>NC_034596.1:10820450-10843560 GCF_900095145.1 Mus pahari | reverse complement strand
AGAGAGAGAGAGAGAGAGAGAGAGAGAGAGAGAGAGAGAGAGAGAGAGAGAGAGAGTTAGGGAGAAGTTTAATTTATACAGGGTCTAGGCATACTATTTCACACTAAAAGAGTCTTTTAAATTTAGTTTTGCTATTGACAGAAACTGGAAAGGGCAAGGCCAGCTCAGGATGTGGTCCAAACATGACTGGAAAAGTTATGGTCATGCTTTTTAAATGGTCTCCCTTATGTGGTTTAATGAGGGCTAATGAGACAGAATGAAGAGGATTACCTGCACATGTACAAAATATGGGCAGGGTACTGAGATAAACTGTGACCCCTCAAAATTCTCTTGAAGACCTAAAATCCCCGGCATCACAAAGTGTCCTGCATTTGGAGAGATGGCATTTAAAGAAATGATGAAGAGACAGATAAGACCATATGTGTGAGCCCTTATCCAATGACTGGTGTCCTAAAAAAAGGAAATCGGAATACAGACTTATAAAGGGAAGACCCTGGGTGGATACCAGGAACAGGTGGCTATCACCAAACCAGGTGAGGCTGGGCAGGAGACTCAGACTTTGGTTATATTTCTATGTTGGACGTCTAGTCTCCACATAATTGTGAATTTTTTTTTCTGGAATTTAATCTGTTCTGTTGGTAGCAACCAGGATCCTGGCAAACTCACATAGTGGTTATTATTACTTTGGGACTCTGCCAAGAGTCTCCCAAGGACCTTTGCAAAGATACTGTGTGCAAGTGGAATTCTGCCTGTGCCCTGAACTGCCCCACTTCCTGACTCTACCTGTCCTTGGGGGTTGGAGGTGAGATGGCACTGAATCAAGACCCAGACTCTGGGAGCAGTTGAGACACTGCCACAGCTAGCTCCTATGAACACAGCTGCAAGTCCCTCATCCCACTGATACCCAGCAAGCATCTCTTCCAAACAGCAGTTTCAGATTGGCTGGCATTTCTGTACCAGCAATCCTTGATCTCTCAGGCCGTCTTCAATTAGGTTCTCCTGCAGGAGTTGCTGTGCGGCTGCGAGGCTCCCAGCTTTTACATATTATATTTCTCCTACATTTGTCTTTTGACAAGGTCTCATTGAGCACATTGGTTGGCTTGGAATTTACTATGTAGTCCAGGGTGACCTTGAATTTACAGAGATTTACCTGCCTCTGTTCCTTGAGTGCTGGGTCTAAAGGTGTGGGCGACCACCCTAACTACACTCAGAGTCTCTCTGACTTACCGCTCATCTCCTTTCGAATCTCAGTGAGTTAGAGTCATCACTGATCTGCATTATAGGTTATAAGGGCTGCGGGCTGAGGGAGATGGAAGACACTGCAGACCTCGCTGCATCCATCACAATGAGGTCTGCTAAAGTTTCTCCTTCCATTCTCCACCCTTCATCTGACTACTTTAAAAAATTAAAAACCTGTCAGAATCAAATAAATGGGGTTTTAGCATTTTCATTAGTTTCCTCAAACAATTCTTTTCCTAATTCAAAGATATCTTCTAAAGAAAACATCTAAAGAAAAGTGTTTGTTTTGTTTTTGTTTTCGGGGAAAAATAACCAGCACGCCTTAGTGGCCAGTGATGCTCAGTCTAAATAACTTCAGTGGTACACCCCAGTCCTATTTGGCCTGAAACCCAAGCTTCTTTGGGCCCAGGATTCCAAATTTTAATGAGGACTAAGCCCATAACTACAGTCATTGCAATAGAGTAGAATTCTTTCTTCCGACTAGTGCCACTCAGGGTACCCTGTCTCTAGCTGTGGTGCTAAATTCAAGGACGCCTAAATTTCTAGGAGATATATGTTTGGGTTGAAACTATGAGCAAGAACACAGCCTGCAAAATGCTACTCCTCTGCTACAGAGGGTCATTACTGACACTAGGCCCCTGAAAGGGTTGGGAGATGCTAGTTCAGTCAGTACCATGCTTGCCTCACAAGCAAGCACTAAGACCTAACTTCAATCCCCTGAACCCACTTTAAAAACCTGGGTATGATGACACGTGCTTAGAATCCCAGTGCTTGGGTGAGGAGATAGGAAGAACCCTGGGGTTTGACAGTCAGCTATACTACCATACTTGGACAGTGAGAGGGTATGACTCAAAAGGATGGGTGGTAGCTGAGGAAAAAAACCTGCAAGTTCATGTCTTACTACAATACACACACACACATACATTCACATGCATGCACATACACAAACACATGTACACACACACACACACACACACACACACAGAGTAAATTCCTTTTTGTAGGAAAAAAAGTTCTGGAAGGTGAATTAGGGAATCCTTCAGTATTGAAATGGGGGAACTAATAGTCAGAGAAGTTCAGGAATTTGTCTAAAGCCAGAGTTTTAAGTAGCATGAGAGAAGCTAGTACACCCGGTTCTTCTCCTTGTTTACTTTTTGAGATTGTGTTTTAACTACAACATTTCTCCCTCTCCTTTCCTCCCTCCAAGCCCTCTCAAAGAAGGTGCAGAGCCAGAGGACCCTGAGCTAGAAGTGAATGGTACCCTCTCTGAGGATTAACTTTCATGGTATCCCAAGGCATCATACAAACTTCCAAACGAGGAAGGCAACCATCAGTTCTACCCAGCTGTGACACTTATGACCCACATCAGTGACCAGCATGGCACGGTAATTCTACCAGTGCAATAGAGGCCATACATACCATGGTGGAAGCCAACTGCTCTTCACCTAGAGTCGAGACCCACTCAATTGGAGGAATACTATTCTTACTACAGGAAACCTAGCTAATTAATCAGTGCTACTATAATCATTGTTATTGGAAGAGAATCTATAACCACTAATTTTTTTATACACAACCCGAATAATCCCTAACAATAGTGTATAAATATTTGTTCTTATACCTACTGATTAGTGCAGTCCTTACCCCTCATCAAGGGGCCTTCTTCTTTGCAACAAATGGAGTTCACTACAGAGATTCACAGCCAATCAGTATGTAGAGTTGTGGTGCCCAGTCCTACACAGTTATTTTATGCACAGTTATTTAAGGATGATGGAGCTGTTTAAAGATTTAGAAATTTGGTCACCCACAAATCCTGGACACAAGTTCTCACACTGAAAGAGGCATTTCAGAGCTGTCTCCCAACAGCTGCAGAGATGTATCCCAGGTCTGGCTCACCGGGTTGACATAGCCAGTGGTACTTGTGTCACTTGGTGAACCATGGGCTTCTCAAACTGTGTTCTGTCATTGTGAGTTACCCGTGTGGGAACATGTGCCTCCAGTTGTCTAAACTGACCCCGGAGAGACAGGTCTTGCCTACACTCAGTTAGAAAGACATACTCGAAGGTAAGATGAAATGAGACATCTTGACAAGTGGTCCTGCCCCACTAATTGTCCTGCTCATTGGGATGAGCCGATGTCTTGACACGGCCAGGTTAGAAATTTCTCTTTGCCCTTTGGACCTACTGATTTGATGGAGAACTATTTCCCCTGGTTTCCCACTCTTTACCAAGCAGCCTGTCTCCTAAAGGGGACGATACCACTTGCACTTTCCTGTGTGGTACCTTCTGACCCTCCTTGAGTCTAAGCACGGACGACTGGGAGTTGAACTACATCCATGGTAGAGCCTGTTGGTACCTTACTCAACCAAGTGGCTAGTGGTGAAGCAGTTAATGAAGAGGCTTGGTCTTTGTGATTTCAGAGGTTCATGCCATGAGAAACAGTTCCTTGGGGCTATACATATTGGCTGCCAACTGCTTCATTCTTTTCTTTTTTCTTTTTCTGAAGAATCGCCCTTGACAATCCTTGGCCAACTTGTGCAAGGTGCCAACACTGACACAGGGTTACACAATGCTGCCCTCAGTTCCCGTGGTAGTGCCAATGTTATGATTCAATTTGTTTTCCAGAGCTCTCTTGGATTAGGCAGAAACGTGTCCACACAAGAACATGCACACCCTTGCCTAGTCCCTACCCCAAGAATGCCCCTCAACAAACCACAGTCACAGGAACTAGGAGCTCAGGTTCCTCCTCTGGAAAACTCAACTTAAAATAGCATCCTTCCCGACCTTTGGGGCTGTGATGTGTTCCAGTGGATATTACCACACACTGGGGCTGCTATCCTTGACATTCTTAAATTTGAACCCAGTTTTCAGCCTTCAGCTGCCCACCCTTGCTTCTGGAGCCCTGGCTGTTTTCCACTGTATCTCTCTAATCCTTTTGTGCATGGTTTCCTGCCCAGAATCCTTTTGTCCCTTCCAGGCACCCTCCCCTCCTCTGCTCTTTCTCTTTCTCCCTGTCATCTTTTTTTTGTTTCCATGTCCTTTTCTTTCTTTCCTCCCCATGGGTTTCAGGTCCCACCCTCTTGTCTTCATTTGTCTCTACCAGTCTTTCTTGTCATGTGTCCCTATCCTGCCTGCCTCTCTGGAACCACCTCATCCCTCTAGGGAGATTCGCACCTCTGTGAAGACTGTCACCTGAGGACATCACAGTTGGTCTGCCAAAACTGCCAAGCAGTCCTTCTGTCTCCCTATCAGTGCTCTCACCCTGAGCAGCTATTTAAAACACTTCTGGCAATTCTCAAGGCTTCCACCCACCACTTCCCACTCACTACAGGCAAGATAACCAAAAATCTCTTACTTCAAAGGGAAACCAGGTGGTCCCAGGTTCCATTCTTCTCAGCTCGCTGCCTTCACACTTCCTAACATAGCACTTACTCCACCACTATCTGGGCGGAACTGCTCTCTACAACAGAAGCCATCCTCCTGTGCCATGTGTCCCAGCCCTAGACAATCCCATTTCCTCCCCCTCATGCTTTCTCAAAGTCCTGCTTGTGTGGTGCGGGTGCCTTTGAGTCCCTCCTCTTCCTGGTTCATCCCCTGAAGGTCACACTGCTTCTATCTTTCATGTACCTCTGAAAGTGGCACTCCTCTCTTTTTTCTTTCAGTTAGGCTTGTCCTGGCACCTGTGTCTGATTCTCAGCTCTCACCTGAGACGATGTCTCTCTAACGGTTCCCAAAAATCTGCCACAAGTGTGTCTGGTAGCTGCTTCTGAAGACCTTCTTCCACTGGCTGTGTGGTGGCCTTTGTCAACATAACCCAATCCTTGTCTCTTGAACTTGAACTTGGACACTTTCTCTTTCTCTGTGTGAACCATCCTCTTTACCCACCCCACCCCATTAGTCTCAAGCCATTTGTGCATTTATTTATAGTTGTTTATCTATTTAAAATTTGTTTATTTTAATGAGCTCTTCTTTACTCTCTCCCACCTCTTGCTCCTTCCCCTCACCCCCCCCCCCAGCCCCCTGGTTCAGCAACCTTACTAAAGATGTCTGAAACTCCAGTATTTACAGTGTGCCTATGACTTTAGGTCCAACTACCTACCAGGTCTTTAGTAATTTCACGATCACCTCCTTCCTGGCATTGCAAACACACGGGACTCTTGACAGCTTAGTAAGGATAATTTTTCTTTCTTCTTCTTCTGAAACTCTTGACCTTGGCTGGCGCTGTAGGCTCAGGGATGCCTCCTTTAATATTCATGTATCAGAACCTGAATATGTGACCTTATTTGGTAAAACGATCTTTGCAGTGGTAATTATGTTGACAACCCCTACAGGAGATAGTTCTGAATTACCATGGGCTCTAAGTCCAGCAATAAGGGTTCTCCCTCAGGGGAGGAGAGAAGGGAAGGAGGCCATAGAAAATGGAGGCAGAGGTCAGGGTGATGCGACTGTCAGGCAGGACACACCAATGGTTATCAGCGGCTCATTGTCATCTCTAGAACTGGGAGAAAACAAGTTTATGGTGCTTTGATGCACCGTTTTGTTTAGCAATATAACTTTGCTTTGAAAGCTGGAGGAAGTGAATGCAGTGTTTGTGCTGTCCCCACCCACTGACAGGAGACTCTGCTTTTCTGACCTCCTCCCATCAGCACCGCATTTTCTGTCAATGGTATGCATCTTTCTCATTTTCATCTGCATCTTTCCAGCTCTACTGTCTTGATTCCTTCTTTAGCACATAGTAGTTCTCCATCACGGCACGAGCTCCTGGAGCCAGCTGTCCTGGTGAGCAGTGTTGAGTTGAGCAATGTATTTCTTACTGAAGGGTCTGGTTTCTGTTTCCCACTGTAGTTGCCTGGTTTCTGTTTTTAAACTGGAGATAATAACTGTGGCAACAAAAGTTGTTAAAAGGTTTAAGTGGCTGAGGTACGTAACGCTTCCGTGTCTCCTTTGGATTTCTGTAGGAACCAACATCCAATTTCTTTCCCTCTGGTTCGCCCTAACGCATGACCCACATTTTAGCCAGAGTAGCTTCTAAGAACAAAGAGCTCCCATGCCCCTCCTGCCATGCCCCTCCTGCCAGCACCATGTGCACTGTTTTCATAAGTGGACAGGAGCCTGCACCGAGCTTTTCTCAGTCTGCTGCACCCGCTGCTTCATCTGCCTGCTGTATCTTACTCGGTGTCTCTCAGGCTCCTCATCAGCCTTCAGCACTCTCCCTGCCTCATCACTCGGCTGGCATCTGTCTCCCTAAGCAGTCCCAGTGTTTCCTTCCCTTTGTCCTTTATCTCTCTGCAGGATGGTGTTCATCAGCATATAACACCACCTTCTGATTTATGGGCGTGAAGTGGTTGTTAGTTATCTGAGAAGCATCTTCTATCCTCAACTGAAGATCCAGACCAAATCAGTGAGTGATATAGTCTTGGTGGAACCAGAATGGTACATCGGAGCACAGAACTTGATCTTTTAAACCCTCTCATTTGCCTTAGATGGATGAGGAGTGGGTATAAACAACCCTGAAACGTAGGACAATCCAAGTAATGGGCTGAAGTTTATACAGCTATTTAACTATGAAGTCAGGACTATAAGCCATAATCTTGCCTCCCATTCTATGACATACACACCGGTTTCCAAACTGCATCCTATATCTGGGTTTTCAAGGATAATCATCTCATTTTCTTGTCATTCAGTTTGGGGAGAATTTTCTTCGTGGTGTGTACCCCACAAACACCCTTGGCATCTTGCAAAGAACCCTCTTTGTCCTTTTGCAAGTTGTTGATGTAGTTACCTGTATTGGATCTGAACAGAGAAGTTTCTAGCACAGCCTCGTTCTTCAGGGTAAGTTCCATGTTCCCTCCCCGTAGGACTCACTGCTGAGGAGCAGCTGGGGCTGGTGCCCTGGTGTTTTGCAAAGTACTCAGAGAACAGATGCATCCAGCAGATGTAGGCCCTGGGAGGGAGCCTTTCTCACGTGTTCAGCACTTGGCTGCCCTCCTGGCTTCTGAGTTACCTCTGATGAGGGGCAGTGGGAGTGTGAAGGAGGGCCATCTACACTCCGTGGAGACGCGATATAAACACTAAGTAAAAACAACTGTGAAAGGAAGTGAGTCCCATGGCCCTCCCTTCTCCACTGTCACGTATTTTATTTTCTGTCATTTGGTTCTGGCTTCGTCCCCTCTGTGCGTTTATGATGCTTCTGAAAAGTGGGAAATGTCACTGTATACAGCTAGGGTTTGGACAGTTCTGGGGCATATTAAACTTGGGATTTTCAAACAATTTCCTCAGAAAATATCAGTGAACAAAGAGGAGAGACACGACAAGATCTTCGAATATCCTCCTGTCTGTCAGCTAGAGAGAACACAGGCTAATTTACACATGCATTACATCCCGAGGGGTCACTCTTCCATGGCATTATCAAAAGGATGCTTTTGACCAAAAAAGGGGATTTGTTTATCCTCTGCTGATGTAGCTGGTAAGCAATGCCTACTCAGGCTTCTTCTGGTTCCATGGCCACAGCCCTCAGTCAGGCATCTCCATGGCCACAGTCCTCAGTCAGGCATCTTCAAGCAGCAACCTGTAAGTTTGACTTAGGTCCTCCCCTAAGCAGCTTCAAACCTCCCATCTCTGTATCTACCACAGCCACAAGATTGGCTATGCAATTGTCTTACTTAAAGCACCAGGACAACTGTCCATCACTCAGGTAGTGTGGGATCACTTTCCAGTACCTCACAGGGATCATCTGCTGCCCATTCTTCAGCACCTCCCTGCCTCTGCCCCAGATGTCCCTTCTCTTAAGATCAAAGTCCCAGCTATACCAAATTTCTCCCCCTCCCGAGCTCCTGGCTTTTTCTACTGGCCAGAGACGCCTTTGTTCTCTGCCCCCTTGTCCTGTTCCCGCCCTTCTGTTCTCAGCTCCTGGGTCATCCCTGTTAAGCTGCAAACCCTGGGACAAATGGCTGATAGTGCTTATTTAACATATCACAGTGGACCCCACAGCCAGATTCTTCTCCCAGCATCCCTCAGTCCCTACCTGTTACAGGGTGTGGCTGGTGCACTCTGCCCTACAGTCTGAACTCCCCAGGGGCTGGACTGCCCTGCCCCCGAGGCTCTTCTCTGTATAATCCAGCCATTTTGGTTACTGCCCCTTTCATTCCTTAGGCCTCCTGGCTGCTGAACCTTTCCCCCCTCACTACCCCTTTCCTTCCCCTCCCCCCACTCCTCACAAGGCTCAGGGTCATGACCACTGTGGCCTCTCCCAGATGTGTCTACCTCTGGCTATCCTCTCCCTTTTATCTACCTTTTATCTACCTTTCTCCTCCACCATTCATTCTTAGGAGGGGGTCAAATTCTTTCCTTTTATTTCTTTTCTCCTCCACTCATCCAGCTACACCAGCCTGACCAATCTGTGCCCCCACCAGAATTAGAGTATCCTGCTCTCCTCTGGGTGGGCCATTTGTCCTCCCTCTATCATCCGACCTTTACCTATGAGTCACTTCTGTCTGCCTGTTAATCGGATGGTAACCACTCTGTCTCCTGGAGGCCTGGCCAGATGAAGAGTTCATTGCAATTTGATGAATTTGTGAGAGACAAACCCAGGCTCTGACAGCCTCCCAATTTTGTCTCTCTAGCCCCGTCTGCCTTCAGCTCCTGTAGAAACAGCTGCAGGGCTCACAGGCCAAACCCCATGGGTCAGAGAAACAACTGTCTTGTGTGTGTGCGCTCCCCCTAAAAACAAAGATTGCAACATCCTCCTGGCCTGGAGTTCACAGCTGTGGGAGGAGGTTGCTCCGGGTAGTGCTGGGTCAAGGAGGCAGAGGTGGGGGTGTGGGGGACCGTTAGGTCTGAGTAAGTACCGAGGTAGAGCTCAGCCCCACCCCCACCAAGTCTATGCAGCCGGGTGGTGCAAACACTGTGAAGAGCCGGTTTTCCTTAGCTTCCTCCCCGCATTTTACTTTTCTCTGCTATTTGATTATGTGTGAATTCCTTCTTATCCCCTGGGAGCTAGCACCCCACCGCCTTTGCAAAATATCTGTCTGAGTTACATTTTTGCAGATCATCAAGCTTCAAGGGCATTCAAACGACCTTCTAGAGGACTGCAGTGTCTTGGTAAGTGATGCCCCCTGGTGGCCAAATGGAGTAGTTACAATTTTCAGGGAACAAGAATGCTGGCTTTGTAATGATGGCCATTGAGTTCAGCAGATGTCCGACTGTCCCTGAAGGATTGGCTGAAGGGCAACAGGGCTGTGAGTGTGTGTGTGTGTGTGTGTATGTGTGTGTGTGTTATCAGGCATTTAAGGATGCTGAATGTTTACTTTCTAGAAACTGAGCACTAAAGAGTTGTTTAGAGACTATTACAGCCTCATGCACTTATTTCTCAGATGAAGCCAAATCCAGGGAGGGGAAAGGGAATTTCTCAGCCTGAATGACAAGATGAAGAGGCAGAACAGACACACTGGTTACTGATTTGAAATTCTTTCCTTCTAGCATCTTGGGACACATGCCATGAAGTCCTTCCTAGGATTGATTTCTTTCAGAGGAAGAGAAGACCAGCATCTTCCCTCTAAATTTCCATCGGTTGGGCTCCATCTCAGTCCTGCTTGCTACAGGAAGTCTTCTACAAATAATCAGAGTTCACCTCCAAAGTTCCCCTTGGAGCTCGTCCAAAAGTTAGATGGTAGAATTTGAACTGTGAACACATTGCACAGAAACCACCTCAGAGGGCTTGACCGTCTA
Source organism: Mus pahari (assembly GCF_900095145.1). Taxonomy (NCBI): domain Eukaryota; kingdom Metazoa; phylum Chordata; class Mammalia; order Rodentia; family Muridae; genus Mus; species Mus pahari. The sequence goes on along the minus strand of NC_034596.1, from coordinate 10,833,598 downwards.
ATGAAAAGTAATAGTCAGAGAGACAGACAGGCATGGGTCAAAGGACAACTTGGTGTGTAGAAGCTGTAGGTCTGGGGTGAGATTGTCAGGTCCTGTCGTGGAGAAGACTCAAGAGGTGACAGACTAGTGACCAGAGCAAGAACGAGGAAGCCAGGCAAGACCATGGCAGGCCAGAGGGACAATCTGATTTATACCTCACATCAATCCCAGGCGATGACACTGCCAGTCTTCACTTTCACACCAGCTCATCTCCTCCAGAAAGTCCTTCACCACCCTACCAAGTTGGAGTCACTCCTCTGAGCCCTGGTGTTAGCATCTCTTTGGGGCTATCCACGACACACCAGCTGTGGCTATGTCTTTTGACTACCCAGAACAATAAGCTCCACATTCAGAGAGACGGAGACAACGCACCCAAATCTAGAACATTCTGCCAGAGGCAATGTGTCCCTGTGCCACAACTTCTTGGTGTGTAAGGTGAGAATAGAAATGCTTTTTAAATAATTAAGCAATGAGCATAAAACATTGTCACAACAATGGCAGGCACTGAGTCACCTCTCTTTAAGGAGTAGATGTCCTTTCTGGGTATGTTCTTAGGCTGGCTCCAATGAGATATAGCCTAGCATCTATGGTGGTAGTTGCATGCTTTGGTAGCTGCATATGAAGACTTTGGAGGGAACACATTTAGTCAGACTGAAGGAGAAGACTGAAGGTGGCGTAGGTTGATGGAATTCTGAATTATTGAATAAAGTTAGTTTATTTAATTATTCCCTTTGACAATATACACTAGACAAAACATCTTGGGTTTTTTGTTTGTTTGCTTGCTTGTTTGTTTGTTTGTTTTTTTTTTGAGATAGGCTTCTCTGTGTAGCCTTGACTATCCTGGAATTCTCTGTAGATCAGGCTAGCCTCAAACTCACAGAGATCCACCTGCCTCTACCTTCCCAGTGCTGGCCTTAAAGGTGTGCAGCACCACAGCCAGGCTGGCATGCTATTCTCCTGCAGTTGTTCTTGTGCATGGGTTGTCTCTCTACAAAAGGCACTGGCCCAAAGGTTCTCTCCTCCGTTAATCTTCGGTGAGGGTGGTCTTTGTTTCATTGGCAGCCTTCTTCAAACACACGTGGCTCACATGGGAAGGACGAATCTGGACATTCTGGTCTCATGCTGTACTGTACCCCATCTTCCCTCAATGTTCTCCATCCACTTACAATATTTCACTGATCGTATCATTGTAATACTTGATATTATATTTATTAACTTATTCTTTTCTCCATCGCATCTAGTTTACATTGCCCTACTGCTCTTTGAAAGGGGGCCCGCGCTGGAGTGTGATCAACCTACCAGGAGCCACATCATTAAAGAAAATCAACTCTCCCTCTTTACTCAGCTACCAATATCTCCTCTGCCAGGGGTGTGATCCCATGCACATATCCCGTCCTCCATACTGGGATTCCATTGAGACTGAGCTTGGGCAGGTCCCTTGCATGCTGTCACAATTGCTGTGAGTTTGAGATGTCTGCTGTGCCCTGCTGTGTCTGGGAAACACATTCTTTGATGTTATCCTCCATCCTTCTCACCGCAGCCTCTATGAATAGCTCTATGATCTTGGACTACGCCTTTAACCACCCTTTGATTGATACCTACTGCATGTCAAATTTGAACTAGGTATGTTATGCGTATATTAGCAAAATTTCAAAATGAGAGTTATTATTGTAAGTGAATTCATTAGGAAGTGTAGAGAGAGTTTAACTAAAGCCCTAAGGGGTCCACACCTTACTGTTATTCTTTGTTTCTTAAATATTCCCTAAAGGAAAATTTATGGGTTAAAGGCTTGGTCCTCAGCTGAGTGTTCATATAAGGGCACAGAAACTTTAAGATGTGAAGTCATTAGTTCACTGGAAGCACCCCCTCAAAGGGAATCCTAAGACTGATGTCTCTTCCTTTCTCTCCTTTTTTAAATCTTTCATTCCCAGCTATGATAGAAGCAGTTTCCTCTAAGATCCTCCCCGACCCCAACCATAGTATGGTATCCTATCTGTTACATATACCCAAAAGCATTGGGCAAACTGACCATTGACTACCTGCTAATGCTATGTGCTAACACAACCTTTTTACTTTTTTTTTTTTCGCTGATTCATCACAGATATTTATAACAGTGCCGGAAAGCTGTCTTACATGCTCAGCAAAAGCTACGCTGCTAAGGAGGTTCTAGAACCAGGCTTCCAAACTGATGAATTTGCCCCTAATTCTTTGCCAGATTTAGGTATAACCAGTAGAGACTCTTGCTCAATATGCAATGATAGAAGGGAGTCATTGTTGTAACCCACTGGTTCCAATGTACGGTACTCTTCTTGACATCCTCCTCATGCCCACAATGTGCTGTGTCCCTGTTGTGTACACAGCAATTTCTTTCTGGTAAATAACTTCCCATGGGTGTCATCATCTGGATTGCCCAGGGTTAAGCCAAGAGAAGACAGCACAGATCTAATGCTTGTGTGAATGTGCCAGGAGCTGAGGCAGACGGGTCTAGACACCTGTAAATGGGGCATGGGAGAATAGAGAGTGAGGGGTGACATCATCCTAGAGCAGTGAGGCAGGCAGAGAAACCAGTGCTTGCAGGGGCATATGGGGATATGCAATGCATTTAGCAAGAAGACTGAAGAGGTTTAAAAACATTGTGTCTCACCTTCCAGACTCCTTCAGATAGTAGGGTCGGCCTCACCCCTACATTCCACTTCCCCTGTGAGTGCCTCTCACTGACAAACTGAAGTGCTCAGAGATCCGAGGTTCATGGTCACCTGACTTGGAAAAAAAATAAAAGAAGATTGAGTGGAATTGATGAGATATTTCCAGTGACTTTTCAACAAACATTTAGGGAATGCTACTGTCACTTTACAGGGAGAGACCGTCACTTACAGAGTGTCTAAGTAGCAAGACTTGGATCTTTCTAGGTGTGTTTGTTTTGATTTCAGTCCCTAGGCACCATGTGTGGGTCGCAACTGACCTTGTGCAGAGTGTATTTATTGCCCTAAGTGATCATGCTGGTGACTGAGGTCCTGCCATCCACCCTGTCTGTTCTGTTGTGAGCCTGATGTCCCACACATGCAGATGTGAGTTTCAAGCTCTCAATGGAAATGTGATAAAGATGGGAGTATTAATGTTTCTCTGAGTCCTGTCCCTGTCATGCAAACATCAGCTATCTCTACACTCTCAGTGGCTAAGGCCATAGCAACAGGATCTTAGCTTTCATGATAGCAAAAAAGCCTGGGCATCATTGGTCCCTTCCCATTTCAAACCAGTTGAGGTGAGCACCCAGAATGGAAGTGACATTTGAAAATGAAATTGTTTTAGAGAAAGACTGGAAAAATATATGTGGTTTTGTCAACCTCCACCCCTAACCATGTTCAAATTAAAGCTATTTATACTTTTGCAACTTATGATTCACCCTCTTTCAAAATCCCAGTTATGAGTGCTGAGGCATATTTATGTAGGGAGGCAGAAGGGATGTTAGTTAGGAACATAGGACTGGCCCTCAAAAACTGGCTTTGAACCCTAGTTCTCATGACTAGATTTGTGACTGAACCCATCTTAAACATAGGCTTCCTCTACCCTCCTATCAGAGGAAGACAAAGGTTACTGACACCGTTTAAAAGACGTCTGTTCTCAGATTACAGAATTTTTTGGTATTATTATTATTATTATTATTATTTCAGAGAATAGTTGAAACCTCATTAAGACAGAAAAACATACACAAGACCCAAGAAAGAAACATTATAGGTGAGGTGTAGGTACAAGTCAGTTCTTGAAATGCAATCTCATATTGAGAAATATAAAGAAACCAAGACAAGCCAGCCACAAAGCCAGCTCTTAGTATAAGCCACCAGTGAGTTTGTCAGCAAAACAACTGTTATCTCAATGATAAATGACTCCCAGAGTCTAAGTGAGTTTTTTTCAGCCTTCCTAAGATTTCCACCCTTTAACACAGTTTCTCAAGGTGTGCTGACCCCCAAACATAACATTATTTTGTTGCTACTTCATAGCTCTAATTTTGCCATTTTTATGAATCTTAATATAAATATCTGATATGTGTGGCATCTGGATTAGAACACTATTGAAAGGGTCACCTGATCCCAAAGGGGTTGTGACCTACAATCGAGAGAGACGCTGCTAAGGAAAGCCCATTTTCACAAGATCATGGCTGCATAGCTACGGTTTGAAGTGATGTGGACTGATGTTCTACCTTCAAAGTGCAACCAAAGGCTGCTCTTTCTCCTCTAGGCCATTCCTCTGGTCCAGCTACCATGTCCTTGTACCTGGGTTGTTTCTGAAAACATCTTAATTGGTCTCCTGCCTTCACACTTGCCTCTTTGTGGATTCTTCTTCTCTTAAGGTGTGAGCAAAACTAACTCCAGGGGCTTCTCCCAATCTTTGCTATTTTTCCTCTTTCCCAGACCTCTGGAAAGTAAATGGATGCCAGGGTTTCTAGGGAACACAAACGACTTCTTTCTTCTACCTCCTCTCTTTATTCGTCTTCCCCTTTGGTACTTTTACTTCTATTTACATCCCAAATAAAATGTGTGTTCCCTTGGTATAGCAAATAGGTGTGCCCACTCACAACTGCAAGCAATTTGTAGACTCATGATTCTCAAAGAATCTTGGGAAAAGTGTAAGGCTTGTTAAAAGTATGCCCTAAAACGTGCCGGGCGGTGGTGGCACACGCCTTTAATCAGCACTCGGGAGGCAGAGGCAGGCGGATTTCTGAGTTTGAGGCCAGCCTGGTCTACAAAGTGAATTCCAGGATAGCCAGGGCTACACAGAGAAACCCTGTCTCAAAAAAACCAAACAAACAAAAACAACCCCCCCCCAAACAAAAGTATGCCCTAAAACACTTCATTCACAGACTTTATATTTTATTTCAAGGATTTGCTCTGAGTAGAGATCTTCGGCAGATGTGCTAGAAAAATTCCACAACCGGGGGAGGGAAAGGGGAGATTTTTATAAGAAATCACAAATGGTCACGTAGCATTTTTCAAACTAGACTTAAAGAAAAGATCTTTCAATGTTTAATCTTAAGAAAGTGAGCTCTGGAAGATGGCTTCTTACTTCCTGTTAGGAAGAGGCACCAAATAAATTTTATCTGTGACCTGTTGTTTCCCAGGTCAGCGCTGCCATAATTCTTCCTGTCCAGCGGTTTAGTGAGAACTTTGTAAATGGAATTTTACCAAGGCCACGTTTGTTATCCTGTAAGGAAGTTCCCTTAATGAGAGAGTTGGTATCGAGTGAGTTTCAATCAGATGTTGCTTTGCTCATGAGTTTTACCTAGGCAGCCACTGAGGACACAGGAATATTCAGTCAGATACTCAGAAGGACTATCACTAAAGCTCTGTCACACAGAGGGGAGCAGCTGTCTGCCCTCAGGCCCAAACGGAGAGGCCACCACCCTGTGACACACAGTCCCTTCTGAATAAAGTCAATCTGAAGTGACTGACTTTGCCCTAAATATCCCGAGGTGTCTTTTGAGTGACTGGTGGTATTCTGGAGTCTGTCGGACTATGGATATCTTCTTCTAACTTAGGTTATCTAATCATGGAGAGGGACAATAGTTCTTTCCTGAGTAACTGAGTAAAATCCCCATACTTCAGTGAATGGCCTCACATCCATACACATATGAGCAGCACTACTGAACTTAGTGAGTTATGGGGGGCAGTGGAAGTGGAAATGGGGCACCGTATGATCATCTCTTATTGTATGGATGTGGAATGCTCACTAGTAATTAAAAGGTTTTAAATAAAATAAAGTATCCAAAGTCATAGAAGCATAGAATAGAACAGTGATTCTAAGACACTTGAAGCTAGAAGTGGGGACTAGTTTTCTATTTTTTTAATCAAAAGACATAAAATGTTAGGTGATGGAGATGGATAATAACACATTTCAAAATAGAATATGGTTTCTAATAAACATATCTAACATTTGTCAACTTATCAGACATTTAATACAATTAAAAAGTAATATCCACCTGAGATTCTGGGAAGCTAGGCCCATCATCAAAGAGCCCTACTTTGAAAATCCCAGGTCAGAAGATCTGCAGTGCGGCTCCAGGAAGCATAGGTTCACAAGCGTTCTAAGTGGCTATGGGATAGGATATCTGAGGACCACATTTTAAGGGGAAAAAAATTGTAAAAGAGTTCAAGAGCAGAAGACATTCTCCCTCAAGGTCATTCTATCCAGAAGATACATAGAGATGGAAGAGGGCTGCTGCAGGAGTCCATGATTTCAAACCTTCCTAGCAGGATTCGAGAAGGTAGGCAAGTGCTGTCTGCTGATCCCCATCCCATATCTGGGCAGTGGCTCTAGAGCTACAATGCTCAACCAAGGGACTTCATTTAAAATGCAAGCCACCTGCCCCTGCCTGACAGCCCAGGGAGTAAAATCTCTATGATGCATTATACAGAACCTGTATGTAAAAACAAACAAACAAACAAACAAACACCCAAAAATGTAAACCTAGGTGCTTTGGCCTCCATGGTCTAGCTCTGGATACCACAAGGCTTTCTGTTCTTCTTTCCTCCATCTCTCCCTACATTTCCCTCCCTTCTTTCATTTTCCTTCTCCTTTTTCTCCTGTTTGTTGTTGTCCTTTCTTCTTTTCTCCTTCCTACTCACTCCTTTTTGATGACTCCCATCCTTCCTTTGAGCAAACACTTCCTAAGTACCAGCTTGGGGGGGTGGGGCAGGGAGGAGGGCACCTTGCCTATAAGAAGTTCTTGAAGCACAACATCAAATCAGCAGTCACTCTGCTCTCTAGGCACTCACTGTCCCTGGAGCTGAACTTATGAGGCTAGAGGAAGCAAGGACATTACTATGTAGGAGTTGTGCCCTCAGAACCTAAGGAGAGTTGCAGAACCGAGGGAACATGATAAAACATTTCTATGAATTGTTTTATCAATATAAAGTATAAAGTTTTATCATCAAAGAAAGAAAAGGTAATGATTATAGGACTATGCTTTTAGAAAGAATGAGAAACATCACATTGAGTTCTCAGTGCTGCCTCAGATTAAGACATCCTTTAGGACTAACTAACATGTGAGAGTATTCCCAGTCTCCAGCCTGGACTTATATTGTCCCAGTCTAGTAGAAGCCCTGAAGTTTAATGCATACAGTGATGTTATTAGTGTTGTTTGAGTACCAGCTAGATGGAAGAAATAGACACAATATAGTCCTAGCCTTGGGCAAAGCACTGTCTACTGTTACCAATTCCTGACTACTCCATGGACTGGCAAGCATAGAAATAATTATACACCCATCATCTTGGGCACTGATTTTTGGAATTGTTTCTCAAAAAGGATTGGTGTGGTGAAAAATAACAAAACTGTGAGAAAATCTTCAAATCTTTTTACTTTTTCTTCCACAATGATTCCCAACCCTTGAGAGCAGAGGATGTGATATAGTATTGATATCACACTTCAGGCTAAGCATTCCCAGTTTCTTATCCTCCACATGTTGACAAGGTGTGGCCTCTGTATTAATTGACATTGACTGCAAACGAAGGTTCTTTGTTGAGAGATATACTAAACTATGAGAATAACAGTGCCATTTGGGAATGGGTTTAATACTGTATCCATTTATCCAAGTGATAAATGGATAAGCAGTGGTTCTATTATAGGAACTAGGACCTATCCAGCTATGCTTTTATGCTCTGATAATGGTGCTAGATATAGATTCCAATGTGTGGAGCAGGCTTTAAATTCAAGCAGAACGTGGTTGATTACTTCCCTGACGTTTGTGCCACTATTGCCTATATGTGCGTGTCTTGTCAAGCCAGTCATCACTGTGGCTAGCAGGGTAACTAATTGAGTAAGATCAATGATTATTTTCCTACTAATAGTCTACAGCATCTTTCAGCAATATGAAGGCTATCCAGTGATAGCTTTCCACCTGCTATGATAAGTTTCCAAATGAGTACTACCTTAATTTGTCCACATTCTATGAAAAGTATGTAGTGTCTTCAGCAATAGAGCCTTACCATCAAGTTCTAGAGAATAATCAATGATGCTAGATACAGAAAGCAGTGTTTGGAGTCGATGCCAACAATGCCAAAGGAGATACATTCCTGGAATAGGATATTTATTTGTTAGCCCTTGGTGTCAAGTAGGAGCACTGTTCCCCAAATAGGATGACTCCATTTAAACTCTTTTTATACATGATCATGTATATGTTTTAGGAACTGCTACAGTACTATATTTCCAGATCACTTGTTTTAAAAGGTCTTTAATGTTAGTCTTGTCCATATTCCTTCATTTACCCAGCCCTTCCATCCTCATCCCATTTAACCCTTCTTGTACCACTATATTCCTTTAATCCTTTATCTCACTTCCTTCTATCCTCATCCTTTGAAATCCTATTGCCACAATCCTTTACTAATTCCATGGCCTCTAGGATTATTCCAAGTGGAGAATAAACATTTGCATATTCAAACAGAACATGGGTATCTTTAGTGTTTTGCCTGAGTTGCATTGTACAATAATGTCTTAGAGAATAGAGGAAGGGGGTCAACTTAGTTCCCAAGTATCTTATGCACCCTGTTTCTGTATGTGCCACATCAATTTGGAGTCTAGAATCACCTCTCACACTCATTCTCTACTATGGGTGACCCCAGATCACCCATCACACACTGACTTGAAGTGGGTTAAGGTGATTTCATCTTAATAAATGGCCATTTAGCTTTAATATTTAGGGAGTTAGTTGCTATCTGTGCACACAGTCCTAGAGCATCCCTAATACAGACTTTCATATTAGCAGCAGGTATTTTTTTTTTTTTTAATACTGGGCACCTGTTCAATAGCCACAGGCATGTAGCCTCAGGTCACTTTGACCATCAACAATGACAAGCTAAACGAGTTTGGCTTTGCTGGATGACTGCACACCATGAGTGTCATGATGGGTAACCATTCATACTTGCTTATCTTCTACTGGAAGTTCTGCAAATTAGACTTGAACATCTCCAAGTTATGTAATTAATTTCATGCAGCTTCAATAAAGATTGCTAATTGATTCAAGCCACCAGCAGGACACTTGGCAGTGTCAGTTACACATTACAGGTAGCCCCATGGGGCTAAGATGACAGTGAGATCTCCATCCTTAAAAGAATTTAGGTTTTCTGTTTGACTGAAACAGTTTATAGTTAGTGCTGAATTGAAATACTTAATGTCCAGTTTTCAATGAGAATTTTTTTGAGTGATTGGGTATAACAAAACTAAATATAACTAATGTATTAGGTATATTTCTAAATCCTGATAATAAAACCAATGAACACTGATCTTTTTATATATACTTATGCATATTTATGCATGTACAAGTATGTATGTATGTATGTATGTATGTATGTAAAAAGGACATGAAAGGAATATAAAGATATAGCCATGGACACACACATGCCCATTTGCATGTGTACTTGTAAACATATGTGCATGTATGAGAAGGGCCTTGACAGGCACATGCAGGCAATGAGATAAGCATATATGTTAAGACTGTTTACTCTTTTAGCCTTTTCTCCTTACACAGACGTCCTAGGATCATACACTATGAAGGAACACGAGGGTCAGATATATAAGAAATTCAGGGTAATCAGACATTTCTTCCTCTCTGGTAAAATGTAGTTATGAGTCATTTAGTGATTCTGCTTTCTTGTTGCTGAGACAATCAAGGAGGGAAATGTTTAGAGACTTTTTTTATTTTTATTTTTTTTACACTTTTCCTCCAAGTCTCTACAAGCTCCATTAAGCTCTTTTGTAGATGGCTGCTCACATGTTCTGCCAATATAACTTTACAGTGTTGCCTTGTGCCTAATACAGGGGTGTTCATACCAGATTTTTGATGCAGAGAGAATTCACCTCTCCAGTAGGTGAGCACATTCTGCTTAGCCTATGATTAACTGCTGACAGCTTAGGCATTGTAACTTGGAAGAAGGAGTCAGACTTACACTGCGAGTGACAGATACTTTATAGTTTTATATACTTAGTTTCCAAAAAATAATTGGTGTATCATTTATATTTCATTGGAACAAAATATAAGCTATATGAAGACTAAGCTTTTCTTTGCAAGACAAAATGCTTTGTATATGGCCATAATTTGTTTTAAAATTAAAAAATTACAACAGTAAATGTTTAAAATATAAATGTAGAAAAAATTTAAGTTTTTCATCAACCATGTAAAAACAAATATATAAAATACTAGAAATCTAAAAAAAAAAATAATACTTTCTGTAAATGAAAGTTCATCTTGAAGGTTTAGTGATGAAGGTCATCCATTTTCTCACTGTAATCTTTACATATCATTCCATAACATTTCCTTTTCCCTCAGCTCTTCCGTAAGTGTTCCTGATCTCAGTCTCTGCATCTGTTTCAGTCAGCTACTGGGTAGAGCATCTCAGAGGACAGTTATCCCAGGCTCCTGTCTGTAAGCATAACAGAGCATCAGCAGTAGTTAGGGATTAGTGCTTGCCCATGGGATGGGTCTCAAGTCGAGCTGCTTATTGGTTGGTCATTTCTTCAGTCTCTGCTCCATCTTCATCCCTGAATTTCTTTTAGACGGGACGAATTTTGGGTTGACAGTTTTGTTCGTGGGTTGGTGTCTTTGTCTCTCCAGTGGGGGTCTCCCCTGGCTATAGGAGGTGGCTACTTCTGGTTCCATGTCCCTACTTTTAGGCATTTCAGCTGAGGTTACCAGCACTGACTCCTGGGACCCTCCCCAATCCCAGGTCTCTGGGATTTCCTCTTGCCCTGCCCTCCTCTTGCCACGTACTGGGTAGCTGTAGATTTCCATTCATTCTCCTGGCCCTCTTGGCTTCTCTCCTGTCTCACCCCATACCTGACCCTGTCCCTATCCCATTTACTCTTTCACCCAAACCCTTCCCTCCCTCTGCCTCCGATGACTATTTCATCATCGGAGGCAGAGGGAGGGAAGGGTCTATTATCTAAGTGAGATTCAAGCATCCTCACTTGGGCCATCCTTCTTATTTGACTTATTTTGGTCTGTGAGGTGTATCATAGGTACTTTATGGCTGTACTGGCTGGTTTTGTGTGTCAACTTGATGAAAGCTGGAGTTATCACAGAGAAAAAGAGCCTTACTTGAGGAAATGCTTTCATGAGATCCAGCTGTAAGGCATTTTCTCAATGAGTGAACAAGGGTGGGAAGGCCTATTTTGGATGGTGCCATCCCTGGACTGGTAGTCCTGGGTTCTATAAGAAAGCAAGCTGAGCAAGCCAGGGGAAGCAAGCCAGTAAGCAGCATCCCTCCATGGTCTCTGCATCAGCTCCTGCCTTCAAGTTCCTGCCCTGTGTAAGTTCCTGTCCTGACTTCCTTTGGTTATGAACAGCAATGTGGAAGTATAAGCTGAAAAATTTCTTTTCCTCCCCAACTTGCTTCTCGGTCATGATGTTTTGTGCAGGAATACAAACCCTGACTAATACAATCTGGTACCAGTGTAGAGGGGTATTCCTGTGACGGCCTGACCATGTTTTGGGGAGGACTGTGGAAGGACTTTGAAACTTTGGCCTAGAAGAGCCATTGGGGTGTTAAGAGCTCTGCGGGATGTTCTGTAGAAGCTTTTGAAGATATTGTTAAAAACAGTGCAGAAGATGGAAATTTCAGAGGGAAGATTAAAGACTCTTATCAGGGCCATTGCTATTTTGATTGTGAAGATTGTGTGGTTCTGGTTAGCTGGGGCTGAGGATTCAGCTGTGATTACCAAGATACCAGAACCACTAAAGCAAAACAATTGGAACAATTGATGCTGGCTAGCTGGAGCTAAGAAATTAGTCGTCTTTAAGAAGAGAACAGCATCACTAAGGTGCAATCTTCCGGGAAGTGTTTCCTGAGACCAGAGAAGCTGTGTTTCAGAGGCAGCCACAGTTGTGCCTTGTGTAGGCAGTTGGACTTGGTAATGTATAATAGTCAACCAGGTGGTGCTGGTTTTGAAAACACGAAGGGGTAGCAGCTGATACTTGGCACTCTGAGAGGACAGAAAAGGCCATTGGTGAAGGTGCAGCCTCAGTGGCAGTTGAAGGCTCAAGACTGAAGGGGACATCCAGGGAGGTTGAGACTTGGCACTGTGAAACGAGCCTGTAAGAGGATGTTTGTGAAAGTGCAGCCCAGTTGCAGTAGAAGACAGTAGTGTTTTGGAGATGCCAGTATCATGAGATGACCACCAAGAACAGTAGCAGCAGTGGAGTACAGGCAGCTGGATCCTAGGAGACAAGGTGTGTGCTTCAAAGGGCAGAGCTGGAGAAGTGACTCAAGCCGTTGGAGGAGCCCAGAAGATCATGAGTGGATCCCAGACTTGGGAAAGTTACAGTTTGCTTCTGCTTTTGATTGTGACTGTGCCCTGATATTTTTTTTTCCTTTTGAAGTAAGAAAGTATTTTAGTGGAGCCTACAATTAAGAGACTGAATTGTGAAGACTTGGAGTTTCAAAAGCAATTGGGTATCTTAAAGGGATTGGGTTTTTAATATGTAAGAATTTGTAAAGACTGTGGGAATTTTAAAGTTATTTACATTTGGAGATGAATAAGAAAGTGAGGGTTGAGGCTTAATAGTGATGTGTTTGTGTGTCGAGTTGACAAGGGGTCAGTTGTACTGACTGGCTTTGTGTGTCAATTTAACACAAGCTGGAGTTATCATAGAAAAAGTATCCTCCCTTGAGAAAATGCCTCCATGAGATCCAGCTGTAAGGCGTTTTCTCAATGAGTGATCAATTTGGGAGGGTGCAACCCATTGTGGGTGGTGCCATTCCTGGGCTGGTAGTCCTGGGTTCTATAAGAAAGCAAACTGAGCAAGCCAGGGAAAGAAATCCAGTGAGTGGCACCCCTCTCTGGCCTCTGCATCAGCTCCTGCCTCCAAGCTCCTGCCCTGTGAGAGTTCCTGTCCTGACTTCCTGTGGTGATGAACAACAATGTGGAAGTGTAAGCTGAATACATCCTTTCCTCCCCAACTTGCTTCTTGGTCACAATGTTTTGTGCAGGACTGCAAACCCTGACTAAGATAATGGCTAATATCCACTTATCAGCGAGTACATACCCTGCATGTCATTTTGGGTCTGGATTACCTCACTTAGGATGATATTTTCTTTTCTTTTTTTTTTTTTCTTTTTTTTTT
>NC_034596.1:10791725-10820439 GCF_900095145.1 Mus pahari | reverse complement strand
GGCGGGGAAAGGTGCCGGTGCCGGATCAGACTGGGGACTCAGGATGATATTTTCTTGTTCCATCCATTCGCCTGCAAAATTCACGATGTCCTTGATTTTTTTTTTTAAATAGCTGAATAGTATTCCACTATGTAAATGAATCACATTTTCTGAATCCACTCTTTGGTTGAGGGACATTTGGGTTACTTCCAGTTTCTGGCTATTGTGAATAAGGCTATGAGTATAGTAGATCATCACATGCCCTTGTGGTATGGTGGAGCATCTTTTGGGTATATGTCCAGGAGAGGTATGATAGTTTGAATATGCTTGACCAAGGGAGTGGCACTATTAGGAGGTATGGCCTTGTTGAAGGAGGTGTGGGCTTATTAGAGGAAGTGTGTCACTGTGGGGATGGACTTTGAGTTCTGCTCCTGGTTTCCTTTCAATGAAGATGTAGAATTCTAGACTCCTTCAGCATCATGCCTTATCTGGATGCTGCCATGCTCCCACCTTGATAAAGCCCTGGACTTCAGAACCTGTAAGCCAACCCCAAGTATGTGTTGTCATTCATAAGAGTTGCCTTGGTCATGGTATCTGTTCACAGAAGCAAAACCCCAACAAAGACAAGGGGTATAGCTGGGTCTTCAGTTTCTGAGTAACTACCAGATTGATTTCCAGAGTGGTTGTACAAATTTGCAATCCCACAAGCAATGGAAGAGTGTTCCTCTTTCCCTACATCCTCACCAGCATGTCCTATCGCTTGAGTTTTTGATTTTAGCCATTCTGATTGTTGTAAGGCAGAATCTCAGGATGATTTTTATTTGCATTTCCTGCTTGACTAAGGGTGCTGAAGATTCTTTAAGTTTCTCAGCCATTAGAAATTCCTCTTTTAGGAGTTCTCTGTTTAGCTCTGTACCCCATTTTAAAACTTAGGTTATTTGGTTTGCTGGAGTCTTTGAGTTCTTTATGTGTTTTGGATCTGTCGGAAGATCCTTTCCCAATCTGTAGGCAATCATTTTTGTCCTATTGACAATGTCCTTGGTCTTACAGCAGCTTTTCAGTTTCATGAGATCCCGTTTATCAATTTTTGATCTTAGAGCCTCAGCTATTGGTATTCTGTTTAGGAATTTGTCTCCTGTACCAATGAGTTCAAGGTTATTTCTCACATTTTCTTCTATTAGATTTAGTGTATCCAGTTTTATGTTGTGGTCCCTGATCCCTTTGGACTTGAGTTTTGGTCAGGGTGATAAATATGGATATATTTTAATTGTTATATGTGTTGACATCCAGTTATACCAGCACCATTGTTGAAGATGCTTTCTTTTCTCCATTGTGTGCTTTTGGCTGCTTTGTAAATATCAAGTGCCGTAGGTGTGTGGGTTTATCTCTGGATCTTCATTTTGATGCGATTGATTGACTTGTATATTTCTGTACCAATACCAAGCTGTTTTCATCACTGTATATAGTTCTGTAGTATAGTTTGAAGTCAAGGTTGGTGATTTCTTCTGAAGTTCTTTTATTGTTAAGGATCATTTTGGCTATCCTGGGCTTTTTGTTTTTCCATGTGAAGTTGAGAATTATTCTTTCAAGATCTGTAAAAAAATTGTACTGGAATTTTGATAGGAATGGCATTGAATGTGTAGATTTAGTTTGAGAAGATGGCCATTTTCGCTATGTTAATCCTACCAATCCATGAGCATTGGGGAATCTTTCCACCTTCTGATATCTTCTGTTTCTTTCTTCAGAGACTTGACATTCTTGTGATAAAGATCTTTCACTTGCTTGGTTAGAGTCACACCAAAATATTTTATATTATTATTGGTGATTGTGAGGGTACTATTTCCATAATTTCTTTCTTAACCCATCTATCATTTGTATAAGGGCGGGTTTCTGATTTCTTTGAGTTAATTTTATCCAGCCACTTTGCTGAAGTTGTTTATCAGCTGTAGGACTCATCTAGTTCTCTGGTTAAATTTTAGGGGTTGCTTATGTATACTATCATATTATCTGCAAATAGTTATATTTTTTGCTTTCTCCTTTCCAATTTGAATGTCCTCGATTTCCTTTTGTTATCTAATTTCTCTAGCTAGATAGATACTGAATAGGTAGGGAGAGAGTGGGCAACCTTGTCCCTAATTGTAGTGGGATTGCTTCAAGTTGCTCTCCATTTAATTTGATGTTTGTTATTGGCTTGCTGTATATTGCTTTGTGTTTAGGTATGTGCATTGTATCGCTGATTGCCCTAATACTTTTAACATGAAGGGGTGTTGTAGTTTGTCAAAGGCTTTTTCAGCATCTAAGGAGATGATCATGTGATTTTTTTCCCTTTGAGTTTGTTTATATAGTAGATTACATTGATGGTTGATGGATTTCTGTATATTGAGCCTCCTCTGCACCCCTGGAATGGAGCATGCTTGATTATGATGGATGATGTTTTTGATGTAGTACTGGATTCAGTTTATGAGTATTTTATTGGGTATTCTTGTGTCAATGTTCATAAGCAAAACTGATCTGAAATTCTCTTTCTTTGTTGAGTCTTTGTATGGTTTAGGTACCAGGGTGACTGTGGCCTCATAGAATGAGCTAGGTAGTGTTCCTCTTGTTTCTATTTTATGGAATATTTTTTGAGGAATATTGGCTCTTCATTGAAAGTCTGGTAGAATTCTGCACTGAAATCATCTGGCCCTGAACTTTCTTTTTTGGTTGGGAGGCTTTTAATTACTGCTTTTATTTTCTTAGGGTCTATGGGACTGTTTAGATAGTTTACCTGATCTAGATTTAACTTTGGTAAGTGGTATCTCTCTAGAAAACCATCCATTTCATTTAGATTTTCCAGTTTTGTGGAGTAAAGGCTTTTGAAGTAAGACCAGTGATTTTTTTTCTTTTGTATGTCCTCAGCTTCTGTTGTTACATTTCTCTTTTCATTTCAGGTTTTGTTTATTTGGATAGGGTCTCTCTGTCTTTTTAGTCAGTTTTGCTAAGGGTTTGTCTATCTTGTTGATTTTCCCAAAGAACCAGCTCTTGGTCTTCTTGCTTCTTTGTATTGTTCTCTTTGTTTCTAGTTGATTGATTTCAGCCCTGAATTTGGGTTTGCTTCCTTTTGTTCTAGAGCTTTCACGTGTGCTGTTAAGCTGCTAGAATGAGATTTCTTCAATTTCTTTATGACTGCACTTAGTATTATGAATTTTCCTCTTAGGACTGCTTTTTCTGTGTATCATAAGTATGGGTATGTTGTGCCTTCATTTTTCTTGAGTTCTGTCTGTCTGTCTTTCTCTCCCTTCCCACCCCCACCCTCTTTCTTTCTTTTTTTCTTTCTGTCTGTCTGTCTCTCTGTCTCTCTTTTTTCTTTCTCACTTTCTTTTGCTTTCTTTCTTTCTCTTTCTTTCTTTCTTTCTTTCTTTCTTTCTTTCTTTCTTTCTCTTTCTTCTTTCTTTCCTTCCTTCCTTTCCCCCCTCTCTTCCTTCCTTCCTTCCTTCCTTCCTTCCTTCCTTCCTTCCTTCCTTCCTTCCTTCTTCTCTGATCAATGATCATTGAGTATAGAGTTGATCAGTTTACATGAGTATGTGGGCTTATTGATGTTTCTATTGTTGTTGAAGTCGAGCCTTAATCCTTGTGATCAGATAGAATTCCAGGGGTTATTTAAATCTTCTTGTATCTGTTGAGGATAATTTTGTGCCTGATTATATGTTCAATTTTGGCTAAGGTTTTACGAAGTGCTGAGAAGGTATATTCTTTTGTTTTTGTATGAAACACTCTGTATATATCTGTTAAATCCATTTGTTTCAGAATGTCTGTTAATTTCACTGTTTCTCTGTTTAGTTTATGTTTCAATGACATGTCCATTGATGAGAGCTGGGAGTTGAAGTCTCCCACTACTATTATGTGGGGTTCAATATGTGATTTGAGTTTTAGTAAAGTTTCTTTTACAAACATGGGTGGCTTTGCAATTGGGGCATAGATGTTTAGAGTTGACATGTCATCTTGGGTTGCTGAGCTGGGTTCTGATGGTACCACCTTACATTGGCTTTTGTTGATTATGTTCTTGTGTTTGCCTTTCACTATCTGGTTGTCTCTAGTTTGGTTGCACTGGGTGTCCTATGTTTAAGCAGATTTCCAGGGAGGCAGGTGGAACTGTGGGGTAGGGGATGCTTTGCCCCAAACAAGGTGTGGATTGGAAGGAAGATGGTGTTCCAACAGTGTGGAGAAGAGCCTGGGGCTGCTGGGCTTGGTGGAGTCCCAGCAGGTGGGGAGGATGGGATGGGGGCGTTTCACCTGTGTTCTGAGTTGGAGCAAGGCATGCTTCTTTTGCACATGTTTCTTGCTATCACTTTTACTTCAGAAAAGACAATGGCCTCTTGTTTGGCTCTGTTTCCCAAGCATCCACAGTATTCATTTCATCTCAGATCCAGAATTACACTCTCTTGGTTCTCAGCAAGATCACACACTTGAAGTCTTATAATTTTAGATTATAACAAGTAAAATTTGTCCTTAAGATCCAACATAGCTAATACACCCTGCCTCTGAGTTTCCTCTCTCATTCCTTCTCTTATTTTGCAGCTAACTCTGCTCCATCCACAGAGGTTTCTTGTGATCTGAAAATATCCCAGGGTCAACCCCTGCCTCTGGAACTTTGCTTTGGAAGTTCCCTGATCTGGATGCCTAAATACCAAATACCAAGGAACCTGATTTCTTCCTTACCCAGTCAAATCTTATTTCAATATTCTCTTGGTGTGTCTCCATTCCCTACCACCCCCTTCATACGGTTCCTGAAACATCATAGGAACTCAATGTATTCAACATAAAAGTGTTGATAGACTAGGAGTGACTTATATAAAATACATGATATTGACACACATGAATTTATGTGTATCAAATTTGAGTTTATATGCATTGAAGCAGATCCATATTTTTTTCTGAACTTTGCCTAATGCTTTCATAAGATACTCGGATGTGAAAAGAAAATTCTAGAATTTTCAAGCGCATAACTTTGTTGTTGTTGTCTCATTTATTAATGAGCACAACAGGCAGACTCTCAATTCACATCCTCTTGATAATTTGAAAAATTTGAGGCCATTGTTAATGATCCTCTTTGTCCAGCAGATGGTGCTCGTTCACAACAAGTAACTGGATAGCAGGCTCAAGGCTTAGCATCTTTATTATCTAAGAAGTTCCAGGGTACTGAAACTTTTGTTCCATGTACAGCTATACTGCCTTATTTGTGGTTTTAACTAGCCAGAGTCCTGCACAGTGTGATGATATCAGGCAGAACTTTCAGAACTCAATACACACCTTGGTAAATTTCAAGTTCTCTGTAAAAGAATGAAATCTTGCAACATCCTACTTCATCCTTCCCTGGACACAGTTTGGATACATATCATCTAATGTATCCGAACTGGGCATGCTTCCCACCTTCTATTCACAGGAATATACCTCAAATCATCCTGTTTACTGCCAGAGAATATGCACACGCTCTGATTCAACTAACCCTACCAGCAGCCTAATGTTATGACTCAATATTTGCCCTTTACCTCACCTCATATCCTTACCAGAAGATTGAAGGGAAGAAAGTGTGACGATGGATTGAGACAGACAGATGGTGGGGGGGGGAGAGGAGAGGAAAAGCAACGAGAGATAGATAGGTAGAAGATAGATGATTGATAGGTAGATGATAGACTGAAGATAGATGATAAATACATGATATATAAACAGATGATAGATTGATGATAGATAGATAGAAGATAGATAGATAGAAGATAGATAGATAGAAGATAGATAGATAGAAGATAGATAGATAGATAATAGACAGACAGCTCTACACACAAATTGCTGACAAGAAACATCATTCCTCCCTCTCTCTTTCCTCTTTCTTTATTTTTCCCTCCTTCATTTCTTCTTCTATCTCTCTCTCTAGAAAAACATTTGTTCTTACTTTTTCATGAGGGATTTTGTAAAGCATTTCTCTCTTTCCTTAGGATCAAGCTTAAAATGCATGTTCTGTTAGTATATCTGAAGTGGGCCATGGGATTCTGATTTCTTTCTTTTCTAATATTCTATTTTTATTTTGAATTAACTGCAAATGTATGTGTCTGTGTGGGGATTTGTGTACAGAAATGCAGGACTTAAGGAGGCCACGAGGGAGTGTCAGATCTCCTGAGACTGGAGTTACAGGCATTGTGAGCTTCCTGGTGAGGTAACTACAAATCCAACTTGGGTCTTCTGTAAGAGCAGTCTGGACTCCGGTTTTAAACACTAATGATGCAAAGGGCACTCTTAGAAAAAGGAAAACGAGAGAGGCACCTGCTTTTGCCTGGCCTAGGAGCTGAGCTATTCACTTACTTCCACTTTTAATGGCTTAGGGCTGTTGGGAAGGAAGAGTGTGGACAGATCTTATGTAGACCAAGAATGAAAGCTGCTTATTACCTGACCCATTACAGAGCTTCCATTTGCTAAAACCCTTAGAGGAGCATGCTTTACATAGTGATGGATCTGAATGAATGACTCGGGCCTGCTCAGTGGTGCATGTGGGAAGAGAGACAGGCTGTTTTTCAGGTCTTGGGGAGGCCTCTGAGCTGCAGAGGCTGCAGTATTGAGTTAACATGTTTACTGAAGTACGGGCCAGATCATGCTTTAGTGAATGGAAGTCAAATACTCCAACCCACTCTATCATTAATAAAGAAGGTCTGATGGCCTCAGACTACTTGATTTTTAATCTCTACATCTTAGTGATGCCAATACTGGGAGATAATGAATGCTTGAAGTCCATGTCTTTGCTATGTCCTCCATGCCATAATGCAGATGTGTATCTTTCTCAGACTCTAGGAGACTCAGCGCTGCACTTCAGACCTGTGATGATTCTATCACTGTCCCAGTCTCACCAACTTTGTTCCACTAATTAATTTCCACGGCAGCCCTGACTACTACTCAGTGGCCAATCAGAGGGAATTACAAGTCTGGGTTCCAGCCTCGTGTTAGAAAGCTCTTGTCAATTTGGGAGGCCCGATTTTCCCATCCCTACCATCTGAAAATGATCATCTGTGTTTCAGCCACAGGCTAGAACCTCCCGCAACAGGCCTGATGGCACAAAGGCAGCAGCCTTGTAATTTTTGCTCTTGCAGGTGTAACCATGGTAATGAGATCAGACGAAGAAAAACCTTTTCTTAACGTAGGCAACACTCAAGCGCACACGGCAGTTTGGGGGTGCTGGTTTAATTTTAGAATCTGTGCTTTGTTTCATGGAACAAAGGATGCTGTAAAAGGCTTGTGTCGGACCTTTCCTAGTGCCCACCTCTTTCCAAGACAGTGAAGTCAGGTTGTAGGTGAGGTTTATAAGCATCGGTTTCCTGAATGTGCTTTTCAGGTAGGGTATCCGTCTACCTGATGCAGCTGCTGTGACATGGTGTGGCATGCTGTGACATGGCGGTGGCATTAGAAAGTCATTCTGTGGTGGCACTTCCCAGGGGTATCTACATTATGGTGAAGGAACTGGCCTCAAGAAAACACAGGCGTACTAATTCGTCTATGTTTAAACCAGGCATTGCTCTAGCTTGGATAATCTGCAGGACAAACCCTGAAGAGTAGATGCCATTATCGGCTCCTGCTGGAAGCAGCCAGAGAGATTCTGTAACCTGCCAAAGATCCCATGATTGGTGTCATCTGTGTTTGCCCTAAGTGTTCTGCCTGAGGGCCTGCATCCTGGACCATCACTTCAATGCTATGCTCTAGGATAAGTTGTGCACAGTACAGGCAGAGTTATGAGGAGGACAAAAGATCACAGAGAGGGCTGTGGAGCAGAACCTTAAGAAGTTTTACTGAGGGTCTTAGAGCAGTGGTTGTTAACCTATAGCTCAAGAGCCCTTTGGAGGTTGAATGTCAGACAACCTGCATTTCAGATATTTACATCAAAATTCATAACAGTAGAAAAATTAGTTATGAAGCAGCAATGAAATAATTTTATGGGTGTGGATCACCACAGCCTGAGGAACTGTACTAAAGAGTTGCAGCATTAGGAAGGTTGAGAGCTACTGGCCTAGAGAGATGACTCAGTGACTGAGGTCACTTGGTCCTCTTCCAGAGGACATGAATTCAGTTCCCATCACCTACACCATATGGACTAGGCATCAAACCTGGCAGGGCCTTGATCTTACAGATTGCCCATCTTGTAGACTCTCAGGAAACAAATCATGTTCTTCATAAGGTATCCAATCTTGGGGATTTTGTTAGAGGAGTCCAAACTGATTGAGACATTTCTATCACATCAATGACTATATTGACCCTGTTTTGTGCAGTTACCTCTCCTGCTTGGTTAGAAACTCTAGATCAAATTGAGGCTTTTTAAAAAAAATTTCCAGTCCAGTATTAACCCAGCCACAGAGGCACTTAGCTGAAGTTGGTCAAGTAAATGAATTAAGGACCACTTGGCCAAGAGAACCATGCCATGTTGCATAGAAAATGGCCATGGGAATTGCATGCTCTATTCTGTTCTTCTCACAGTGAAGAACTTGGCCCTGGCTTTGGCCTTGGAGTTTGTTCTGGTATGTACAGTAGTAGGGTGATAGTTGAGCCTTGGTGACTCACTGAATGACACTTTCCTTCTTGCTTCAGTGGGACCTCTGAGCCTTCCAAGGCATCAGAGGAGCACACTTGTTAACTCCCGACTTAACTGCTAATGTGGAGTCCTGAAAGGAAGGCTGCCTACTGACAAAGGAACATTTATACCTAACGTGGACTCCTGAGTATCACAGATCCCAGGAGCAACCCACCTGCTGCTCAACATGAGATGGAGGGACTGGGCTTGTTTGAATCTCTTTGTTTTGGAGGAGCACATTAAATAGCAACAGTTAAGCAGTCTTGGGATGATAATTTTCAGAGAGCTGGAAATCATCCAATTGATGAGTCTTGATAAACACTAAACATTTTTGCTATTGGTAAAATCCAAACAGCAAAAATGCAGACTCGATAGGCTTCCAGGCAGCACGGAAGAGAAGTCAGAGCCCTGCCGTTACTAGATGTGTGAGCTTAAGCTTGTGTCACTGCTGCTTGAGCCATAGGAAAATCTACCTTTGGAGGCTGTCAAGAGAATTTAATGGAGTTGTGCTTCTAAAGACGCTAATGCAGACCATGACTGCACCTAGCACAACTGGTGTAATGTTCTTTTGGCTGTTCTGTGGCTTGATGATATAGGTAAGACATACATGGAACTTCTTCCTACAGATAGACCCCTGTGTTCCTTCCATGCCCTCTTCTACTGAATACAAACAATTGGCTACTGATTAAATGACTTTACAGACCAAACCATGTAATACCAGATTCCTCCAAATAGTCCTAGGCCATTGACTCTCAACCTTCTTAATACCAGATCCTTTAATACACTTCTCATATTGTGGTGACTTCAACCATAAAATTATGTCACTACTTCATAACTATAATTTTGCTACTGTTATGAGAATCAAAATGTAAGTATCTGATATGAGGGATATCAGACATGAGGCCTCTGTGACAAGCTTGTTCAGCTACCAAGGGGTCACTAGCCACAGGTTTAGAACCGCTCTCCTACAGTGATCTCCTGGGACATGAAAATATACATACATACATATATATATATATATATATATATATATATATATATCACACATACACACACACACACAAACATATATGCATGAGCCCTTCTCCTCACTCTCCTGTCTCTAGAGAGCTTGGCCTTTCCCATGCTTTTTCTTCTTCATACAACATACAGTTCTTTGAGAGTATAATATTTACATATTTGTTTGTTTAGTTCTTTAATCTCAGCATCTCCATGAGAATATAAGGTCCGCAAGGGAAATGTCACTACCTAGGCATGAACTTAGCACATAGAGTGAATTCTCTATTGAATGTCATGATATAGATACTAGTACGGGTTGGCTTGTTTCCTTCACCAGAGAGAACCAGAAGTTCTCCAGGAATGGGGCCATGTTATCTTTAAAGTCCAAGTACATCAATCAATCTTGTGTAAAGCCTGAATCAGGACTGGGAAACAAACCATAATTCCACTGTAAGTGATCAATTATTAACTTAAGAATTTTCCAGAATATTAAAGAAATTCAGCAGTTAAGTTTCATTGGGAAGATATATTTTACACAGTAATTATAAAGATAATTAAATAGATCTAATCTAATTTTATTTATTTATTTATTTATTCAAATTTCTTAAGTACTTTGATTTTGGTGTAACCCAGTTTTCCTAACTCAAACTATTCTGGAGAGAACAAGTCTTAGGTATTATAGCATGTTGTTTTTAAACATTTTTCTATCTTTGTCTTGGAAGACAAGACATCCATCTTTAAAACCATCCATGACCCGCTCTGGGCTTTGTTGACAGTAGGAGCTAAGGAAATGTAAAGTTGAATACAAAGACTGATGGATAGCCTCCTGCTAACGTTCAGAGAGACCATGGATGCCTTCAGGAACTGCACACACTTTTGGCTGATTGACCATGCATATGTCAGCTGCAGGTTGAGACCATCTTGAAGTCCTACATCTTCACCTGATGTTTTTCTAACTGGTCCTTGTTATTTCTAGTCGAGTCTTATTTCTGTTCAGTTTGTGTGTCTGCCAGGGATGATGATCAAAATATTTCATAGTATTTCCTAGGAGAGCATCCTTTTCTTCCTTTCGTGACTGTCTGGTCTCTCATGGGTAGTATACTGGGAACACACATTTGGTAGCATTTATAGCAGATGGCAGAAAGCTGAAAGTACTTCTGAGGCAGCATAAAAAGATAGAGAAAATCATGGAGACATAGCAAGGGAACAGGATGTACAACAAAGGAAAACAACCTTTCGGCATGGAGTCTGGCTTGCTTATAGTGCTCAGACAGGCTCAGGTACCACTGATGAAGTCAAAATTACTTACCAATGCAGTTCATGTCTCTCTGTAGACATTTTAATAGCAGATGCCAAAGACTGTGGTGAATAATGCTTTCTTAGGGATAAGATAATCTATGACCTTTAGAACCCTTTAGCTATCCCCTCTCACCCAGGAGCTTGAATTGTGACCCTCATAAATCCACATTGTAACTTTGCTTAAAAACTCTTTAACAATTTAATCTTGTAACTCCACATTGAGGAAAGCTTAAAAAAGTATGTGTGTGTGTGTGTGTGTGTGTGTGTGTGGGGTGGAGTTTCTTAGCAACACTCAAAGATATAACTTGAGAGTCACCAAAATACTATATGTAACTATTGCAAAGGAAAACAAAATAGTCAGTTAATTGCCACAGTCCCTTGCAAAAAAAACTTCTGCCTGTGCCTGAATATGTCTGTTCTCTCCTCTGTTAACCCCTGCCCAAGATCTTGGTTAAAAATACCTCCCAATAAATCTCCAACTCTGTTTCATATTGGTTGGCTTTGAAATGTTTTCTGTATTCAAGCCACAAATTTCAATTTGTTTTCATGAAGATCTTTAAAAAGAACTTCATTGGGGCAAGATATCTTGATTCAGTAAAGAGTCATTGACAAAGTCAATGACCCTAGTTCCAACTCCAGGAACTATGTGGTAGAAGGTGAGAACTGAGTCCTTCAAATTATCCTCTGACATCCACATGTATGCCAGGGCATATGCACGCATGTGTGCAAGTGTATGTGTGTGCTTGTGCATGTGTGTGTGTGTGTGTGTGTGCCACACACACACACACACACACACACACACACACACACACACACACACGGGGATAGACTTCAGTGGGGTTGGACTTGTGGCTTTGTATTATGAGTGATATTTAGGTATTCTCCACATTAGGAAGTTAATATTTGTCCCCACCTTTTAAATTTAAAGACCCTCGGTGCCTAGTCTGTCAAATAGAGAAGAGAGTAATTGATATGTTAGTTTCTAGATATGAGCAGACATCTTAGTGGCATCTGCTTCCTGAGACTTGGGGCACTCTCTCTTGGAGGTAAGAAATCTACCTACCTTGATGGAGAGATGGGAGAGAACTTCTAACACTGAATGGAGATGAGAAGATGGAAAGAGTTCCTGCTGAGCTCAGACTAGCTCTAGCCCCAAGTAGGAGAAGGAGGTAAACACAAATCCAGACAAGCACCCCAGTTTCCAGCTAAATACTACCCTACGAATACAATAGACCTCACCAGGGATAAGCTTGATCAGGTATACCGGACAAACTGCCCGACCCCAGATAGATTTATGGAGTAGCTCAGAGCAGCAGCAGTTTTAGACACTGAATATTGTGAGGTTTTGTTATGCAGTATTGCAAAAGGCAAAGCAGCATAGATAATAAGAACAATGCATCTCAAAACAGCAGGAAGAATAGAAAAATAACCTCAACTGTGTCTCAAGTGATAACTAGCAGCTAAGAGAATGTGTCAAGTAATGGGAAACTAGGACCTGCTGTGGCTGCTCAGGGGCTGTTTCTTTATTCTTGTTTGTGTTTAGAAATGCTGCTCTCGCCAGAGACCTGAGTTCCATTGATGAGAATGTCTTCTGTTTTCAAATGAACAAGTCAGTGCATGAACCAAGGGATAAGTTCATTGGAATTCCTCGACTCCACCCCCATTAAATTGGTTTAAGGGCTGAAACCAAACCATAAAATATTAAGAACTTGCATGTACATTATTAAATATGGAATGTGTTTCTAATTTGCGCTGGCAAATTCAACTGGGTATAAAACATATGGGGCTATAGAAATAAACAGTAGGAGTGGCTCTGATGGGTTGTGTCTTATATCTGTGTGGTCTTGGTATCTCTATTTTTACACTAAATATACTATTCAGTACCCATAACAACCTTTCCCAGTGTGAGGGCTGACTGTTTTATACCTTATGTGTTTACCAATTATTGTGGTTTTAATGGGAAGTATCTCACGTAGGCTCACATACTTCCAACACTTGGTTCCTGGTTGGTGGGACTGTGTTGTTGTTGTTGTTGTTGTTGTTTTTGTAAATTTTTTCTTTTATTGGATATTTTCTTTATTTACATTTCAAATGTTATCCCCTTTCCAGGTCTCCCCTCTGGAGCCCCCATCCTATCCTCCCTGCCTCCATGAGGGTGCTTCCCCACCAATCCACTCCTCCTTCCCACCCTGGCATTCCCCTATCCTGGGGCATTGAATCCCCTCAGGCCCAAGGGCTGCTCCTCCCACTGATGTCCAACAAGACCATCCTCTGCCACATATGCAGCCAGACTGTTTGACAAGGTTATAGAACCTTTGAAAAGTAGAGCCTTGTTGGAAGAAGAACTTCAATGGAAGTGGGCTTTGAGAATATATAGTTTTTCTTAACTTCCAGTTCTCTCTCTGTTATCTGTGTGTAGATGAAAATATAAGCTTTTTGATCTGGCCCCCTATTCTCATGCTAACTTCTCTACTCCCTCTGTGAAATCATAAACCCAAATTGGCTCATCCTCCTATAAGTTGTCTTGGTGATGGCAGTATTTTATCACATCAGCAGAATGTGACTGATAACCCGGACAAAAGCCTATAAGCACAAATGAATTACCAGAGGCTGAACTGTGTACCTTACCTCAAAGTTTCCAGATTTGTGATGATGCTAATTTACAAATATAAATGCTCTGTGCAAAATGCTTGAAGCATATATGTGTGAAATCATTCTGTATCCTTTGGATAAGGGCAATAAAATCACAAGCATAGTAAGAAATGGAAGGTCGTGGGGTCAAAATAAGAGGATGCTGTGAGGCAGAGGAATCAAAATTGAAAGCACGTGCTCTGCTTACAAGTAGCCTTTACAAGGGATATATGCTGTATTATATCACAAGTACAGAACCTTACACACGGGAGAGTGCTGCTTACTTCTTGTAAAGTGTTAAATTTTACAGCGACTCTCTCAGCTACATCAGTTATAGAATCCGTAATCATTTGCAGAGGTGGAAACTATTATACACCAATGTCACCGTCATCAAATAAAATGCAGGTGCCTACAGAGACACAGTGTGGTCTAAGGAGCTTTGCAAAGAGCCCATAATTGGTACCCCGACAATCAGCTCAGAAAGAAAGCAGGCACTCTGGAGCCGTCCAGGAACTCAGGAACCGTGAAATTTCTAACTTCAGGTTGCCTTCCCCGCTATTGTCTAGAAACTTCCTGAGGTTGTGCTCTTCCTCTGTCATTGACAATCAAGGCCCAGCAAGGATGTTCTTAGCTCCCAGACAGCCTGAAGGAGTCCCCTACAGTCACACTGAACCTGTTGTTAGCCCTGAAATTCAATGTGGCAAGCCAAGGGAGGCAGAACATGATGCAGCTGTCTGTTTGCCTGGGTAGCTTAGGATGTGGTCTAGTCAATGCCTCATAGAGTGCTCTTTTATCTTTTCTGTAATAAACCTCAGTGCTCACTGCAGCGAGAGCTAAAAGAACAAGCGCAGTGCCTGTGGGGTATACTCCATGCTCTGCAAACCCATCAAGAGCAGCCAAGTGTGGCTAGTCTGTCACTGCACGCCAGAGCACTAAAATTTCCCCAAAATCTATAACCAGAAACATATAATTTAAAATAAGATGATACAAAATTCTCTTTAGCTTTGTTAACTGACAATTTTCTCTTTTCTTTTCTTTTCTTTTCTTTTTTTTTGTCTTATTTCATTAAACATGGAATAATCAAACCCAGTCTTTTTTTCATTAAACAAACAAAATCACAGAAGAGTTTTTGAGCCCACTTATCACATTTGTGGACTGTAGATCTTGAATACCAGGTTAAGGGTTAGCTTGTGCTTGAGTTAATTGGATGGTGAATCAGGTTACTTCACAACACTCTCATTCATTCATTTGTTCACTCATTCGTTCATTCATTTCCTTGTTTGTTCATTCATTAGATATATGTTTAAGAATGGTTCATGGTCAGATAGATGCTATGTAAAGATTATCAAGCTAAAGTCTCCACACCAGAGACTTAAAGAATAGTGGAGGGAAGGACAGAGATGCTATGCGTGGATAGCAGACTCTGAAATTCCTTCACACTTGTGTCTTTCATGTAAAGGATACTTTAAAATACTGAAAGGTTTGGTTGTGAGATCCTCACTTCATATCTGCTCTGGGAAGTGTAAGCTCCTTTCTACTTGGCCCATTTTTTTCCCCTGGGCCCTGAGGATCAGGCCTTAGTGCAATTATAAGCATGCCTCTGCAAGAGCAGAGTGCTCAAGTGTCTGGCTCAGAGTCTTCCCCCGTTATCTAGATGCCCTCAGTTACCAAAAACCAGAATTACTCAAGATATAACCCCTTCTTATACAATGACCCCTGCTTTCAGGTTGGATGTGGGGAATATGGAAACAGATGGGAAGGAGAGAAACTAAAAGGAGGAAAGAAGAGAAGAGGAAGGAGAAAGGTAAAGAGAGAGAGAGATTGATCTTGAAAAGACTGAGGAAGAAGTATGTATGAAGAAGAGAAATAATCTCATGAAGTAGTTGCAGTTGTCTTTGTTTCTTTTGTTTTCTTTTCTTTTCTTTTCCTTTCCTTTCTTTTCTTTTTTACCTCCCTCCCTCCCTACCTCCCTCCCTGCCTCCCTCCCTGCCTCCCTCCTTCCCTCCCTCCCTNGATTTCTTCGCATGAGGACTGGGTTCTGGAAACTTAAAAACATGAGTACATGGTTTCTAGGTAGTTTAGTTAGCTGAAGGAACAGTGATCGACCTTCCTTCCTTCCTTCCTTCCTTCCTTCCTTCCTTCCTTCCTTCCTTCCCTCCCTTCCTTCCTTTTTCTGTTTTGTGTTTTGAGAGCCCTTTTTAGCTAGCTCTAGTTGCTTTAAAGCTCATATATAGACCTGCCTGGCCTTAAACTGAAATCTACCTGTGTCTGCCCCCTGAGTATGGAGATTAAATGTAAGTGCCACTACCATCTACTTGTATAAGTACTGTTTGATGTAATAGCATGATCTTGGTGGAGATGCTTTCTGGGAAAAGCCTGTCATAAAGTATTGGTGCTAAATTATATATGAAACAGTTATGCAGATACCAACATGTACCTCAGTAAGAACCTCACAGAGATTAAGTGTCCCTTTATTAAGTGACTCATTGATTTAAGGATGCAGAAGGGGGTTTCCTTTTTAAGGGGCAGGCACTGGCAAAATGAAGGTAGTAGGTCCACTCATCCCTTTATTTCAGGGGCTTGTAGGTTAGTGATGGAGAGACAAATAATTGGACCATTGTAGTTCATTGTAAAACTGCCAAGAGCTGGAGAGGCCTGAGCGATATACAGGGCATCTGAGATTCTGGAAAGAAGAAATGAAGACCAACAGGTCTTAATCCAGGTGAACACGGCAAGTGGTACAACATGTGCCAATGGCAGGAGGAGGCAAAGCATTCCGAGAGTTTGTCTGCAGAGTTGAGGGCAGAAAATATGTGTGTGCAGACAGTAGAATCAGATTGCAAGGCCCACACAGGGCAGAGGCTTTATAGACTTCCTGCGAACTCTCCTGCTGAAAATCTCTAATATCTCAGGCCAGACACCTTAATTCAGAGGCAGCTAATCCTCTTTCCACTTTCCAGCTGTTCTTTTTTCCCCATCTTTCATTTCTTCCCCTTCCCCTTCCTTTGGTATATTTTATCCAATTTTCACCAGAAAAATTCATTTTACTAGTGGCCTCTGCAGCAGCTGGGGTAATGGGTTATGCAGTTAGAGTTTAGACAGTCCTAAACTCTCTTTTATTTAAGTACACTGTTATTTTAAATATATTAGTTATAGCTCTAAAATAAATTATACATTGACCAGCCTCTCAATTTATGAATTCAGAAATAGAATTTAAACTCTCTGACTCTACTTCATCATTTTCTAACTGTGGCAGGGTGATTCCTCTCTTGGTGTCTCTGTACATGACATACAGTAAGGAATGTGGTTTGTTCAAAATACTGTTCATATTTGAATGATCTGACTTTCTTAGACTTACAGGAAGGTGTAATTCTCAGTGATGGGAAAGGGGTGGCTAAAGTCTGCTTCCAGACTCTCATCAGATAGAAGTTGATACAAGAAGGGAATCCCATTACTATTTTCCCCCAAATGGTGCCTCTTGGGTCCTCTACATGTTCACTGCTCGATTTCTATATGACAAAACTGGAGGCTCTTGAGGTTTCTTCCCATCTTTTAGCTTTGTTAGGTCTACTATTCCAGCACAGCTTAGGTAGGGGTCCTACCTAAGCTGAATGTGTTATGCACTTGTTGATTCTGATCATGTCATACTCATTCAACTCAACACTCTGTCAAGGCGTACCCTGATTTGGCCCCCATGAAAAGACGAGCTGAGGTCATAGGATTGTAAGGGAGAAAGAAGACATGAAATCAAGTAAGAACAATTCCCCATCTTCACTATATCTACTCCCCAGCGTGTCCTACTTAGCAGACACCAGAAGCCATGGTCTTCTCCTTAGTGGACTCCCTCATCTAGGGAGTGATGGATCAGGATCAGATGAAGCAATCCCTGACCACACTATCTTCTGCTTGCTGGAGAAAGCCTGGCTTCCACAATGTTTACTGTGTGTGCTAGTGTCCCATCTCTCATTCTCTTCGCAACTCTTCAGCATACAGGGTCTGGTCAGGTAAATCCTCTCTGTCCATGGATGGCCTCCTCCTTCTGATCATCCTGTGTTCTCTACTTCTTATTAAATCTACCACAAAAAAAGGCAGAAAAGAGGATGGTGTGCCCCGCTGCTGCTTCTGGATCAATCGCTCATCTCTATCACATCTATCATCTCAGGAGGAGCAAGTACAATATCTTACTTCATAAAGCTAAGGAGGCTATTAGGCCATTCATACATTCTATTCCATTGGGAACCTTGATGCTGGACAAGTCACTCTGGAAAGTTACCTCTCTGTTGTAGTGTCACACATTACCTTCCTCCTTCCTGCTTGCACAGAGGCCATTTCTTCTTCACTGCTCTGCTACAAGACTCACAGTATCCCCTTCTCTGAGCCCTCTGCTTCACACATACCTCCAACTGGTGTTCTTTAACATTTATCTTTTCAAGGAACACTCGATTTAATTTTTACATTTTATTTATTTTAAATTAATTTATTTTTAAACTCCATAGTCCATTCCCTGCCCCCCCATCTACCCTCCAACTGCTCCACATCCCATACCTCCTCCCTGCTTCCCTGTCTCCATGTGGATGCCCCTACCCCTCACCCCACCTGACCTCTATACTCCCTGGGGCCTCCAGTCTCTTGAGGGTTAGGTGCATCATCTCTGAATGAGCACAGACCCAGAAGTCCTCTACTGTATGTATGTTGGGTGCCTCATATCAGCGGGTGTATGCTGTCTGTGCCTAGTGTCCAGTGTCTGAGAGCTCTCAGGGGTCCAGATTAATTGAGACTGCTGGTCCTCCTACAGGATTGCCCTTCTCAGCTTCTTTCAGCCTTCCCTAATTCAACAAGATGCGTCAACTGCTTCTGTCCATTGGTTAGGTGCAAACATCTTCATCTGACTCTTTCAGCTGCTTGTTGGGTCTTTTGGAGGGCAGTCATGATACCCAAGATACAGTCTACAGAACTCAAAATGGTCAATAAGCTGAAGTGCCCAAGTGAGGATGCCTCAGTCCCACTTGGGAGAGGGAAGAAAGCAATCACAAGTAGGGAGAGAGGAAGGGACTCGGGAGGGAAAGTGAATAGGGTGGGAGTTGGGGTGTGTGTGTGTGTGTGTGAGAGAGGGGAACCTGATCTGGTATTGGGTGAGGGAAAATGACTGAATCTCGGAGGGCCAGAAGAAAGAATGGAAACAGGCAGCCTTGGGTGATAGGAGGTTGGGGGACCCTCCAGAATGCACTAGAGACTTTGGAGGTAAGAGATTCCCAGGAATCAAAGGGAGGGACCTTAGATGAAACACCCAAAAGCAGGGGGAGGGAACTTATGGAGCCCACCTCCAGCAGGAAGATAGGGCATCAAGTGATGGATGGGGTTGTCATCCCACAGTCACATCTCTGACCCACAATTGTTCCTGTCTGAAAGAATTACAGGGGTGAAAATGGGGAGGAGCCTGAGGAAAAGAAGGTCCAATGACATGCCCAAAGTGGGGCCCAGTTCAAGGAGAGGTCCCAAGACCTCACACTATTACTGAGGCTATGGTGTGCTCACAAAAAGGCATTTTTTTCATTTATTAATAAAAATTTCTGATGTAGTCAAATGAGAGAAATGAGCACAGTGATTCTCTACATACCCTGCACCCAACTAAAGCAGCCAATCAATATACGCCAATATACTCTCCTTTTTATTTGTTATATGGATAGACAGATGGATGGAGAAATATATAAATAAATGGTTTGGAGGAAGGACACTTTATCGCCTCCCTGAAGATACATATATATCACTAAAACAAAACAAAGCCATAAATACTGGGACTTTGAGTTCTTGACTTGATGAATCACTTCTTCCTTTACCACTCATATTTTATATGCTCTTAATAATTATTGTAAAAAGAATCAATGACAAACAACACCTTTTATGTTTCATGATCAGTGTCAGGAGGGTGATAATTTAATCAATAATTGTGTTCCAGAGGCTTCCTCAAAAAAAAATTCACACTTTATTTGAACTGGGTACTTTATAGACTGGTCATATTTTTAGATTGTTTCATCATGACACCTTGAATATTTTTCCTCTTATTTCCAGTCCCACCTGTAGTTGAAGCAACAGACTACAGAAAGCAAACTATATTTCACAGAACTGAGTTAAAAGCTGTGTAAATACTTCAAAATTACAATGTTTTATTACATTTGACTATAAACTCTATTTTAATATTATCTTTTAAGTGTGTGAGTCAGTTCTTTTAAATCAAATTAATATGGACAAGGAAACAATTACATGTCAGGTGCCAAAACGCTGAGGATTCTGGGATCAATAAAGCATGTTCTGTATGGTTAATAGAGGCCCATGAAGCATGTTGTGGAATCAGGCATGGCATGAAAACTATGTAAAGGGATTGTAAATGGTACCTCACAAGATCACTGACCATGAGAGATTGGGAGATTTATTTTAATCAGGGAGAGAAGCAGGCATTATTGTGAATGTGGGATGTGTTCAGTATGTGCATGAGAAATGGGTTAGATGCAGACATAGAGGTTTTGAATAAAAACTCAAGAACATCATCACAGTTCTGTCAGTAGCAGAGTCCTCTCACTGAGTTGCTGTAGGCAAGCAGCAAGGAAGCTGTGAGCCCTAAGGTCCCTAAGGTCCCCGAGGTCCCTGAGGTCTTCAGCTTTGTGTGGTTGGAAGGGTGCAAGAAGGGTGCAAGGGTTCTCTCCAGACCTACTTATCACAGAACTCATTAAACTGAACTCTGTAAGGATAGACCCATAAGACCAACGTTGAGGGACAGAGAGGATCCAGGGGGGTCTGATAAAGTTTGAATCAGGAAAGTCTCTACGCTGGACAAGGGATAAGTGAATTGTGGCCATGGCATCAAGGCTGAACACG
The DNA here is from genome assembly GCF_900095145.1 of Mus pahari. Classification (NCBI taxonomy): domain Eukaryota; kingdom Metazoa; phylum Chordata; class Mammalia; order Rodentia; family Muridae; genus Mus; species Mus pahari. The sequence goes on along the minus strand of NC_034596.1, from coordinate 10,800,074 downwards.
AAAAGCCAGGATAGGATTGGAGGTGGTACAGGATGTCTTTTCAAACCCAAGTGTTGTGAGATACCAAAGCAATTCTCTTCTCTGTGAGTCAGGTTTTACATTGGTAAAGTGACTAACTCCCATATAATAAAATCACTGTCACCATGATTTATGTCATTTGAAAGTTATTTTCTTGTTCATGAACAAATTCTATGATAAAAGATTTTTTTTGGCTATGAGTTATTTAATGTGATAAAATATGGCTTCTTCTGCTATAATGGTTATTAACAGAAACAACAAAACCAAATAAAACCAAATGATACCAAATTCTGGTGAGGGTATGAGGAAAGGAGGAAGGGGGAAAATGTATACTAGAGGGAGTATAAACTAGTATAGGCACTATGAAACTGTGCTTGGGCATTTCTCAAAAACAAAGCAAAACAAAACAAAACCAAAACAAAACCCAAAAACTAAAAACGGGTTTATGGTATGAGCTTGCTTTTGCAGTCCTGGGCATAGCCAAATGACACCATATTCTGCTATAGAAACACTTACACATCTATGATCATTGCTGTTCTATTCTCAGTACCCAGGAAATGGAACCAGCCTGCATGACTGTCCACTTATAAATAGATACTGAAATTTGTGGTATACATGCACATACACACATAAAATAAAAATTGATTCAACTTTAAGGAAAACTTAATTTACAAAATTTGTAGAAGTAGGCAGAAGTATAAAAAGAATTACACTGAGGGAGGTAAACCAGCCTATAAAGACAAATGGAACACACATTCTCTCTCTCTCTCTCTCTCTCTCTCTCTCTCTCTCACACACACACACACACACACTCTTTCTCTCTCTCTCTCTCTCTCTCTCTCTCTCTCTCTCTCTCTCTCTCTCTCACACACACACACACACACACACACTTTTTCTGTCTCATAAGTGAACCCCAGCTTTGAATTCTGAGACTGGAGTGTTTTGACTTGAGGTGCTTCTAAAGACCAGGAAGATAGAAAGTGATCATTAAAGGGAGAGAGGGGAAAGGTTGTAAGGGATAGTAGAACGTGTACACACAGAGTTTGAAAGTGGAATATACACAATATGAAAGAGAGTGGGGAATATTAAAGTGGAAAAGCTTAAAAGGAGATGGAGGTAAAGGGGGAGGGGAGAAGACAGGGTGGAGGAACAGTTAACCAAAATTGAAGACAAAATTTTAAAATTTTGTAATCCTGGAATCCAATTATTTTGGTTAGAATTTATAACTCTATTTTTTAAAAGATCCGAATGGAGACTCTATGTGCATGGATAGTACTCTTCCTGAAAGCTGAAAGCTAGTAAATGAAAATCCAGTGTCAGGTATGAAATACCTGCCTTGAGCCGTTGGTCAGGGAGGTCCCAGAGGAGACTCTAAAACATTATAGGCTATTGCCAATGCTTCTGGTCACCCACTTGAAATGGTAGCGTGAGAACTCATTGCTAAAGACCTCACCTACTTGCAGGACATTGTGAAATCCAGCTGGATCTGAAGGGGAAGCCTCCTCTCTGCAGCTTAGCTTTCATAGGGCTGGGATGCAAGCTGCTAGGGAACAAATTCCTCACTGGTTCTATCCAGCCACACAAGACACAAGCTCCAACAGTGGCCTGCCTGGTAAGATGTGCCCACTGGTACAATAGTGGCATGGCTCTTATAGGGGTATCCAACTGCTTTCTGGTTGCATTGGACAGGAGAAAACACATAACTGGTATTTTATACGTTGTCCAATTGTTCCTTTGGTCATTGTCCACTTTTACAACTTGAGAATCGAGTCTTCTAAAGTGTCTGGACTGTTGTCTATTCTCAGCATTGAGTGTGCATCATGTGCTGTTAAAAAACCCTGCTTGTCTATTATAGTCTTTTTTGTTCTTGTCTGAATTAATTTGTCAGCGATCACAAGGACTGCTGAGGGGTAGTCAGAGGCATATCTTTGGTATCACATCTATGCTTCTTTTACCACACCAGTAAAATTTGGTTGGTTATAAAAACCAGTGTGAACTTGTATGGTTCTGTCACACAACAGCAAAGGGACTGGGCTTAGTAGACAGATTCTCAGCTTTACTGTGCCACGTGTCATTTATCAATGAACTAGTGGCTTATTTCTAACGTGCCTTTCAGGTGTGATGCATCTTTGTCAACATGGTCTGCTATTTCCATCTCTATAGGAATTAGATGATATCTCAGAGAATGATGAAGAATGTAGATCTTATTGAAAAGATACAAATACCCCATGGCTTACTAATGGTCACTTCAGACAATGTTCAGTGTAGTTCCTACCCAGGACAGTCCATTGCTGTTCAGTCTCTTGAGAATGCAGATGGGGTGAGTATCTGAAGCACCTTAGTTTTGAAACAACCAGCAACTCCTTTCTTATAACCTCCTGGTAATAGAGGCTGAACTCCAATGAAGCTTCTCTTTGTGTAAAATGAGCATATGAATAAATATACAGGGATATTTACAACCTCCAGAGGATTAGGTATGCTTTGTGATGCAAAACTGTTTTCTATGCAGAACTCAAAGGCAGCATTAAGTGGAAAAGCATCTGCCTGCTATGGATGCTTTAACATCTTAAGCTTAGGTAAAGTCACACACTAAAAAGAGTCTACTATTTGAGGCAAAAATATTGTGTTTTAAATTGCAATTCACATGTGTTCCCTGTGTAACCTTGTGCCTGTGGATAGCATAACCTAAAGGTGTAGTACAGGAAAGATAATTACTATCTCTACCATCATAGAATTGCTGTGAAAGCAAATAGAAAATGAGTGTAAAATATTGTGCTCCAGGAAATTGTTTATGTACATATAAAAGAGCATATTTTAATGATTAACAGCTTGTTTATGAGCTCAGCCAATAAATATGTCATGGGATACTACCTTTTTCATCATCAGTCATTGCTAAGGCTGTAATCAGTCTACAAACTATTAGCTTTGCATATATATATATATATATATATATATATATATATATATATATATGTATGTATGTATGTATAACAAGTAACTATTAAGTGCCAGGTATACAAATATTGTCCCATTAAAATGTGAGACAGCTAAATGCTGAAACAGTAGAAAGTTCACAGAGTCTCAAACTTTATATTTGGGACAACCATGTCCTGCTCAGGATTGATATTAGTTGATTAGTGCTCATTAAATCAATCACAGAGACTGATTGGATTATTTGCTTAAGTATCATTTGTGTTCATAGTTTTGTCTCATCTTCTTGAAACCCTTATGAGAAAAGTCTGCTATATCCAGAGGAAAGGGACATTCTTATTTCTCAAGTTCAGAGGAGTCCAGGCAAAACCTAAGAACACAACCTTGCCAAGTCCCCATCACTATTAGACCAGATCTCATTTTGGTTGCTGGGCATTTGGATTCAAACACCCACTATATACTTTTCCTGTAGCTCGAAAAGACACTAGGAAACAGAAATTGAGAAGAGAAGAATTGAGTTTTCAGTTTGGTCAAACTGGAGCATGAACAACTCTAAGCTTCCTTTGCCTTCCCTATAAGCAGTGTTATATAGATTCATAGACAAGAAGAAATAAAAAGACAGGAAATCTTTATATGTTAATTTAAACCCTGGGAACTGTGTGAATCTCTTTCTGTGAGGAGGAACCAAGGCAACCTTCCTCTTGTTGGTACAGGGTTTTAACATTTCTCTTCCCCTGGCATGGGCATGTTGGAGGAAAGTTTAGTTCCTCGGGTCATCGTCTGGATAGTCTGAGAGCTTGGACAGCCACCAGTGCCTTCTGACTACCTTGGGTACACTTGCGTTTTGAAAGCAACTCCTTTACCAATTAACTGGCTTAGTTTCTTTTTCTGTTACTGTGATAAAGTACCCCAACAAAGACATTTCAGCAGGAATTGTTTATCTTAGCTCACAGTTTGAGGTGGGTTAAGTCAAGGAAACAAGAGCTTGAAGTAGCTGGTCACATCATAGCCACAATCAGGACACAGGAAGGGATGAATGGCATGCTTGCATGCTGCCCCATGTCTTTCCTTCACTCACACCAATGGTTCTCAACCATCCTAATATTGTGACTCTTTAATACAGTTTGTCATGCTGTGGTGACCCAAAAACCATAAAATTATTTTCATTGCTACCTTATAACTGTAATTTTGCTACTGCTACAAATTTCAATGTATTTTTGGAGACAGAAGTTTGCCAAAAGGGTCTTGACCTACTGGTTGAGAATTGCTGACCTATATGATCCAGTATTCCAGCCAGGGTATGGTTCCTTCCACAGTGGGTGGGTCTTCCCCTCTCAATGAAGACAACCAAGATAAACTCTCATGGGCATGCTGAGAGAGACATCGCCATAGAGTTCATATCATCAAGTTCACAATTAAAGCTACCACACCAAATTCACTACAAAAAGTACACAGGCTCTCTGTTATGCAACCTTAAACACTAGAATGTGATATTATCATGTTAGTCTGATTTTGTGATAGATTCTTTAATTATGAACCTATGAAGTCCAGTGAGTGTGAAAGGAAACATTTCCCCTTTCCATCCATCAGTTGGGGGGGGGGGTGTTCTACCTCCTGGTTCTAATCACAGAGCTTTGATTACATCAGCTTCACCTTTTATTATCAACTTTTTAGTCCTCATAGCTTAACCAGGCTTTTTAAAAGGAAGTCAAAGTTAGCATCCTTACTCCCCTCAAACATCCACACACTTAACAAAGTATGAGGTTCAAATGAAGAAAAATTGCTGAGAATTTCACTAAGCATTTGAAATGGTGCCCAAATACATTCACCTGCAGGGTTTAAATTGGAAAAACTCCATGTGAGCGGGAAGGCCAATACATTATGGTTCCAGCTATAGGGGTTTCTTTGCAAGAAGTGAGGACCTTTACCAGTCAAGTACTTCAGACTGAGAAGAAAACACAGTCACACAAAAGAAATCTTAGATGTGTTCCTGGGTCAGCAAACATTGTGATTAAAATTGCTACTGTCAAGCAGGAGGTTCTTAATGAAAGCTTCCTGTCTCCCAGCTCTTCTGATCAAAACCCTTTCATCTTGATGTATTTTCACTGCCACTCTGTCTGTCTCTTGCTCAAGTCTAATAAACACACTCTTCTACCATCACAGTTGCAATTGGAGGAGTATCAGTCAGAGACTGGCATAGCTTCAAATTCCCCTTCTTAAAAACTTTCCATTCATAAGCCTTCTTTCTGTGCCTCTCAACCCAGCTGGTAATTAAATCCCTCATCATTTATTGACTCATTAAGAGTATAGTAAATGAAACTAGGTCTGGCTGTGAGCACCTGTAATCCCAGCTCTTGAAAGAGAAGTGGGAGGCAAAGTGAAGGTGGCATTGTTGGGAAGCTGGATGACACAGAGTAGGAGTGATAAAGACACTCCCAGAGTGAAAAACTTCTGGGATCATGACAGAGTTAGAATGTTCCAGAGGCAAAAGGGAGCAAATAAGATCTGGATGGTGAATCAGAAGTGAGGAGGGGATTATTTTACATCACAAAGAGGCAATATTCTGATGTGGGAAACTGACATTAGCAAGGGACCCAGGAATAGGTGATGGGAAATGAACAAAAAAGCTAGTGAAAAGTGGGAACAAAGGCTTAATAGCTGGACCTTTGAGATGCTAAAAATACAAGACAAATGGGGCTTGCTGACAGATGGGCTGTGGTCAAGAAGGAGAAAGAATTGGTAAATATTATTTTCCAGCATTGTTAAGTGCCAATGTAATTTTAATATTAATGACATCATTTTAAGTGATCATGAGATAAAGAATTCAGAGCAGATGAGAAGCAGCTCAATCAAATAGAGCTCTTAACAGACAGTAGTAGATCAGCCACCTCAAAATATGAGAGGGAAGAACTCAAGCCTTTATAGTGGACAAAAGTCAAAGCATGAAATTGGTGTCTTGTCTCAAAAATCATCAAGATCCATGATGTTAAGGTGCTTATGAAGGTTCTAAAAATTTTGTACTTTTCACATCATGTGTAAGACATTAATCCATTTGGAGTGTGTATGTGTATGTATGTGCATGTGCATGTGAATTGATATAGGAGACAGGTTTTATTCTTTTGCTTATTGTTACTCAGTTTTTCCAGTGTTGTGGGTTTGTTGAGCCATCTAGGTCTGAAGGCTCCACACCAGGTGGTCTCATGCTCAGTGGCAGCAAAGTCTGAATCAGCCTGCTTCAAGGCTGGGGGGAGGCCACAGATGGCCATTTTTATTATTTTAATCCTGCCAGTCCATGAGCATGTGAGATCTTCTTCAATAGCTTTCTTCAGAGACTTGATGTTCTTGTCATACAGATCTGTCACTTGCTTGGTTAACATCACATCAAGTTATTTCACATTATTTGTGCCTATTGTAAAGGGTATCATTTCCCTAATTTCTTTATCAGCCCATTTATTCTTTGAGTAGAAGAAAGCTACTGATTTGAGTTAATTTTGTATCCAACCACTTTGCTGAAGTTGTTTATCAGCTATAGGAGTGCTCTCATGGATTTTTTTTTTGTCACTTATGATACTATCATATTATCCACAGATAGTGATATTTTGACTTCCTCCTTTCCAAATTGTATCCCTTTGATCTCCACTTGTTGCCTAATTACTCTGGCAAGAACTTCAAGTACTATATTGAATAGACAGGGGGAGAGCGGGTAGCCTTGTCTTGTCCCTGATTTTAGTGGGATTGCATCAAGTTTCTCTCCATTCAGTTTGCTGTTGGCTATTGGCTTGTTGTATATTGCTTTTATTATATTTAGGTCTTGAATTTGTGATCACTCTAATACCTTTAGCATAAAGGGGTATTGCATTTTGTCAAAGGCTTTTTCAGCATTTAATGAGATACTCATGTGGTTTTTAAAGTTTGTTTATATAGTGGATTACGTTGATGGATTTCCTTATACTGAGCCATCTCTGTATCCCTGGGATGAAGCCTACTTGATCATGGTGAATGACCATTTTAATGTGTTCTTGGATTCGGTTTGCAAGAATTTTATTGAGCATTTTTGCATCAATATTCATGAGGAAAATTGGTCTAAAGTTCTCTTTCTTGGTTGGTTCTTTGTGTGGTTTATGATTCAGTGTAACTGTGGCTTCATAGAATGTATTGGATAATGTTCCTTCTATTTCTATTTTATGAAATAGTGTGAGAAGTATTAGTATTAGGTCTTTTTTGAAGGTCTGATAGAATTCTGCACTAAAATCATCTGGTCCTGGGGATTTTTTTGGTTGGGAGACTTTTAATGACTGCTTCTGTTTACTTAGGGGCTATGGAACTGTTTAGATGGTTTATCTGATCTTGATTTAAATTTGGTACCTGGTATCTGTCTAGAAAATCAACCATTTCATGTAAATTTTCCAGTTCTATTAAGTATAAGCTTTTGTAGTAGGATCTGATAATTTTTTGAGTTTCTTCAGTTTCTGTTGTTATGTCTCTATTTTCATTTCTAATTTTGTTAATTTGGATATTGTCTCTGTGCTCTCTGGTTAGTCAGGCTAAAGGTTTATCTATCTTGTTAATCTTCTCAAAGAACCAGCTCCTGGGTTTGTTGATTCTTTGTATAGTGCTTTTTGTTTTTACTTGGTGGATGTCAGGTCTAAGTTTATTTCCTGCTGTCTACTCCTCTTGGGTGTATTTGCTTCTTTTTGTTCTAGAGCATTCAGATCTTCTATCAAGCTGCTAGTGCATACTCTCTCTAGTTTCTTTATGCAAGCACTCAGCGCTATGAGTTTTCCTCTTAGCATTACTTTCATTGTGCCCCATAAGTTTAGGTATTTTGCGCCTTTATTTTCATTAAACTCTAAAAAGTTTTTAATTTCTTTATTTGTTCCCTGATCAAGTTATCATTGAGTACATAGTCGTTCAGTTTCTATTTGTATGTGGGCTTCCTGTTGTGTTTGTTATTGTTGAAGACCAGCCTTAGTACATGGTGGTCTGATATGATCCATGGGATTATTTCAAACTTCTTGTATTGGTTGAGGCTTCTTTTGTGTCCAATTATATGGTCAATTTTGGAGAAGGTATCGTGAGGTGCTGAGCAGAAGGTATATTCTTTTGTTTTAGGATAGTATGTTCTATAGATATCTGTTTAATCCATTTGGTTCATAACTTCTGTTAGTTTCACTGTATCTCTGTTTAGTTTCTGTTTCCATGATCCGTCCATTGATGAGAGTCTGGTGTTAAAGTATCCTACTATTATTGTGTGAGATTCATTATGTGCTTTGAGCTTCAGTAATGTTTCTTTTATGAATGTGGGTGCCCTTGTGTTTGGGATAGAGATGCTCAGAATTGAGAGTTTATCTTGGTGGATTTTTTCCTCTGATGATTATGTAGTGTTCTTCCCCATCTTTT
>NC_034596.1:10764641-10791261 GCF_900095145.1 Mus pahari | reverse complement strand
GAAAGATATTGTTTAAATTTGGTTTTGTCATAGAGTATCTTGGTTTCTCCATCTATGGTAATTGAGGGGTTTGCTGGGTATAGTAGTAGCCTGGGCTGGCATTTTTATTCTCTTAGGTTCTGTATGACATCTGCCCAAGATCTTGTGGCTTTTAGCGTCTCTAAAGTTTGGTATAATTCTGATGGGTCTCCCTTTATATGTTACTTGACCTTTGCCATTACTGATTTCAATATTCTTTCTTAGTTCTGCGCGTTTGGTGTTTTATTATTATGTGACAGGAGGAATTTCTTTTCTGGTCCTATCTGTTTGATTTTCTATAGGTTTCTTGAATGTTTATGGGCATCTCTTTCTTTAGGTTAGGGAAATTTTCTTCTATAATTTTGTTGAAGATGTTTGTTGCCCTTTGAGTTGGGAATCTTCTCTCTCTTCTATACCTATTTTTCTCAGGTTTGGTCTTTTCATTGTGTTCTGGATTTCTTGAATGTTTTGAGTTAGGAGCTTTTTGCTTTTTGTATTTTGACTATTGTGTCAATGTCTTCTATGCCTAAGATTCTCTCTTTTATCTTTTGTATTCTGTTGGTGACACTTGTATCTGTGATTCCTGATCTCTTTCCTAGGTTTTCCATTTCCAGGGTTGTCTCCCTTTGTGTTTTCTTTAATGGTTCTATTTCCATTTCTAGATCCTAGACAGTTTTTTCAATTCCTTTACCTGTTTGATTGTATTTTCCTATATTTCTTTTTTTTATTTCATATTTTTTCTTTTATTGTATATTTTCTTTATTTACATTTCAACTGCTATCCTTTTTCCAGGTATCCCCTCCAGAAAGCCCCTATCCCACTCACCCTCCCCCTGCCTCTATGATGGTGCTCCCCTACCCACCCACCGACTCTAGGCTTCACACCTTCCCATTCCCCTACATTGGGGCACCGAAGCACCTCAGGTCCAAGGGCCATTTCTCCCACTGATGTCCAACAAGGGCATCCTTTGCCACATATGTGGCTGTCACCATGGGTCTCTCTGTGTACTCTTTGGTTGGTGGTCAAGTTCGTGGGAGCTCTCAGGGGTCTGGCCGGTTGACACTGTTGCTCCCCCCATGGGGCTGCAAACTCCCTCAGCTCCTTCAGTCCCTTCTCCAATTCCTCCATTAGGGACTCCATGCTCAGTCTATGGGTTGGTTGCCAGCATCTGCCTCTATATTTGTCAGGCTCTGGCAGAGGTTCTCAGGAGACAGCCCTATCAGGCTTTCATCAGCAAGCACTTCCCAGCATCCACAATAGCATCTGGTTTTGGCTACTGTATATGGGATGGATCCCCCGGTGGAGCAGTCTCTAGATATCCCTTTCTTCAATCTCTGCTCCACACTTTGTCTCCATATTTCCTCCTGTGAGTATTTTGTTCCCCCCTTTAAGAGGCACTGAAGCATCCATGCTTTGGTCTTCCTTCTTCTTGGGCTTCATATGGTCTGTGAATTGTGTCTTGGGTATTCCAAACTTTTGGGCTAATATGCTCCACTATGTTTATAGAAGTTGAATTTATAATAGTCAGAAGCTGGAAAAAAACCCAAATGTCCCTCAACAGAGGAATGGATACAGAAAATATGCTGCATTTACACAATGAAATACTACTCACTATTAAATACTTCATGAAATTTGCAGGCAAATGGACAGAAGTTGAAAATATCCTGAGTGAGGTAACCCAGTCACAAAAGAACACACATGGTATGCACTCACTGGTAAATGGATATTAGCCCAAAAGTTTGGAATTTCCTGTATTTCTTTAAGGGATTTTTTTGTATTTCCTTTTTAAGGGCTTCTACCTGTTTACTGTTTTCCCCTGTATTTCTTTAAGGGAGTTATTTATGTCTTTCTTAAAGTCCTCCATCATATTCATGAGATGAGATTTTAGATCTGAATCTTGCTTTTTAGGTGTGTTGGGGTATCCAGCCCTTGATGTTGTGGGAAAACTGGGTTCTGATGTTGTCAAGTAGCACTGATTTCTGTTGCTTATGGTCTAGCCATTGCTTCTTGCCATCTGGTTATCTTTAGTGCTAATTGCCTTTGCTGTCTCTGACTGGAGTCTGTCCCTTCTGTGATCCTGGTTGTGTCAGAACTCCTTGGAGTCTAGCTTTCCCTGTGATCCTGTGATTCTGTGATCCTGGCTGTGGCAGAACTCCTGGGAATTAAGCTGCCTCTGGGATCCTGAGATCCTGGTGTGTCAGAGCTTCTGGGAGTCAAGCTTTCTCTGGACGTTGTAGAAGTGGGTGCCGAGCCAGAACCTGGGGTCTGCTCCAGGCATAGGTTCAAACTGGAAGGCTTATCTTGTTTTATATTTGAGTCTGGTTCTTACTCTGTAGCCAAGGTTGACCTGCAACCTACTATGTAGTTCAATCTTGTCTCAAATTTGTGTCTACCTTCTTGCCTCAGCCTCCTGAATGTTGAGATTACAGGTGTGGGGCATCATATTTGGCATAGTTAAATTTAAAAAAGTCTCTTCATAAAAATGTAATTAGATTTTGATAAGGATTTCATATGTTTGTCTACCTATCATCTATGTATGTATGTATGTATGTATGTATGTATGTATGTATGTATGTATATATGTATGTATGTATCTGTCAATCTATCTATCTATCTATCTATCTATCTATCTATCTATCTATCTATCTTCTTTGGGTAGTTTGCAATTTTTAACATATAAAGTTTTCCAATCCATCACCCAAAAATGTCTCTTGGCTTGTTTTTGTCTTAATTTCTTTCAGCAATTTTAAAAATAGTTTTCAATATATATGTATATGGCTAAGCTTAGCCTCAATATTTTATTCTTCTGGGTGCAATTGTAAGTAAGATTGTTTTCTTAAATGTTTGTTTCAATTGCTTTTTTGTTAGTGTAGAGAAAATGACTTATTTTCCTAATAATCATCTGGTTATGTGATGAATGTGAACCAATAAGTGGGATAATATCAAATTAAGATGTTTCAGAATAGCAAAGAAAAAATATCAATAGGATGAAAACCTACTGACCAGTAGAAAATATTTTAAGCCCTTCATCTGATAAGGAAGTAATAGACAAATTGTAGAAGAAACTTCCACAACTCCATAAAAATTCAAACAAATACACACAGCCTGAAGAAGGTCTAAATGTAGATCTGGTATGCTCTACTATGGGGTCCCAGGCTGGATCTGAGGTCATCAGGCTTGGTCACAAACACTTTCACGCACTGAAAACTGACTTTCTTATGTGGTTTTTAAGAATCTGAATATAATAGATTTTTCACATATATCCAGATATCAAGTCGGAAGAAAATGTCACAATGCGACTATATCGTTCCACCTGCTCCAGAAGATGGCTTTACTGATATCTATATAACAAAGGGCCATGGAGTATTTACTCCAAATTCCCATTTACTGCAAAAAATATTTGTGACACAGCCATTCATCCAGGATCTTTATGTGCACCTCCAGACATCAGAACATCAACATAGGAATCACATAATGGTTTCACAGCCATCCCAGAAAGAATTTCCCTGATTATAAATCTGTTTCACACCTGCTTTCTATCTTAGTGCAATTAGCCCATGACACATGAAGATTTACAAAGCCCTAATTGCAGCCTTTATATTATAAAGGGCTCAAAATTTATTTGTATAAATTTATGAATTATATAGAATGACTATTAGAAATTACAAAATCATCAATTTGTCTACACAGCATCACTACAAGACAGTATATCTTTGTTGGTCTGCAGAAAATCTTCCCAATAAAGTGGGCAAATGCTCAGAAATTATTAGAACATTTAATAATGACAGGAAAGGCATAACAGCTGCAGGAATCAATCCTGAGATGAGATCCTAAAGGCCTTGCAATTCAGCATTTACCTATTACAGACATGCAAAAATGGTGGGCCATCTCCAGGAAAGTCATTTGCTAGCCTTTATCTCTCCTAGATGGCTACAAGTGCCAACTTTCCATTGTTTAGGATTGACATTTGGCAACATGTCATACCGAGTCTTTATTGTTTCCTCATTTGCACAATGGAAAAAAATATTTTCTTTATTTACATTCCAAATGCTATTCTCACCAGAACCCCCCTATTCCATTTCCCCTTCCCCTGTTTCTCTGAGGGTGTTCCCCCACCCACCTACCCACTCCAGCCTCCCTGCCCACTCCATATTCCACTCTCCACCCCACCCCCATCTACCCTCCAACTGCTCCATATCCCACACCTCCTCCCCACTCCACCTCATCTCCACATGGATGCCCCCACCCCTTACCCCACCTGACCTCTAAACCCCCTGAAGCCTCCAGTCTCTTGAGGGTTAGGTACATTATCTCTGAATGAACACAGACCTGGAAGTCTTCTACTGTATGTATGTTGTAGGCCTCATATCAGCTGGTATATTCTGTCTGCTTGGTGGTCCAGTGCTTAAGGGATATCAGGGGTCCAGACTGAGATTGTTGGTCCTCCTACAGCATCACCCTTCTCTTCAGGTTCTTTCAGTCTTCCCTAACTCAACAACAAGGGTCAGCTGCTTCTGTCCATTGGTTAGTTGCACATATTTGCATTTGACTCTTTCAGCTACTTGTTGGATATTTTTGGAGGGCAGTCATGATAGGTCCCTTTTTGTGAGCACTCCATAGCCTCAGTAATAGTGTCAGGCCTTGAGGCCTCCCTTGAGCTGGATCCCACTTTGAGCCTGTCACTGGACCTTCTTTTTTTCAGGCTTCTCTCCATTTCCATCCTTGTAATTATTTCAGACAGGAACAATTATGGGTCAGAGATGTGACTGTGGGATGGCAACCCCATCCCTCACTTGATGCCCTATCTTCTTGCTGGAGATGGGTTCTATAAGTTCCCTCTCACCTCCCAGGTCTCTGGTCTTCTGGAGGGTCCCCCCAACCTCCTATTTCCTGAGGTTGCCTGTTTCATTCTTTCTGCTGGGCCTCAGGGCTTCAGTCTTTTTCCCTCACCCAGTACAAGATCAGGTTCCCCACTCCTCCCCACTCCACCCAATCTCATCCTCTTTCCCTTCCCATCCCTCTCTCCCTCCCCACTGTGATTGGTTTCTTCTCTCTACCTAGTGGGACTGAGGCATTCTTACTTGGGCACTTCAGCTTGTTGACCTTTTTGAGTTCTGTGAATAGTGTTTTTTAATATATGTGACTGTTAATTCTACGAAGTCTCGGGTGCTGAAATATATGAATCTGTAGAAACTATGCCATGCTCTTCCCTCAGATTGTTTAACCTTTTGGATATCTATGGTCTCTTGCATAGTCTATTGACTATGTGATGTTGGCAGATTACATTTGCTACTGCAGAGTTATGCAGTCATTTTTAAAATAAGAAAAGCACACACTGAAAACATTTAATGTGATGATTAGAAATCCTCTGTAATACAATTCTGAGCAAAATATTCACATTTTTGAAGATTTATTTTCTTTCCTCTTTAAAATTTTACAACAGTTGGTTTTTATTGCTCCCCCCTATCATTGCTATTCATATAAGCGAGTGTTCTCTGTGTCATTCATTTTCGGGGACCCTCACACTGATGTGTATGACATGAAGTAGAATGCTCTGCGGCGGCATATGGTGGGTGGTTGCCTCAATGTGGACCAGTTATTGATGTAACCACAGGATAAAACTTCTCAGGCCACATTCAGAATGGCAGGGTTCTTCATCCCCATCAATTGCATATCAACTGCTACAAACTGCTAAGTCTTGAAATAGCTTAGACATTCTCAAGATGTGCACGGCCATGCATGCCTTTAATCCCTTCCCCTTTATCTTCTAATGCTTCATTTATCTTTGGTAAATGACTTGCATCCTATTACAAAAGATCAGAACCAGACAGGAAAACCACAGGTCTCCTTCACAACGTCTCAGCTGATGAAGTGAGTGTTCCTTAGGATATAGGAGGTTCCAAATGTGTCTGTGTGGGCAAAGAGTTTTAAGACGTAGGCAATAGGAAAATTTTTTTTGGATGATTTGGTCTCAAAAGGACAAGCAAGAGAAGTAAACACAAATAAGTAGAAAAATCTATCCATGAAACATTTTCTGTGCAGCCATGTATGGACGTACTGAAAAGACAATAGGAAGGATGGGAGAATGTGGCTGTAGTGTTTGTTTGATGAAAGACTGATAGCCAGTGTGTCAGGAATTAAAAAGTTCAATACTACAAAAAGAAACCAAACCAAGTATCTCAGTTTAGAAGCTAGAAAATTATATAAATAGACACATTTGAAAATAACTCAAATAGTGAGCACATTAATGGGAAGGAGGGGAAGCCACATCAAAACCACAATGAGACAATCAAAACCACAATAAGATTGCCCAGTATGATTAAGACACTACAGAAAGTCTACAGCTGCTATTATTTCCAACTTCTTAATGCTTTTCATACATTTCTGATACCTCTCCCTTCTAAGTGCTAGCCAGGACCAACCATGATTAGCCTCCAAAACCAGACAAGATAGGGTGTGTTCAAGGTATTCTGGCAGTAGACATTTCTGATACTTCTATTTCCAACCAACCACAAAGCTTAGAGCCATAATATTATATGCAGGTTATTAATTAACCCTGTTATTAAATAGCCCATTCATTTATTTTCTGCTTGACCTGAAGCAAATGATGACTGGTGCAGAAGCTCTGATAACTTTGTAAGGCAATTTCACTAACCAAAGGTAGATCTGAGTGGCAGTCCCTGATTTGACAGGAATTGTAATTGAGATCCGAGAAAAAATATGGACACATCAACTTGTTGAGCTATTATTTATAGACTTTACAATTCACCCTTATATCAGAGACCCAGCCTCTGGTCCTTCTGTGGCATGTGGTAGTGATATAGCAGTGTGGAAGAGGAAAGATGCTCAGGGAAGCTGGATTACAATATTTAGCTGATACAAGGAGAATGCCCATAGAGGGTCTCCTTTGTGCTTACATCTATAATACTCATATAAACTGATTTTCTTTTAAAGTCATGAAAATAGATAAGCCCTGTATCTTTTCTAACAGCACTAGGATTGTTAACCTACCTAGGGAGGAATATATTTTTATCAGGATATCACTGACCTGACACCATTTGACGTGTGTTTGCAGTAACATAATATCCCAGTGTCTCCTAAGTATGTCAGTTCCTACTGAATCTCTTTCATCTGCTTCTTTTTTCCCTGGCACATCCTTTCCCAATATTGTTGACGAATCTAATTCATATGAATGAAATTCCAAGAGATTGAAGCTTAACTTAGAGTCAGATCCTGTATCAAGGTTGTCAGTTTTGCATGGAAACACTTGCAAAGCACACTAGACTAGTAGCTCGGGTTTACATCCTCACTGCACTGTGCAGAGGTGACCGAAAGGGGATGGACTCTCCAGGGTCACTCAGCACACATTTCTTAACCTTATTTATTCTCTTGTTTATCAACATTAGCTCACTTTTCTTCTATATATAGCCATATGCCCATGCCTTTTCTTTTTTTACTTCAATTATTTTGACTATGAATTTAAATGTTATTGAACATAATTTTAAGTCTATGGTAACTACACTAAGGGGATAGCTCCCTTCACCAAGGGATGGGAAGATCCTTCCTTGTGTAATAAAGAAACTTTGGCATACATATATCCCTTTGACAGACCTCTGTTTATTTCTTTTCTCTGGCATTTTAATTTATCTGTGTATGACTCAAAAAAGCTCATACCTTTATGTAAAAAGGTGCCATATAGTTATGATAGAACCAAAAAAGATACTATCTCCTGCTGGGTCTGGAGAGAGGAATCATATTTACTGGATTTTCTTTTCTTTGTATTGTGATGTTTAATCTAGTTATAGAGATAGGAGACAAAAGATTGTTTTTTGTTTTTTTTTTGTTTTGTTGGGCGGGAGGGAATTTCATTTTCTTCAAGGCTTTATGAGGAATAAGCATTTTATTAATGAGACGGAAAAGTGAGCAGAAGGCCCTGGCAGAGGCTGAGTCATTCTGTAAGGCCGGAGAATTTATTGCAGTATCCAAGACTCTGATGAAAGTCAACAAGCTGAGGAAAACTCCTTGGCCTTTGAAGGCCTCCCTGCCTCTAGGGACACTTTCAAGTTACCTTCCACAATTTGGGGAGCTTATTAGCATGAAACTAATTTAAAGTTTGGGATAACTGGTACTTCCACTCTTAAGACATCAGGATTTTTATACGAAGATGCACGTGTCTACTGAGAAGAATGTGGGCAGGAAAGGAGAGGGCGGGTGGGAAACCGGAAGCAGGAAAGATTTGCTTATTATCCTACAGGCCTAGTATTTCATAAGCTCATTTGAGTATTTTGAAGGGTAATTTTTAGAAAATTAATATTTTTAGAGAAATAGTTGTAAGCTTCCTTTGATAAGGGAAAACAAAAAATACAAAGAAACTCTCTGGGGTCTGGAGAAGCCACTAATTTGCCAAACAACATAGATCTGATATGTACTGGGTATTGATGGCTCTGGCAGAGAAGGGCATGCTGGGAAATGTAGAGAGGAACACCAGGATCTGCTGCTGCCTGTACCCGGGTCCTGTTCTTAGACACGTGATGAAATAATGCCCCATCACCCTCCATCAACATGGAAGACAATGGGCTAACAGATGTTACAGCCTGAGCTTACCTACAAACATAGCTATGAGTCTGTTTTGGTTTTGTTTAAATTTTTTTTTCTCTTTGTTCACTTTCAATAGAATTGTGCAGGTAACATTTCTTATTTTCTTCCAGATATATTTTTTTGGGGTATGCATCTGAAAAATAGTTGATATGAGAATGTGGGAACTGTGGACAGTTTGTCTCTGGGACATTAGGTGTGTTACTCTAAATCTAGGGTATAATTTTAGAAGTACTCTCAGGTCCTTTCCTTTTTGCTCTGTCTTTAGTCATGAGATGATTTCAACTGCCTTTCTAGAAGTCTTCTTCTTCCTTCTGCCAGGATACGCTCCATGTGATCTTCCATTTATCATGCTGCATAAAGCCAACCATGCATGTGTACAAGCTGTAATAGATGAAAGATTTCTTAATTTGGGATCTATTTGTCTGTCTATCTGTCTATCTATCTATCTATCTATCTATCTATCTATCTATCTATCTATCTATCTATCTACTTATCTAGTGTGTCTGTTTTCTGCAAGTGTGTGCCCATGTGCATCTTGTTCAAATTTGTATAGAAGCTGGAGGTTATCATTAGTATTTTCTTCTATAGCTGTCCACCTTTTCTTTTCTTTTCTTTTCTTTTCTTTTCTTTTCTTTTCTTTTCTTTTCTTTTCTTTTCTTTTCTTTTCTTTTCTTTTCTTTTCTTTTCTCTTCTCTTCTCTTCTTTTCTCTTCTTTTCTCTTTCTTTCTTTCTTTCTTTCTTTCTTTCTTTCTTTCTTTCTTTCTTTCTTTCTTTCTTTCTTTCAGACTGGCTTTAATCAACAAACCTCTCATCAATTGTCTAGACTGCTAGGTCAGTTTTCTGCCAGTTATCCTCCTAGCTACACTTCTCCATCATTGACAGCTTCTTTGTTGTGTCCGTTATCCTTCCCACATAAGTATTCTTGCTCTTGAATCTTCAGCATGCTGACCCCAGCACCCAGTCAGTCAGCATGCTGACCCCAGCACCCAGTCAGTCAGCATGCTGACCCCAGCACCCAGTCCTTTCGCCCTTCTCAGTCAATCTCTCCCACTTCCTTTCAGACTTTCTGCTTTCTCCTGTAGTCGAATTTATGGGTCCCCACTGCCACTCCAGTCCATTAAATACTATTTCTCTTCAGGGGTCTTCCCATCATACCTTCCTAATTATATTATCCAGATATCCATACATAAGTCAAGAGATGTAGTTGTAAATATTTGTGGATAAAGTTCTGATTAACTTATATATTTCAGAGAATACCCACCTTTGTCCTGTCTGTCTGAACTTGTCAGTCACTTTTGAAACCAAAAGACCTGTGGGATTGAGTTTACTCTGGTCTGAGTGTCTCAATCTGGTGCCCAGAGTAATGGGATTGGGTGATGTTGTCAAAATTTTAAGAAAGGAGAGTTCCTTAGGTCAACTGGGGCATACCTTGGAGGATAGAAGAACCATTAGTCTCTTTGGCTTCCTATTTGGGGATGTGTTCTCATATATACTCCCTTGTTCTCTACTCATGAGGGTCTTACTGAACCCCAAATGAGGTTGATGTCCTTCAGAATGGTGAGCTAGAAAACACTTTCTTTATAAAGTTAGCTTGTCTTAGGTTTTTCATTATAGTAGCAGAAAATGGATTATATCAATTAATGTCTCTTCATGTTTTCTGATTCTCTTTTCTAAGAGGCTGCCAGTTTACCATCTAAGTGTTGATTGAAAGTAGCTCCCATTAAGCTCAATGTCTAAACTATGCCCATTACAAAATTCCATTTGAACTGGGTCTCTGTCCATAACTTAGCCTGTTTTTGACCTATTTTTATTATCCATATAAAGTACATTAGGGGATTACTGTACCTGGTTCAAGTCAGATGTATAACTCTCCTGTTAAACCATTACTAGATCCTCAAGTCCAGTTCACGAATCTGATATAGAGTTGGGTGTGGTGAGTCATGCTAGTAATCTTGGCACTCGGCAGTCTGAGGCAGGAGAATTAACAGGAGTTCAAGTCCAACCTTGGCTGCTTAGTGAAGCCTCTTCAAAATAAAAATGTAGCAAAGTCCTTTACCACCCTTTTATCTTATTACATTTTCATCGGCCTTTTCCTTTTAGGCTCACTCAAACTCAAATGCTCATCATAGTCTGTAAAGCAGTATCTATCCTCTTTCTGCTTTTATTGCTTATATTTTTCTCTCTCACGATCTTTCTTTGAGCTTTGTTGTATAGGAATTACCATCTTGTCAACTGTCATTTATTTGTTTATTTGTTTATTTGTTTATTTGTTTATTTATTTATTTATTTATTTATTTCAGACACAGTTGTCATTTTAATATCTTTCCCAATCATTCCCATCTGTCCATGGGTCTCTCTATACGAGATTGAATGCTTCATTTGGATGGAGCATTCAGTGTCCATAGCACATACCATCTCTCAGCCGCCACCTGTATTAACTACAGAGTGACTCGGTAAAAGGGACAGATACATATTTCTGAGTTCAAGGTCAGCCTGGTCTACAGAGTGAGTTCCAGCACAGCCAGGGCTATACAGAGAAATTATACCTTGAAAAAAACCAAAATAAATAAATAAATAAAAAATTTAAAAAAAGAATGCTTGTCAACTGCCTTTTAATATTTTAAACTCTATTCAAAGTAGTTTCAAGTAAACTCGCATGACTGTCCATTTGCAGGATAAGATGGCCTCCTACTTTTCTGCTCTTGAAACCTGTGTTCAGTTGGTGAAACTGCTTGGGAGGAAATAGATGGGGACTTATTGAAGGAGTTATGTCACTGGGATTGGGATTTTAGGTTTCAAAAGAATTTTGCCATTCCCAGTTATCTATCTCTGCTTCCTGGTTGTGAGAAAGTTATGAGCTCTCAGATGTTCACATCACCATGCCTTTGCTCCATCTTCATGGACACCAATCCTCTGAAACCGTAAGCCCAAATTAAACACTTTTCTTTTGTAAGTTGCTTTGATCATGTGTCTTTTCACAGCAATAGAAAAGCAATTCAAATATTCAACTCAAACAGGTGAGGGGATACTTATAGGAGTGTGTGAAACTTTCCTGTGGCTATACCACCAAAGAAAATTGGACCTAACTTTTAATTTTCAGCAAAAGATAGGAGAGAAATATTCAAAAAACAACATATCAATATATACTCAATCATGGCATAAATTGTTTTGTGATATGAAGATAGGAAGATTACATATTTTTAATGGTGTTATGACTTCTTTCTTTTGGACAGATGACTGGAGGATAAATTTATTTGTGGTATCAATGGGAGTATCTTAAAGTTGGATTCCATATAAGTTTTATAGCAGGGAACAGAATGGATAGCTTAAAATACTCAAACATCTGGTAGAACTATGATAACAAATTTCAAAAGAAAGAGTAAGATGGTTTTGGATGTAATGTACTTTCTACCAAACCTGATGACTTGAGTTCAATTCCCTGAAACTCATGTAGTAGAAAGAAAGAACTGACTCTAGCAAGTTCTCCTCCAATTTTCATACATGTACTTTACTGTATTATACTGTGGTGGTGGTGATAGTGTGTGTGTGTGTGTGTGTGTGTGTGTGTGTGTGTGTGTGTGGTAACTGTAAAAAAACCCATAGCACTATGTTTCCTTAAACGTAACGTAACTAATTATTCTAATTATTCCTTGCCCGATTGTTTCATGGCAGGTAGGGAGTATCTTGCTTGATCCTAGATGATTGGCAGTGTCAGACATTTTTAGTTCCTTCAGGGTTTATGTAATTTTAGGTGGAAGAAAAACTATCTCATCCCATTAGTGAATGCCAATATATATATATATTAAGGCTTTGTGACTACTATCAATATTATTCATACCACTAAAGCCTACTCTTAAGCTATTGTTTGTCCAACAGAAATTTAGCTTTTATCTCCAAACCTACACAAAGTCAAGTTAACTCATGGAACTTCCATATTGTTGGACATCTAGAGTAATCCAACCCAGTATTATTGATATTAGAATTGTGTCCTCAAATACTGGCCCAACAACATTTCTGAGTCTCCCTTTCTCATCTTTACCTGGTCCACATATCTGAGCGAAGCAGTTTGTCCACTGAATATGGCTGTGCAAAGAAATTTAACTTTCTTTTGACTGACTCCTGGTTGATGATCACGATGAAAGTGTTGAAAAGATTTAAATTTACATATCTATATACATCTGTAGAAATCTGTATAGACATATAAATATTCATGTACTCACACTGCTCCCACATATATATTTGAAAGTTCTCGAATACTGTTGGTCATGTTGAAACTTTCTTTATTTGGTGTGGTTGATTGTGCAGTAACCAGAAGATATAGCAATCAGGAAAAGAAACACCAGATAGGATAGTTAGGCTATTTATGAGAACAAGATTTATTGTTTTTTAAGTTGATTTTTAAATTTTTATTTCTTTCTATTTCATGAGCATTAGCATCTCGCCTGCAGATACATCTGTGAGTGTTAAATCCCCTAGAACTAGTTATTAGACAGTTGTGAGCGGTCATGTGGGCCCTGGGAATTGAACCCAGGTCCTCTGGAAGAACATCCAGTGCTCTTAACCACGGAGACATCTTTCTAGCTCCAAGCCTTGTTTCATTTACTCCCGACTCTTCCAAACAAAAGATCTGATTACACTCAAGGAATGGATTGCAAATATCTTACAGATACAGCTACTGGAATGAGGCATGACAAGTTTGTGGAAATGGAGAGACACCAACGGCCCTCACTGGTTGTGAGGGAATACATCACACTTTCAGAGATGAGGAAGAGAGACATATTAATAAAGTTTCGGTCCTTCAGAGTTATTACTAGAGTTCCTTTTAAGTATTTATGTCTCAAATTGTTATAAGAGCCTTAAGTTTCACTAGCTGCTGGACTTGGCATTGTCCTGCCATATGTGGTCTAAGGAATCTACTGAAAAACTCAGCTGAAATAGTAATAGAGGCCCAGTTTTCTGGCATATTCCACTCCAGTTCCACCAGCATTTCTCTTTGCCTTTTCTGCCACATTGTCAGTTAATCCATGGGTAGTTATTCAAGACAGACTGGGCCCACAGCTGTCCTCAGGATCACCTCAGCAAGAAAGGATTCTTTCTATTAAACTTAGAACCTAACTCCAGCCAGCTGCAAAGCTCAGCTGGAGGTCCCATCAAGCTATACTCTAGATATAGAAGACCTCTAACATTTTTCTATAGTGATAACAGGCACACCCTTGAAATGGTGAGGTGGTACTTCTGGTCTGGAAGCCAGGAAATACTAAAACACAAAATAATAGATTCTTAGAGATCAAAACTAACATAAATCATTAATAATGCATTATTATGTAATTTTAGAGATCTCTAATTACTTGAATAGACCTCATCAGTAAAGAACCAATTCATACTTGCATATGCTCCAAACGGGTATATTTTCTTGCAGTGGAAATGACCCACTAGAACACTTGGTATGAAATTTGTCATTGTCTTTAGATGAATTTTATAGAAGAGAAATTTTGAGCTAGATTTCTACCTTGAATATTCAAGCAGACTGTTGTTAATACAGTCTTCATTGATACCCAAATCAAGAAGAAATACCAATATGGAAAGCAAGACTTTAAAAATAGACTACAATACTCTAAATTCTAGACTCAGGAAAGAGGAGGCAGAAATACGGCTAATTGACTTCGTCTGGATGATTGAAGTATTCATAGTAGTCTTTGTTGAATGTTGTATGAGGTAAGTTGGGTATAGCACCTATCAGCTCGATTATTTGGGGTGACTAGTGATGAATGAAATCAGGCACAAATCAAGTTACTTAAAATGGACAGAGGAAGACCTTGTTAAAACATAATTCTCTATGGGCCCTCTGCTTTTTGGCTTATCTTGTAAATGATAATACTAGAAATGTTTGTTTTAAACCACATTTTTCATCTTGTTTGTAAATCGAGTATATCTCATAGTGGATCAAATATCAATTAAGTTTGTGTGGAAATTATTTGAAGGGGTTGGCATTTCCTAGGCTCAAAATGTAATGCAACAGTACCAAACATAAACAAACATCACCAGGAGATTTAAAAAGAAATCTATGAAATCAAAAGAAAGTAATGACATCCTGGATTCTGGCACTTCCTGAGTAATAAGCTGTATTTTGTATCTGACCCAACGGTCTCATGTCTTCTATATCATTCTGAAATCTTTAGCTCTTTGCACTTCTTTTCAAGATTAATAATCTTTTAATATCCTCAGTTTTTGACGGGAAAAATAGTTTAGAAAACATGTTTGAAAACTTTGCCTTACTACTAAAACTGAAATACTTCAGACTGAAGATTTGAAAGGGGGAAAGAAATAGTATGGGGGCACATTTTTCTTTGTGACAGTTTATGTTTTATCTTTAATTCAACACCTTGAGAGAAAAACATACAATTAAGATTAATTCTCTTCAATTGGGTAGAGCATCCCTCCTTTTCCTTTTCCTTCCCTTTCCCTTCCTCTTTTTTTCTTATCTGAGAATTTTTCTCATCAGTACAAATCATTGATTATGTTGGTTTGATGGTGGCTGGGGTTATGGAATTGCTTTGGCTATAGTTTTAGGGATCTGGTCTGGGCAAAGCTGCTATATAGCTCTTGGGCCTCAGGGCTAACAAGGATGAGAGCCTGCATCAGTTAAAATCCAGTCTTCGAAATTTCTCTTACATCTCTCTCGAGACTGCTTTTCTCTTGATTAACAGTTTGACCCTTTAGGTAAAATGTTTTGGAGTTAATCTTGTATCTCCCTTTGCCTTTCCTAAAATAAGTTTGTCAACATCACATGTAGGTATGACAGTAGACATGAAGGAAAGTTTTCATGTCAAATAATTTACATCTAGGTAAGTAAGCAATGTGCTATAGTGAATAAACATAGTAAATGTTCCTAAATGAACTCGGTGAAATTTTATGCAATGTTGATGATATTGTCAAAGAATCTTTCTAGTGTGGAAATCAGGTCACAGAGGATGAGAAGCGTCTGTCTATTATATGTGAAAAGAAATCTGAAGAATATGAGCATGTTTCTGCAGACTTCTGATGACTCTGTCTCAGAATCACCATCATCCACACTTAGTAACATTCTTGGCCTACGGTGCTGACAACTGAGAACATAGATCTGGCATTCTTACTGATTTGTTAATATGTCTTCAAATGGAACATCCTTCCAGTGGGGCAGGATCCTGTGGGGATCCAAAGAAACAAGACCATCCAGTTACCTTCTAGAAGAGTGGTTCTCGACCTATGATTTGTAACCCTTTTGGGGTTGCATATCAGATATTTAAATTCCATTCAGAGCAGTGGGAAAACAATAGTTACGAAGTAGCAACAAAATAATTTTATCATTGGGGTCACCACACATGAGGAATTGTATTAAAGAGTCACAACAGTAGGAAGGTTGAGAACCAGTGGCTTGAGGTGTTCCAGATACTAGATCTGTGAGTATTTATATTATAAGGCATGTTGCTTTGGGCATTACCTCTGCAAAATGTATTAATCACTATCCACCTATGTTTACTTATTCAGATAAGATGGATTTGCTACATAGTCTCATTTTCTAATACCATTTTGTGAATGTTGTTGATGTTGCCATTACTGAGGATACACAGGAGTATGTGTCCAAGCACAGGGGTACACAGGCATGTTCATTTATTGGAAAAACTCTGGAAAGTTTGAACTAATGTTGGCTTGTTTTATAGCTAACAACAATCATAGTAAGAGGCATACGTTTGTATGTGTTTTACATACATTGCATTTACTTACATCAATATGTTGACTTTCTGTAATGAAAGATGAGAAAAATCAATACAGTTTCACATCTTCTTTACTTCATTGTTAGGAACATTAATGTCTGACTCAGTTTTAGTCTCAGTGCACATTACTTCCTTCACAGAAGTGACATAAAAAATTCCGATCTCTGATTTAAAAGTTCAATGGCTTTACTGGGTCAGTTTTCAATGTTCTGAATCTATATGAGGTTTCTGGGAACACAGTATGTTCTTTCCAGTTTATGCACAGATATTCTATTCTATTGACAAATGTTCTTTCATTACATATTTAAATTTATTTTTGCTTCATTTACTCTATTTTCTATGTTTTAAAAAATAGTCAATTCAGAGTTTGCAATCTTTTATCTTCATGACATAGATATTATTTTCCCTCTAATACCTGTGATCTCTTTGTGGTTTTCTAACTAGTTTTGTATGTTTATTTTCCTTAAGTTGAGCTTTTCCTATTTAGTTCTATATCTGTTTGGTTTATATTCCTTTGATGTTTTTTCCTCTCTGTTTATTTTTTTATGTTATTTTTATTTTGTTCTCTTATGTATAAAATGGAATTGAACCATTTTCTTGAAAATTTAAATTCAGGAGCTAAAGAAATATTTTAATAGATTGGAGTTGCGACTTACTGAACCAACAGAAAATGTTGAAAGAGGAAATTCGAGAGATGGTTAAGAGCTTATAGCTTTCCGGGAAGATCCAAGTTCAGTTTCCAGATCCCATGTTGGGCAGTTCACAGTCACCCTGTAACTCTGGTTCCAGTAGATTCAACATTCTCTTCCGGCCTCTAAGAGTGCTTGCTCTCATATGTACATACCCACACATACTCCTATACAATACATTTACTTAAAAAAATAAAAATTTATCAAAAATATTGAATAAGGTATATAATTATAGCATGCCTGTGGTGAGATGGAAAGTGGAGACAAGAGACTTCCGAGAAGCTCATGGGCCAGCCTGCCTGGGAAATACAGCATTGTGTAAGAGATTACCTCAAATAAGGTGAAAGACAGGAACAAAATTCAAGGTATTCTCCAATTCTCCACATACACACCCTCACACTTCACACTCACATACACATCATACATAATAACACATGGAATAAATATCTTCTGCATGCATTAGAATTTTGATCTTTTTAAATAAAGTGCAACTGGTGATTATAATTTGATTAAAAGGGAGACAGGATGTGTTGTTATCAATATAGGAAAGTCTGCATTCTTGCTTTGTTTCTGATACTAAGGGAAATATTTATCATGTTTTATTACTTAAATTGCTGCATATTATCTTTTAAAATTACATAACTCCTAGCAAGCTATGGAATGTTTCTATGCTTATCTTATTGAGTTTTTTGTTGTTATTGTTGTTGGCCTGTTTTAACAATAGTTATTTGGGTTTGTTAAAGTCTACAAACTGAATCCAATGAAATAATCATACTGTTTTCTCTTTCAATATGTTCATGTAATATAAGATATAAATTTTTACCTATTAATTAAATTCTAATAGAAATTCAGTTTGATGCACTTTTATATCTGACTTTTAAATATTTGCTTCTGAGTTTTCATTTGTATGTATAGATAATCAGTCATTGTAATTTTCTTTTTATTTCTGGTCATCATCAGGTTTGAAACCGTTTTCTTCCTTCTATTTTCTAGATCAGCGATTTTGCCACCAGAGGACATTTGGAAATGTGCAGATGCCTTTCAGAATCCTCACAGTTCAATCACAGATAATACTACACCTAGTAAGTAAAATCATGGGTATTAAATGTTTATAAAATATGTAGCTATGCATTGTCCTAGGTCACGAGAAATAAGGTCAGAATGACCAGATACTTAAAGCTGGGTGAAGCTTGCCTGTAAAATAGCCTAGTGCTGCTTATATCAGCTTACGAAATAATTATATATTTCTAATTGTTCACTGTTCATGGGCATACATGGAGGTGGTCATAATATACAGTTAATATTGCTACTGGGTGCTTTCCATGTGTCTGCTCACCTGTTCACTCATCATACAATGTGCTTTTCACGTATCATATGCATGCATAGGGCTCTAAAGTAATGAGAAGATGCATGCTTGACGTAAGCTCACTCCTCCATGATTGCTAATGTTCAGATATATAATATTACCTGAAGCAGAAACTAAAACTATCAATGGGAGAGAGAGAGAGAGAGAGAGAGAGAGAGAGAGAGAGAGAGAGAGAGAGAGAGATGAATGGAAACAGGAGAGCAAGAGAGTGAGATAACAAACAGGGAGGATGAGTTTTCACAACCTGGTTAGGGCATTAAATGAGAAACCTGATAAAGCATCTTATATAAGTAGCTCCAGGGTATGGATCCTCTTAGAAACTGGTGAGTCATTTGGAGATGGTGTAAGGAAGCAACCTCAGGCAATCCCACTGTAAAGAGAAATGAAGCTTAATGGGGAGGAACCTCAAATCAAAGCTAAAAGTTTAAATTTCATTCCATGGACAATGGAACAGAGAGTCCCTGAGGGGAGCTGTGTAGTGGAACATATGAGCTGTGCCCATAAAACCTGTTCCAGAAGCCCCTGCGATCTGTGCAGGGATAGATCGGACATCCCCTCTTCCTACCACACTGTGCTTTAGCCTTGGGTTTCAAACCTGGAGTAAAGCTCAGATTCTAATCTACTGCTTTAGTGACAGTTTGTGTTTAATCATTGCAGTTTGCTCGTGCCCATCTGATACTCTCCTAATCTCTCGCCTGCAACTGAAATTGATGTTTGATCCTGTTTAGCAGCGGATTCTCCAAGCCAGTGGGGTTGCCTGCTGTTTCTCAGTCCATGTGGGGAGACTAGAAATTGGATTTTCCTACCCCAAATCTGGGCAGACAGCTGCTGACCCCCCAGGGGATAGCCCAGTCTCCCACTATTCCTGTTCCCTTTAATTTTTAGCACAACCCAGACAAGGTTTTTGGGATTTGTTCTGGGTGAGCTCAGCTGGGTCTGAAATTCAGGAGTTTCCTTGGATGAATCTGATCAGTGTGACCAAACGCACCCAAGACGGAGAGATCAAAAGAGAGTGCAGGATTTTATCAATAATTCTAAGCAGAGTAAAAGAGAGAAGTTCTTTCAGTGCTACCCCAATTAGACAGCTTCTCTTCCCTGCCTTCATCAGAAAGATGATTCATCAGAATCACTCACATCAGTTTGTCTACCAGGGAGGAAGAAATGACAAATACAGTGAGAAACTGCAAAATCCATTTCCTCTTGATAAACCCACAGTGTTTCAACTACCGCAGCTTATGGAAGAACATATTAAAAAGGATGAGCTTTCTCTGTTTCCAAAGAGAAGGGAAATGAAATACCTAGCATTCGTATGGCAGCACACAGGAGCATATGTACACACACAGGTGTGTGTTCAATATGCACATATATACATATGCGATCTACCCACATTTTATTTCAAAATAGTGCAAGTAAAAACTCCTATGCATAATTTTGAATTCACCTACATACATAAAGATAGATTAATTAAAATTGTGTAACCACAGTAATTCCAAAGACATTAACAAACAGATTGGTATAATAAGATTTGTTAATATCACATGAAGAAGAATTTGAAGCAGTTTCTTGAGTTAACTTTGGCTAATGAAGTCATACGGTAGAGGGTATATGGAATTAGCATGATACTGTTTTATTCTTACAATTCATTGTGCCAATACGAAATGAGGGACTCACAAAAATGGTGAAGAAAAAGAAGGTGCAGGTTGGTGACAGTATGAGACAAGGATTTGGCCAACTCAATCATATAGAAGGATTCTTCCAACACTTTATAAAATATTAAAATTGCTAACGGTAATGAAGAATATACCCACAACAATGGCCTTACCTATCATCTTGCAAATTCCATTTTGATGAGCAAGTGTCAGAGAGTGATATGCTTCAAAGAGTATGACTGACAGATTTTTCCCTGTTAAAAGTAGTTGCCAAGTTCTCTAGTGTAGTCTCTAGTCATAAGCATATTTCAGACTTTGCATAGTGTATAGAAAGTGGGGGTAGTGAATGTGGATGGCAACATTGATCTTGACCATATGGTACATCTGCTGTAATTCAGAGAGCTCTCATGCATGTTCTCATGACACTGTTCAGATTTAATTTCTATACTAAAGGAGAATTCTTATTTAAACAGAATTCAGTATAAATGCTTAACATTTCAAGTTGGACACTCTCTCGAACTCTCTTTGGACTTTTAAGGCAATATGCAAATACAGTTTATTAATTTTTATAATAGTAATCTGAATAACGGATATCCTTTACCCATTTTAAAACAATTGACCCTCCCTTAGAACACTTAGGAGAATGATCTACAGGATTACACTGAGGACATTTGGATATGCCAAAGTTGTGTTTAGGACATGGTGTGCTGATGCCAAAACCCAGGTCTATTTGGAATTTCCCAGTTTCCTGTATTAAGCATAGATACAACAGTAGCACATACTTTCTGATTTACCCTCAAGATTCCCTGCTCTCCATGTGTTCTGGGTAACCCCAGGCTTTTGCTTGGACAAAAGTGCATTGAACAATCAACCCATCTGGGAAACTATTGACACAGAAGAATTTAGATTTGTGAAAAACTCTGTGTGAGAATCAATCTAAGACATTTTTAAACCTTAAATGATACAAAGACAAGGAAAAAATACTAATCAAGGTTTTTCGTGTGCTGTAGAATCCTCCTTAAAATTTCTATTTTAATTCCTATTATTCTCAAGAACCACAACGATAAAGGGGTTTGATCAAGTCTAACAGTCACTCCATAGAAGAAAGCAAGGAGATTAATATAATTATCACAACCTTCAGAGGACAAATGTTGAATAACCTTGAGGAGAGATATAGCATCACAGAAAGAAGAGCACAAAGCATCAAGAGCAGAAGAACCTGCTTGATCAGAGGCATATGTTCTAGGAGAAGGGGAAACCCAAAATGTCTTAGGTAATGTATCTTCTTGATATTCTGGAGACAAAAAGGGAGTTTTAGGCAGGCTGCAGAAAGTTTCTAAACACTAGAGGGGAAGATGAGGTTAATCATAGAAAGAGAGAGGCACGTAGATTCTAGACTTTTCATAAGAAAGCAAGGAAGGCAAAAGCTTATTCCAATACAAATTTGGAAGTCTATAGAAAACTAAAAACAGCACTGGGGGATGTGTAGCACTTGAGCATCAATTAGGTCCTGCTGTGTTTATTTTCCTGTATTACAATAAGTAACATTCATAGTAGCTCCATGAGAACATATGGTTTATGACCTGTGTTACTAGCTCAAAGTCACACATCAAGGTTTTATTTGCAGATCCTGATGATTGGCTCAGCTTGAATTAAAAAGCCAAACCAAACAAATGAATAATCAGAGATATTTAAGACTTTCTTAGTAAAAATCTTTGAGATATATCATTGGCAATCTTAACATTTTATTGTAATAGGACCTATGAATAATTAAGCACCAAATTAATTTTCATCCTATCTGATGTATGAGTATCCCTGGAAAATGGGTCCTTCTGCCTGGTGCTGTTTTCAAGGCCATTTCTCTAAAACCTGCTGGTGCAACCCAAATTACTTTGATAAATTCTACTTCCAAATAGCTGATGGCTAATTTGTCTGTACACTGTAGGTCTGGCAGAATCTCATGAGCTGAAACTCTGTGAAAATATAATTAATAGACACTTTGCAACTTTTGGTCCTTAATGATGGCTTGAAGGCAGGGAGATTGTTTTTAAGTGAAGAACAAGAATGAAAATGAAAACAAATTGCCTTTCATTGGATGCAAAAATAAAAAAAACCAAACCAAATAAAATAAAACACCCACCAGTGTCCTGAAGTGGAAAATTTTAGCAATACCAATAAGATGATTAAAAGATGTCCAGATAACAATAACCTTTAAACTCATCAGTTTCAGGCAACCTATCTTAGTGATTCAGCAACTTCCCAGTGTTCCAGTGAGTCTCCCTTTCCTCTTCTTGCCAAAGTGAGAAATCCCGACCTATATCGCTTCATGTTTTCGACTCTGCACTTCTTCACAGCTCAAAAGCTCTGGAGATCTACAGAAACTTCTGTACTTTATCTGGACACATTTTAAACTGAAGGAAAAATAATTTTAATATTGGGCTCACTACATGCTAATTAATCAGGGGATATATTTAGTGATAATAACTTTCTATTTCCAAATCAATAAATATTTAGTAGACACAGTGGCACAGGGTTTACCAGTAGTTTTAGTATCTGATAGTCACAATCAGCTGGATTATCTCAGGAACATTCAGTTTTTTATGGCATGCTTTTATAGATGAATTATATAAAGAAAATAAACTCTTGTGATTAAAAACTGCACGTTATTGGTACAGTGACAAGCAGGTAAATCAGTGGAATAGAATTGAAGACCCAGAAATGAACCCATACACCTATGGCCATTTCCCACACACCTATGGCCATTTGATCGTTGACAAAGGAGCTAAAACCATCCAGTGGAAAAAAGACAGCATTTTCAACAAATGGTGCTGGCTCCACTGGCAGTAGACTCTTAGCATGTAGAAGAATACAAATTGATCCATTCTTAATCTGCTTGTACGAAGTTCAAGACACAACAACCTTGTACACAACTAAAAGGGAAGAAAGCCTCACCAGGTGCTCACAGAATAGTCAATATTTTCTGTCTACTGTACATGAATGCAAGAATGAGTCCTAGCCAATAGTGTGCTCACAGAATCATGAAAGTGGTTTGGGGCTCTTCCCCACTTTCTCTTCTATTAGTTTCAGTGTATCTGGTTTTATGTGTAGGTCTTTGATCCACTTAGACTTAAACTTTGTATTGAATCTGTAGATTGCTTTCAGCAAGATAACCTTTTTTACTTTATTAATCCTGCTAATCCATGAGCATGGGAGATCTTTCCCTCTTTTGAGATCTTTGATTTCTTTCTTCAGAGACTTGAAGTTCTTATCATACAGATCTTTCACTTCCTTAGTTAGAGTC
Organism: Mus pahari; assembly: GCF_900095145.1. Classification (NCBI taxonomy): domain Eukaryota; kingdom Metazoa; phylum Chordata; class Mammalia; order Rodentia; family Muridae; genus Mus; species Mus pahari. Next base: position 10,767,886 of record NC_034596.1, on the reverse strand, counting down.
ACACCAAGGTATTTTATATTATTTGTGACTATTGTGAAGGGTATTGTTTCCCTAAAATCTTTCTCATCTTGTTTATCCTCTGTGTAGAGGAAGGCCAATGATTTGTTTGAGTTAATTTTATATCCAGCTACTGCACTGAAGCTGTTTATCAGGTTTAGTAGTTTTCTGGTGGAATTTTTGGGGTCACTTGAGCACATGGGCATAGGGGAAATTTTTCTGAACAGAACACCAATAGCCTATGCTCTAAGATCAAGAATTGACAAATGGGACCTCATAAAATTGAAAAGCTTCTGTAAGGCAAAGGATACTATCAATAGGACAAAATGGCAACCAACAGATTGGGAAAAGATCTTTACCAATCCTATCTCCTATACAGGGCTAATATCCAATACATACAAAGAACCTAAGAAGATAGACTCCAGAGAAACAAAAAACCATATTAAAAATTGGGTACAGAGCTAAACAAAGAATTTTCAGAAGAGTAATACCAAAGGGCCTAGAAGCACCTAAAGAAATGTTCAACATCCTTAGTCATCAGGGAAATGCAAATCAAAACTACCCTGAGATTTCACCTCATACTAGTCAGAATGGCTAAGATCAAATCTCAGGTGACAGCAGATGCTGTTGAGGATGTGGAGAAAGAGGAACACTCCTCCATTGCTGGTGGGATTGCAAGCTAGTACAACTACTCTGTAAATTAGTCTGTTGGTTCCTCAGAGAATTGGACATAGTACTACAATCCAGCAATACTACTCATGGGCATATACCCAGACGATGTTCCAACATGTAATAAGGACACTTGCTGCACTATGTTCATAGCAGCCTTATTTATACTAGCCAGAAGCTGGAAGGAACCCAGATGTTCCTCAACAGAGGAATGGATACAGAAAATGTGGTACATATACACAATGGAGTACTACTCAGCTATTAAAAACAATCACTTCATGACATTCTTAGGCAAATGGATGGAACTAGAAAATATCATCCTGAGTGAGGTAACCAAATCACAAAAGAACACTCATGATATGCACTCACTAATAAGTGGATATTGGCCCAGAAGCTCAGTCTATCCAAGATACAATTCACAAACTACATGAAATTCAAGAAGGAAGACCAAAGTGTGGATACTTTGATCCTTCTTAGAAGGGGGAACAAAATACCCATGGAAGGAGTTACAGCGACAAAGTGTGGAACAGAGACTGAAGGAACAGAGACTGCTCCACCTGGGGATCCATCCCATATACATTCACCAAACACAGACACTATTGTGGATGCCAACAAGTGCTTGCTGACAGGAGCCTGATATAGCTGTCTCTTGAGAGGCTCTGACAGTGCCTGTCAAATACAGAAGTGGATCCTTGCAGCCTACTATTGTACTGAGCACAAGGTCCCATATGAAGTAGTTAGAGAAAGGACCCAAGGAGCTGAGGGGTTTAGCAACCCCATAGGAGGAACAACAATATGAACTAAGCAGTACTCTTAGAGCTCCCAGGGACTAAATCACCAACCAAAAATTTTCATATGGTGGGACTCTAGCTCCTTATGTAAAAGAGGATGGCACTGAGTTAGTGAGCAGGGGTAGGGGGTTTTTGGAGGGGAAATGAAAAAAGGGGATAAAATTTGAAACGTGAATAAAGAAACTATGTAATAAAAAAAATTCTGTAGTACTGTATTGCCAGATTCTGACCTCCATGTAACCTTACAGCAATTGATCAGATTTTACCTGCAAGGGTCTTATCTCTAAGATCAGCTCATACCGAAATCCACTAAGAGTTAAGACTTCAACCTACAGATTTTAGAAAGACAGAACTGAATCCTACAAAATGGCCCTCACATTTGACCTCTATACCAGGTGCTGTTAGAAATGTCAAAGTTCAGTTTCAACTGGAATGCTCATCTTTATTCCCAGTAGGAAACAACAAGCCTACCTATGGCTTCTTTGTGGGGGCATGATGGCAATACAAACACGTTAGTTGTGTCAATATTATTCTTACTGATCGCACTAGTCTAGAATGGCACTGATTACAAGGAGACTTTGCATTCCTACTGTTTCTTGGGTTTCTTGCTATGTGAAAAAGGTTGAGTTGAGATTATATGGCTTATTTTCTAATAACTGTTTTTGGCTTGTCAGATCTATATATTCACAGAAATGTAAATATTATATCTTTCTTATGTTTCAGGCAAATAAGATATACATTTTTTATTTTGCATATGCATGTGGTAGGCATGTGTAGGTACACTTGCCTATGAGTACATGTGTATGAATTGGTAGTCTTCTGATTCTTCTAACATCATGCGAAAGCTTCTCTTCTTGGGATGAGGAGATGGTGCAGTGATTAAAACCACTTGCTGTCCTTTGCAAAGGACCTGAGCTCATTTGCCAGAACCTACATGGTAGTTCATATCTCCCTGTATTTCAAGTCCCAGTAGAACTGAAGTTGTCTTCTGGCCTTTGTGTGTAACAGGTATGTACACAGTGCCCATAGACATATGTAGACACTCACATATACATGTCACAATGTGCTCATACACATATGTAGAAACTTACATATACGTACCACAATGAAATAAATAGATAAACAAATAGATTTAAAAAGTCTTCAAGGGCCAGGCAATGGTGGTGCCTGTCTTTAATTCTAGCACTTGGGAGGCAGAGGTAGGCAGATTTCTGAGTTTAAAGGCAGTCGGGTATACAGAGTGAGTTCCAGGACAGCCAGAGCTATACAGAGAAACCCTGACTTGACCCCCTTCCCCTTGAAAAAAATCTTCAAAATGATCTTTACATTTGACATTTATATTTTTTCAAATACATGTTTTAATTAGATATTTTCCTTATTTACATTTCAAATGCTATCCCAAAAGTCCCCTTACCCTACCCCTGCCCTGCTCCCGTACCCACCCACTCCCCCTTCTTGGCCCTGGTGTTCCCCTGTACTGGGGCAAATAAACTTTGCAAGACCAAGGGGCCTCTCTTCCCAATGATGGCTAACTAGGCCATCTTCTGCTACATATGCAGATAGAGACACAAGCTCAGGGGGTACTGGTTAGTTCATATGGTTGTTCCACCTACAGGGTTGCAGCCCCCTTCAGTTCCTTGGGTACTTTCTCTAGCTCCTCCATGGGGGCCCTATGTTCCATCCAATAGTTGACTGTGAGCATCCACTTCTGTGTTTGCCAGGCACTGGCATAGCCTCACAAGAGGCCACTATATCAGGGTCCCTTCGGCAGAATCTTGCTGGCATGTG
>NC_034596.1:10762412-10764630 GCF_900095145.1 Mus pahari | reverse complement strand
AAGGACACATGCTCCACTATGTTCATAGCAGCCTTATTTATAATAGCCAGAAGCTGGAAAGAACCCAGATGTCCCTCAACAGAGGAATGGATACAAAAATGTGGTACATTCATACAATGGAGTATTACTCAGCAATTAAAAACAATGAAACTCTTAGGCAAATGGATATATTTCTTTATATGTATACAAATCTTAGGGTTTCATGTAGCAGATAGTGTTAGTAACAACTTTAAGTAGGTTAGTCATGCAGGAATAACTTTAGATAGAAATTTGAGTGATTTATCTATTCTTGGAGTTGCTAGGGTAGGATAAATATCTTCTTGGGAAAGTGAGATTCATCCTTGAATGCTAAATTTGAATCATCAGAAAAAAATACAAACACACACATATGTACATGTATGTATATGTGTATATATACACATACATATGTGTATATATATGTATATACACACGTACACACACATATATACGTGTGTGTGTGTGTCTGTGTGTGTGTGTATAATGTATGTATATTCAGTGGGCTTGTTTTTATAGAACACAGTTAGGGGTTTTTCTATCATCAGGTGTTTCTGCTGGCTAAAGCCTCTAAATTCTTGTTACTAGAAATCATCCTGTATAAACATTTCCAGTCTGAGCTCAGATCACAGCTTGCATATGCCAGCATTTTCTGAGAAGATAGAGGAGTCCCTGGGAGAGATAAATAGGCATTAATGTACACTGGAGAACAATATTCCAGAAAGACAGTGACTCTGAATATCAGGATTCATTATATGTGTACATGCATGTGTGTAAATATGTGTGTATGCATTTGTGCATGTGTGCATGGATATATGTCTCTCTATATATGTGTGCCTCTATATATGTATATATGCATAATTGTATGTATATATAATTTTTCTTTTAGTTTTCTGGTGCAGGATCATGCTTTACAGCCCTGGCTACCCTGGAAAACTCTACATAGCCAAGGCTGGCATTGAACTGAAAACAATTTTCTCGACTCATTCTCCCAAGTGTTAGCATTACAGGTATAAGCCACTATTTTTGGATGAAAAAAATTTAAAGGAGGAAAAGTTATATATAAGAAAAGTCATAGAGAAAAGAACCTGAAAAGTTTTTGCCAACAATGAAAATACATTGCCTAAGTTGAAAGTTCAGAGGATGATAGGGAAGGGGTTTAGGAAGGACTGCTGCTGGCCTGGTAGGACAACTGGTTGGTGCTGGTTTTGCATGCACTGGGACAAACAAGGGGGCTTTGATTATCAGAGTGAAATCTTAAACCATAAGCCAGCACTGAATTGACGAGAGCATAATAGAAGCTGAAAAACAGTAAGACATGCACTCCTGTTGGTCCCCAACTACAAATTTGTAAGGAGGCTGAAGCCATACCTGCCTCCGTTCTCCTTAAGGAGGGTACTCTGGAAATTGCAGGCAGTAGGAGACTGACTCACTCCAATTACTCTTTGGAAACTGAAAGGAGCAGAGGAAGGAAGCCCACTTAAGAGCTCTGGGAAATTGTGAAGTGCCTGTCAGATTGCTGTAATTGTATGGCAGCATTTTGTAAGCCCTGATGGAGGACAGGCTAGGTATGAAATAAAACCAGCAGGGTAAAATGTTACCTTCACTTAGTGGCTTCTGGAATCAGACTGTGAACAAGGTAGGTAATGCACTTCCGGTGAGTTTCCATGGAGGAAGGAATAGCCTGCTGAGAAGAAACTTTGAGATTTCTGGCTGACAAATACGACTTGCCTCTGTTCAACCACCTTCCTTCCAGATGCCTCCAGACCTCATCTCCCTTGCTTCTCCTCCAGCACCTGGGAGCCTAATGTAAGACCAAACCCCCTAATTACCCTGGAAGTGGGTGTTTGTTTTCTGCCCTAGAGGAAAAAGACTGTTGGGCGCTGACAGGATGACCTAAGTGGGAACACAATTCTCTGACTTCAAGGTAGGAAGCAAGTTATTAATTTCACTACAAAACTCAAGCTTCTATTGGAGAATGAGACTCAGGCATGCTGTCATCTCTCATGAACTATGGACCAAAAAGGCAGGCTCCAGATTCCTGAAATTGGATTTTGGACTCTACAAAGTTGATATCTCAGAGAAGGATGGAATAGGTACTGTTAGAAGTACTTCATTCCTCCTTAGAATAAGGAACATAACTCTCATGAAAGGTTATAGGTACAGAGACAAAATTTAGAGCTAAGATGAAAGGATGGACTAT
>NC_034596.1:10757844-10761862 GCF_900095145.1 Mus pahari | reverse complement strand
AGTGGGTGGGTAGGGGAACAGAGGTGGGGGGAGGGGTATGGGAAACTTTCGGGATAGCATTTGAAATGTAAATAAAGAAAATAATAATAATAAAAAAAAAGAAGTACAGTATGTAGTGTTTTCACCACACAAGTGGTGGGGCTTCTTAGTCATAATCTTTCTTCCCTGGAGGAAGAGGAGCAGATATAATAAAGGATGCTGGGGAGGTTAGACATAAGACCCATTGAAAATGTGGAGAAGTGTGAGCCATTGCAATCACCTCAAATGATTGTGCTTTCTGGTTAGCTGGAGGAGCCATTTCAACAGCTGCAGGAGTCAATTCCAAGCTCTTGTAGAACTCACTGAACTTGATTGATAACAAGAGAGGCAAGGAGGGTACAGAGGGGTGAATGATGTTGTCTATATTAGCACACTTTCAGGACTTTCATAAAATGTGTGACAATGCCTTCATCAGTCCTGAAATAGTAAAGTGAGCACTTGATAGAGATGCACAAAGACACAGATTTTGAAAAGACATTGCACGTCTGGTTGTGTCCAGGAAGTCTCTGTGTAAATATGGGGTACTAAGGGAAATAAAATAATACAAGTCAAAAAGCCCAAAGCTGAGGTTGCATACATACTCAGGTGGGCTCAGCTTGACAAGGAGTGAAGTTGCTCTCATGGGAATGTTCTTATGATGTTAGCAATGGGACCGCCATTGGAATAAATCCATATTTTTATTTGACCACCAGTTTGGTGACATTTTGTGAGCTCTTGCACCCTGATTTTCATTTGCTTTCATTTCAGTTCAGTTCAGCTTCCATTGGGAGTAGCCCTGTAAAGTCTTGTGTTCCTATTGAGTCTATGTTATTTGATGGTACACATTAAACTCTTTCATTAGTCAATTGAATTGTCTCATCTTTTCCCCAGAATTGAGTAAAGATGACAGGGTGTGAAGATGCTAAGCATTGAGTGAGGATGATGGGATATGAAGATGCTAAGCACCCAACCTTCATTTTCAAGGTCCTTAACCATATAGAAAGACAGGTACAGGATGAATCTGGAAGATGTCAGAACAAGGTTGATATAGGGGTAGTAAATAAGTTTTTTTTTTTTTTTTTTTTTTTTTTTACAAAAAATTTATCCCTTTCCTGGTTTCCTCTCCCAAAACCCCCTATCCCCTCCCTCCTCCCTCTGCTCACCAACCCACCTACTCCCGCCCGACCCTGGCATTCCCCTATACTAGGGCATAGAACCTCAACAGGGCCAAGGGCCTCTCCTCCCATCGATGACTAACTAGGCCATCCTCTGCTACATATGCAGCTATAACCATGAGCCCCACTATGTGCACTCTTTGGTTGGTGATTTAGTCCCTGGGAGCTTCTGGGGGTACTGGTAAGTTCATATTGTTGTTCCTCCTATGGGGCTGAAAACATCTTATGCTCCTTGGGTCCTTTCTCTAGCTCCTTCACTGGGAACCCTGTGCTCAGTCTAATGGTAGGCTTTGAGGATCCACCTCTGTGTTTGTCAGGCACTGGTGGAGCCTCCTTGGAGACAGCTACATCAGGCTTCTGTCAGCAAGCACTTGTTGGCATCCAGAAAAGTGTCTGGGTTTGGTGACTGTATATGGGATGGATCCCCAGGTGGGGAAGTCTCTGGATGGTCAATCCTTCAGTCTCTGCTCCACACTCTGTCTCTATAATTCCTCCCATGGGTATTTTGTTCCTCCTACTAAGAAGAATCGAAGTATCCTTTGGTCTTCCTTCTTCTTGAGCTTTAGGTGTTCTGTGAATTGTATCTTGGGTATTCCAAGCTTCTGGGCTAATATCCACTTATCAGTGAGTGCATATCATGTGTGTTCTTTTGTGATTGGGTTACTTCACTCAGGAAGATATCCTCCAGATCCATCCATTTATCTAAGAATTTCATAAATTCATTGTTTTTCATAGCTGTGTAGTACTCCATTGTGTATATGTACTACATATGTACTACATTTTCTGGATCCATTCCTCTATTGAGGGACATCTCAGTTCTCAACTGAGGAATACCGAATGGCTGAGAAACACCTAAAAAATGTTCAACATCCTTAGTCATCAGGGAAATGCAAATCAAAACAACCCTGAGATTCTACCTCACACCAGTCAGAATGGATAAGATCAAAAACTCAGGTGACAGCTGATGAGGATGTGGAGAAAGAGGAACACTCCTCCACTGCTGGTGGGATTGTAAGCTAGCACAACCACTCTGGAAATCAGTTTGGCAGTTCCTCAGAAAATGGGACATAGTAGTAATCCACAAATACTACTCATGGGCATATACCCAGAAGATGCTCCAACATGTAATAAGGACACATGCTCCACTATGTTCTTAGCAGCCTTATTTATAATAGCCAGAAGCTGGTAAATATGGTCTTTAAGGAGCACAAAGAAGACAATATTCAGTATAAAGTAAGGTTGCTCAGAGAAGATAACCATAGCTGTTCCAGGACACTTCACTCTACAAGTTGAGGCCATGATGTCCCCTGAACCTGTGTACCTGTGTTATACATTGAGCTTATACTAAATTGGAACTTAGCCATCAGTAACTGTATAAGAAGGAGATGACAAGAACCTGGAGATTTCCCCCCCCCCCCCAGTCTGGGGAAATCAGGGCAGGGGTTCTAGGAAGGAGTCATGGAGGACCACTGCTTGCTGGCTCACTCCTTAATTTCCTTTTTTTATTTTTGACAGGGTTTCTCTGTGTATCCCTGGCTGTCCTGGAACTCACTTTGTAGACCAGGCTGGCCTCGAACTCAGAAATCCGCCTGCCTCTGCCTCCCGAGTGCTGGGATTAAAGGCATGCACCACCACACCTGGCTTCCAGTTTTTTTTTTTTCTCATGCCATTTATCCTTTGTGTAGAGGAAAGGAACTGATTTGCTTGAGTTAATTTTATATCTGTTCACTTGGCTGAAGTTGTTTATCAGGTATAGGAGGTTTCTGGTAGAATTTTTGGGGTCACTTGTGTGTACTATTATATCATCTACAAATAGTAATACCTTGACTTTTTCCTTTCCAATTTCATGAAGATGATAGAGGACCTTAAAGAGGACATAAATAACTCCATTAAAGAGATACAGGAGAATACAGGAAAACATGTAGAAGCACTTAAAAAGGAATCACAAAAATCCCTTAAAGAAATACAGGGAAACACAGTCAAACAGGTGAAGTAATTGAATTAAACCTCCCAGGGGCTAAAAATCAAAATAGAAACAATAAATTAGTCACAAAGGATGACAACACTGGAAGTGGAAAACCTAGGAAAGAGATCAGGAGTTAAAGGCACAAACATAAACAGAATACAAGAGATAGAAGAGAGAGTTTCAGGTGTAGAAGACACTATAAAAGATATTGACACAATAGTCAGAAAACTATAAAATACAAAAAGCTCCTAACCCAAAACATCCATGAAATTAGGACATAATGAAAAGGCCAAACCTAAAAGTAATAGGAATAGAAGAGAGTGAAGATCCCCAATTTAAAGAGCCAGAAAACATCTTCAACCAACTCATAGAAGAAAACTTCCCTAACCTAAAGGAAGAGAGGGCCATAAACATACAAGAAGTCTACAAAATACAAAATAGACCGGATTACAAAAGAAATTCCTCCTGTCACATAATAAAGAAAACACTAAATATACAGAACAAAGAAAGAATATTAAAAGCAGTAATGGGAATAGGCTAAGTAACATGTAAAGGCAGACCTATCAAAATTACACCAGACTTCATCACTCTTTAGATTCTTTTTAACATGTCACTGTTACATGAATACATTTATTTTTTTATAGAAAAATACATACTTCATTCTGTTACTTTAAGTTTCTTTGAATTGGTTGTAGCATTTTGCCAGTCTTTCTGGTTAACTTTGAATAATGCTAAACTTACATTTGTCATAGAATCATGGCTCGCTTTCTTTCTTTCTTTCTTTCTTTCTTTCTTTCTTTCTTTCTTTCTTTCTTTCTTTCTTTCTTTCTTTCTTTCTCTCTCTCTCTCTCTCTCTCTC
>NC_034596.1:10755292-10757508 GCF_900095145.1 Mus pahari | reverse complement strand
TTGCAGAGGTGTGCTGGCCAGCGTGCTGCAGAGGTGTGCTGGCCAGCGTGTTGCAGAGGTGTGCTGGCCAGCGTGCTACAGAGGTGTGCTGGCCAGTGTGTTGCAGAGGTGTGCTGGCCAGCGTGTTGCAGAGGTGTGCTGGCCAGTGTGTTGCAGAGGTGTGCTGGCCAGCGTGTTGCAGAGGTGTGCTGGCCAGCTGGCCAGCGTGCTACAGAGGTGTGCTGGCCAGCGTGCTGCGGAGGTGTGCTGGCCAGCATGCTGCGGAGGTGTGCTGGCCAGCGTGCTGCAGAGGTGTGCTAACCAGCGTGCTGCAGAGGCAGAGGCATGCTGTCACAACCAGCCTTTTACATGGGTACTGAGGATTTGAACTCGGGCTCTTATGCTTCACAGAAAGCAGTTTACTCACCAAGCCACCTTCCCAGCCTTGTAGGATTTAACTTTTAAATTTATTGTTTTATTTAATTGGCATGTGGATTCATTGATACAGTCATATTTCTTCTTAACCCAGTTTCTACTAACAAATAAAAGATTTCCTGGCTTGAGAATTCCTATTAGCTAGCTAACCTAGAAACTTACCAAGTGAATGCCTGACCACTCAATGCTAGAGAAATGCCTTAAGTAAGGGGATTATTTCATACGCTGTTCTCTCCTGAGAAACGTATGCGTGGAAAGGTAAGTCTGAGGTAAGAATCTCCAGCCTTGCCCCTGCCTTTTAAAATGCCATTCGCACATTATAGCCAATAGAATTTACTTTGCCATTTTTCTTCTTTTTAAAAAGAAAAAAATGTATGAGTGTGTGTGCATGTGCCTACACTTGTGTGCGCACACACACAAACTTAGCTATCTTCCTAGTCCTGCTATTTTCTAGTAGATCAAATCTTAGACTTGGCCTACAAATTTTATTGGTTATATCTAGAAAAATGATTTCAACACCAGTAGGATATAATGATCTCTCGGGTAAGGGGTCTTAAATGTATTATTTCCTTAAAACAAAACAAAATAAAAAAAGCCAGAGCAAAAGTCCCTAGATATAAGGGACTCTTATTTAGGACCATTTCGTATTATCTTATGCTTGTAAACTTGTGGATTTGGCTGTTTCATCCTACATGGCTTCAGCATATCTCATGAATATGTATATCTCAGTAGATTTGAGTCTTAATTTTATGTATTGCATACATGCACACACATATAAAATATACTTCATATATACACACATTTAAAATAATATATATGTTCTATTAAACACATATCTATACCCATGTATATTGTTGACATAAGAGATTCTTAAGACATCATTCGCAAGTTTAGAATAGAATAAGTTTCTAATCATGTCACTGTATCTCTGAACACCTCTCCTAGTTATATGCAACCTGTTATGTACAGTCTTGTCAGTGCTGTCCATGTCATTGTCATGATCAGGTTTCAAGTATGTCTTTCAGGTTTGCTGTTTCCTACATGAAAGGACACAAAACATGAAAAAAAATGGCTAAAGAAAAGGCAGAAAAATAGAAGCCACTAATTTGGAATCTTTCTATGTTTGCCGGCAATTATAGCAATAGAAGAAGAACAAATAGAATTGCAATTGAATCATGCCTCTATGACTTGCAAAAGACAGGAAACTAAGCATTCAGCTTGTTGGGAAATAAATCTTAACACTTGTCAGTGTCCTTTTCCCAGCAGGCTATTGAGCACTGATAACAGGATTGAAGAACTCAATTTATATGTGTTTTCCAATATTTAAAAACAGGTACTTACTGTTAGAAAATATAATCAGATCATAAAAAGAAAATACCATTGGTAATCCCAAAACTTAGAGAGGAACACAGGTAATGGTTACTGATCAAGTATGTTTATGACATGGATATTCATTACCTGGTATTGTGCTCAATACTGAGGCTAAAACCAAAACCCAATGTGCTTCCTCTGTATTGTTGTGGAAGGAGGTAATAGATGTCATTATTTAATCCATCTTTCCTTTGTGATTTTATGGCATAAAGTCTATATATTTTATTTGTTGTAGGTGACAAAGAAATTCCTTGTTTTTCCTCTTGAATGCTGAATGAAATTATACAGAGGTGTGTGCCTTGCTCAAAAATAGTGGGCTTCTAGCTATTGGATGGAACACAGGGTCCCCAATGGAAGAGCTAGAGAAAGTACCCAAGGAGCTGAAGGGGGCTGCCACCCTGTAGGTGGAACAACAATATGAACTAACTAGT
>NC_034596.1:10734744-10754717 GCF_900095145.1 Mus pahari | reverse complement strand
TTGTTTTGTTTTCTGAGACGGGGTTTCTTTGTGTATAGCCCTGGCTGTACTAGAACTCAGTTTGTAGACCAGGCTGGCCTCTGAATCACAGAGATGATCACAGAAATCACTTACCTCTGCCTCCAGAGTACTGGAATTGAAGATATGTATCACCACTGCCTGGTTAGTATATAAAAATTTTAGGCTGTTTTTGTGCATCATTTTTTTCTAGTAAGGTAATAAAACAATATGAAGCCAAAAAAAATTAGTGGGCTTCTTTCCTCCTTATTGCATAATATTTTCTCTATTGTACCTCATATCCCCAACCTTTGTTTTCAGCCTATGATGCATCTGCCATTCTTACTATTTGTCAACAAGTAGGGTGAATGGATCATCTACAGCTTTCCTCTGCCTACGTATATGCTTCTTAGGTTTTCCCTTCTATGTACTCATGGTGGTCAGGGGCATTCACTTTACATACTGTGTAGCTGATAGCTCTCCCTTTGCCATCTGCTACACAGTCCTCTAAATTATTGGAAAAGGAGTGTGTGTTCTTACTTAGCATTATTCCCTTCATTTCTTTTCCAAGGCACACAGGATTTTCTTTATGGAGTCTCTTCATTCCAGAATGAAATGTATCCCAAGTAGCCAACTTCCTTACATGCTTAGAGTTGACATGCATAGTTGAAGAAATGACAGAGGATAGCATCTTAATATCAGTCACCTACAGGGCAGATGGGTATCTACCCAGCCCTCAAATAGGTTCAGACACTGAATGGACATTGACTTTAAAGAAAGATAAAGGGCAAAACCAGCTGTCTTTCTTCTTTTAGGAAATATTTGCATCATGGAAAGGAGTCTGATGAGTTTTTTTCTCTATTGTTTTTTCACTTCTTAGATTAATTTATTAGTCTACGTGAATAGCCTCTGTTATTGTTGCCTCTCCCTTCTGCCTTATTCCATATATTAATTAAAAGCTAAGAGGACCTTATATTTAGAAAGCAAGTATTTTTTTTATAATCACAACAAATGCATTCATGTATGTATGGGGGGTATATGCATATGTGAGTTTATATGTAAGGACACAGGTTGACATGGAAATGTATTTTTCTCAGTAAGATTCACTTTAGATTTGAAGGAGGGTCTCTCACTAACTGTTAGTTCACCATGTCAGCTGATTGGCTTATGAGTGAACCACCATGATTCCACTATTTAGTTTTCCCAGTGCCATAGTTTTACTGGTATGTACCCTTGTGCTAGCTTCTATAGGGATGCCAAGATCTGAATTCAGGTCCTCATGTTTGTGCACCAAACCATTTATCCATTAAACTCCCTTCCTAACACCCCAGACACTGGCTCTAATGCTTGGTTACTTTTCTAGCTTCTTTTATGTTACTCTTTGTAGCCAAGCCATAGAGATAACTGGTTGTTTTCATCTTGCAGACAAACAATATAAGGCTGAGAAGTTAGACATTTGTCCAAACTTGTAAGATGCACAGTGTCTTAGTTAGGGTTTAATTGCTGTGAAGAGACACTGTGGCACTGCAACTCTTATGAAGGAAAGCTGACTTAAAGAGGTTTAGTCCATTATCATCGTGGCAGGAAGCATGGCAGTACACAGGCAGACAAGGTCCTGGATAGGTAGCTGTGACTTCTACATCTTGATCATCAGACAATGGGAAGAGTCAGTGAGACACTTAGCTTTGCTTGAGCTTCTGAAACCTCAAAACCTGCTTCAAGTGACATGCTTCCTCCAACAAGGCCATATCTTCTAATAGTGCCACTCCTTGTTGGCCTCTGGGTGGCATTTTCATTCAAACTTCTACACATAACTCAAATATAAACTAGTAGATGCTCATATTAAAGCCCTTAGCATTTCCCTAGTCTCTTAATGTATTTAAGATATAATTATGATGTTGAATTATCTTGGATATCCCCCTACAAACAATTTAAGATGGGAATAGGGTTCATGCAGAAATCCCACTCATACTTGTTATGTTATGCTGCAGGAAAGAGGGGAACATCTTGGAGTTTAGAGTTCTTTGACCCTTTGTGCCTTCTTCCTTCTACCTCACTCTTTCCTTTTGTCTACCCTACTTGTTCTTTTGTACTCCAGACTCTCATGCATCATGGAATCCATATTATTCATGTTCTGCATGTCGAACATTCATGTTTGAGTTGTTTGAACAAGCATGGTATCAAAATTATTGAAGTAAATAATACTATCTGGAGAGGGTAATAAATAGGAACAAAGTGTAGCAACAATGCATGTACAAGAAGGTGTGTCTGTTAGTACATTCCTGGTGTGAACAACATTGCCCAGTTGCTAGGACACCATCCGGTCTCCTCCTTGTCCTCCTTTTTGTCCTCTTCCTCCCCCTCTTCCTTTTCATATATGAAGATGACATACATAGGTATGCTAATTTAAAAGTTAGTAAAATTTTGTAGCATACCACCCTTACCAATTTTCTGTTATCTGAAGGTGAAGAAATGACTACTTCAGATTCAGGGGTGACAAGCTGATAGTATATTCATGGGTTGGAAGCAAAAAATAAGACAGACTCAGCCAGGCCTAATGGTACATGCCTTTATCCCAGCACCTGGGAAGGAGAGGCAGGTGGCTCTCTGTGAGTTGGAGGTCAGCCCGATGTACAAAGCAAGTTCCAGGACAGCCGGAGCTATATAAGAAGGCTGTGCTTCCAAAGGAAGAATTAGAAAGAGGAGGAGGGAGAGGAGAAAGAAAAAGAATGAAGGAGGAGGAGAATGAGGATGAAGAGGAGGAAAAGAAGGAGAAAGAGGGTGACAAGGAGGAGGAGGAAGAGGAAGAGGAGGAGGAAGAAGAGGAGGATGAAGAGGAGAAGGAGGAGGAGGAAGAGGAATAGGAAGAAGAGGAGGAGGAAACTGGTTGTTGTTCTAGCAACTGGGCAATGGTGTTCACACCAGGAATGTATTAACAGACACACCCTCATTTGAGAGACCAGATCCATGCTCCCGGGGATTAATCCAGACAACCTTTCGAGGAAGGCAGAGAAGCTGAGAGACTCACACTCTAGATACCAGAGATGATGAGGCCCCCAAACAGAAATCACAAAGAGAAAACTTTCCTTCATCAACTCAGCAACAACATGGTATCTTGACTTAAAGAACATAAAGTCACACCTAGTGAACCACACACATAGTCCTAATTTTTTGAAGGCAGAGGAAAGAAGGTGACAAGTTCAGGTACAGCCTCATTATAGAGTGATTGTAGGGCCAGCTTGGGCCACTATATAAGACCCTGTCTCAAAATAAAATTAAGAGAAAATCTGCAAATGTTGTCCTTTTGGAAGAGCTTCTGTCTAGTGTGAGGAAGGCCAGGTTTAACTTCTAGTTGAGGACAAGCAAACATAATGAAAATACCAACAGTAATTCTTGCATTAGATAAAAGCCAATCTGTAAATGATATATTTTATATTCAATAATAAAACCATTCTTGGCTTTTCTGTGTATTTATTCGTGTGCAAGTGTATTGTGCACATGTGATGTGTGTGTGTGTGTATGTGTGTGTGTCAGAGGACAATTTTGGATGGCTATTCACCTGTTCTTGTGAGGCAAGGTTTTTCATTGCTGTAGGCTCACCCACAAGGCTAAGGTGGCTTACCTGTGAGGCTAGGGGCTTGCTGACTAACTTAGCTGCAGTTACAGGTAGTTATGTATTACTGCATTCAGCTTTTATGGTTCTAGGAATCAAGTTCAGGTCTTCATGTTTGTGTAGCAAGCAGTTTACTAGGTAAGCCATCCTTTGATCTCAAATTTCCACTTACATATTCTACTGAAAAAAGCTCTTTGTGTTTGATTTCTATTATCAATTTTAGAGTGGTAAGGCAAGTGAGGGGTCGGAGGGAGGGCAGGTGGTAAGGGTTAGAATGAATGGTAAGTGTTATAGAGTGCATGGTAAGGGTTAGAGTGTATGGTAAAGGTTAGAGTGGATGGTAAGGGTATAGTGGATGGTAAAGTTTAGAGGGAATGGTAAAGGTTAGAGTGAGTGGTAAGGGTTAGAATGAGTGGTAAGCATTAAGTGAGTGAGTGGTAAGGGTTAGAATGTATGGTAAAAGTCAGAGTGTATGGTAAAGGTTAGAATGAGTGGTAAGGGTTAAAGTACAGAGAGGAAAGACATTTATCACATTGACCACAGCCTACCACTGTGTGAGAGGTGCCCATTACTAGTCTTTTTGGCACAGTCTGGGGTCTGTGTATATAGTAATTTATAGTGACAGTTCATAAGAATTCCTTCAGTGAATGTCATTTATCCATGCCATCAGATTTCAGCCTTGATAGCTGAAGTGGATAGCAATAGCTGCCAGAAATTGCAATATACCACCATCAACCAGACCTTACAGGGAAACAAAGGCATGTGTTTAATCCTTGTGGACAGCAGGGACACAGTAATGTTTTTGGTGGCATCATGGGAAAGTATATACTTCATCACTGATGGGTTTAGAGTCAGCACCGCTTGTGCCACAAAAAAGCCATCAAAGTCCCAGAGAAAGAATAAGGCTTTCAAATTCCATTATTGTGACATAATTTACATATAAAGTTCACTCATTTAAAGAATTAGGCTCAATGATTTGATATAAGTAGATAGCATCCCCTGCCAGGACATAATTTTAAACCATCGATGCACCCTTGAAGAAAGAAATGCTGTTAGTGAACACTGCTCATGCTTCAGTAATCTCCAGCAGCACCGGAGCTACCGTGAATTTTAATCTCTATGATTTATCTGTCCTGCAAATCAGAATTTAATGGGATTATTGAGTATGTGGATCTCATAACTGGATTTTTCCACTATCTTAAGTCTGATCTGTATTGCCAAGAGAGATCTCTGGTGTAACTCTGCACAGCACATTTTATATCTAAACTCATATATCTGCTTTTTTATTGGATCCGAAAATAAATTTAAGCCACATGATAACCCTTGAAGAACAGTGTACCTAGCTCATTTAAAGTTTTCATTTTTAACTGTTATTAAAAATACTGCTTTGAGAAACAATAAAACTTTTGTATGTATCTGTGTTGTTTATTCTGGGGTACATGTTTAACATGTTTAAGAAAGAGGGTCATTATGTCATATGATTATAAATATTTAATATCCTGAACCAATTAATGTCTTTCCAAAATAATTATTATAATTATGGTACATTATTGCCAGAAATGAGGACCATATAGCTTACAATGATATAGTTTTGATTCCTACAAGTATAACATAAATTATACGCTTTCCCCTGTCAGTAGATGTATTTTAAATTAGCATACAATTGATGCACGAGAAGGCAACAAGCAAAAGAAAAAATGAATTTTTGATAATATGACTTAGAGCAATTCTCAATTCATCTGGAATAACAAAAAACCAAGGATTGTGAAAACTATTTTCAATAATAAAAGAATTTCTGGGGAATCACCATCCCTGACCTCAAGCTGTATTACAGAGTGATAGTGATAAAAACTGCATGGTACTGGTACAGAGACAGGCAGGTAGATCAGTGGAATAGAATTGAAAACCCAGAAATGAATCCACACACCTATGGTCACTTGATCTTTGACAAAGGAGCTAAAACCATCCAGTGAGGAAAAAAAAAACCCAGCATCTTTAACAAATGGTGCTGGTTCAACTGGAGGTCAGCATGTAGAGGAACGCAAACTGATCCATTCTTATCTGCTTGTACAAAGATCAAGTCCGAGTAGATCAAGGACCTCCATATAAAATCAGGTACACTGAAACTCACAGAAGAGAAAATGGGGAAGAGTCTTGAACACATGGGCACAGGGGAATATTTCTTGAACAGAACCCCAATGGCTTATGCTCTAAGATCAACTATAGACAAATGGGACCTCATAAAACTGCAAAGCATCTGTAAGGCAAAGGATACTGTCAATAGGACAAAATGGCAATCAACAGATTGGGAAAAATCTTTACCAATCCTACATCTGATAGAGGGCAAATATCCAATGTATACAAAGAACTCAAGAAGTTAGACTTCCAAGAATCAATTAACCCTATTAAAAATGGGGTACAGAGCTAAAAAAGAATTCTCAAGAATACCGAATGACCCAGAAATACCTAAAGAAATATTCAACATCCTTAGTCATGGAACTGCAAATCAAAACAAACCTGAGATTTCAACTTACAGTAGTCAGAATGGCTAAGAAATAAACTCAAGTGACAGCAGAAAGAGAAACAATCCTCCATTGTTTGTGGGATTTCAAACTGGTACAACCACTCTGGAAATTGCACATAGTATTACCTGAGGACCCAGCTATACCATGCCTGGGCATATACCCAAAAGATGCTCCAACATATAACAAGGACACATGCTCCAATATGTTCACAACAGCCTTATTGATAATAGCCAGAAGTTGGAAAGAATCCAGATGTCCCTCAACAGAGGAATGGATACAGAAAATATGGTATAGTTACACAATGGAGTACTACTCAGATATTAAAAATGATCACTTCATAAAATTCTTAGGCAAATGGGTGGAACTAGAAAATATCATCCTGAGTGAGGTAACCCAAAAGAGCATACGTGGTATGTACTCACTGATAAATGGATATTGATCAAGAAAAGGGATACCAATGTGTGGGTGCTTCAGTCCTTCTTAGAAGCGGGAACTAAATACTCATAGCAGGAAATAGGGAGACAAAGTGTGGAGTAGAGACTGAAGGAAAGGCCTTCCAGAGACTGTCCCACCTGGGGATCTATCTCATATATAGTTACCAAACCCAGACACTATTGTGGATGCCAAAAAGTGCTTGCTGACAGGAGCCTGATATGTCTGTCTCCTGAGAGGCTCTGCCAGAGTCTGACAAATACAGAGGCAGATGCTCGCAGCCAACCATTGGACTGAACATGTGGTCCCCAGTGAAGGAGTTAGATAAAGGCATCAATGGGTGGAGAGGTCTTTGGTCCTCTGAAGGCTCCATGCCCTAGTGCAGCAGAATGCCAGGGTGGGGATGCAGGAGTGGGTGGGTTTGTGGGGGAACACCCTTATAGAAAAAGTGGGAGAAGGGACAGGATAGAGGGTTTCAGCAGGGGCAAGAGAGGGGATAACATTTGAAATGTAAAGAAGAAAATATCCAATAAAAAAGGAAAATAAAAGTGTGTGTAGTGACACAAACAAGGGTCGCACAGAATTGTAGATTACGGAACCCAGAGTATTCCTCAATAAACTACATGCTCCCACCAAAAGATAAAAAGTTATTTTTAGACAATTTGTGTTTTCAAATGGTCCTTCTTACACAAAACAGAAGGATTTCTCTCTTTTTTCTTCTTTCTCTCCTCTCTGTCTCTGTCTCTCTGTCTGTCTCCGTCTCTCTCTTTTGAGAGGGATTTCTCTGTATATCCCTGGTTGTCCTGGAAGTTGCTCTGTAGACCAGGCTGGCCTCAAACTCCAAGATCCACCTGCCTCTCCTGCTGGTGGTATCCAGCACCACCTCCAGGCTCAGAATGACATTTCTATCTTAGGACAAAAGGCCTCTTATCAGGCAAACAGACAGACATACAGAAAATGGTATCTTTACCAATCACCTGCTAGAAGAACTTCCATCCCTGTGGCGGGAAGTGCAAGTTCACAGCCACCGCAGCTGAAAGGTGACAAAAATTGATTGTGTGAGAGAAACGGAGCTGTGGACTTAAGGAGGAGCTGATTTGTTGTTATTCGCCATAGATACAATTTTCTACATAGACAATCCAAAACTCTGCAGATGAAACATAACACTTAATAAGAACCTCCAGTTGGCTTTTGAGATTAAAGATTAAGAATAAAAGTCACCAGTATTTTATCATTATTATTAAATCAATATAACACGTTACTCTGTATTACCACAGTATCTACAATTTTCTACTTAATACTCAACAATGGATGAAGACTCTCTCAAATTTATAAAGGGGTTGAATAAAAAAAGACCCTAATCATAGATTGAGACGATTTTGGAAAATGGAGAATACTCAAGGACTTGTTACAAAAGTATAAATGTAATCTTAAAGGTATTATACCCCAAATGATGCTGTTTTAGCATAGGTCTGAGGAATTAATAGGAAAAGAATAAAGAATCATGAAGCAGTCCTTAGGCATATATGCAGGTTATACATAATAGATTTCAAGTTAGATACAGAGGAAAAGCCTGGATGATTCAGTGAGCAGCTTGAGAGTGCAGCTCTGGTGACTTTGTCCTTCTCTGAACCCCCAGAGCATCGTCAAGCCTGTGTACTAGGAAAGCTATTTTTGAGTTTCATCCCTGGAAATAGAAGAAAAAGCCAGCAAACCTACTAGGAACTTACTCATCAAGAGAGTAGAGAACACGGCTGTGAGATCTTGGTAGAATTATTGAATTTCTGAGTATTTCATATATTTATTTATTTTGGCTTTTCCACTCCCCCCTGTTTATTCCCTCAGTCAACACCAGGCAAGTGTCTAGAAAGAGAATTTTAATGTGCTGGCCTCAGGCAGGCAATAAAATGATGTTGGGTTCCTAAGAGAGAGGGGAGCTTGAAGAAGGAGTAGTGCTGTAGCTAGCTGTGGCCACTTCCCCTATGAGGCCTGGGTTTGTCCCCAGAGGCCAGAGCCAGGGCCTTCTACCATGTGACCCATAGCAGCATGTAGTGCTGTCTGGCTGGGGAGGAGGCAGGCAAGCATATCCATCAACCGCCTCTGCACTGAGCTAGTGTCATTCTGAGGCATTCTAATGAGGACAAACAGATGGCGGCTGGCAGGGTATTCTCTTCTGTATGATATTTCACTCATGTCTGATATCCATGGTGCTTCACTCCTGGACAAAAATCAATTTCCTTTCTGTTTATGTCAAAACTCCTGTTCTCTCCTTAGTGTCTAAAAATCACTGGGGCTGACTTTTCATACTGAGATCTCATTTTGTTTAGAGAAATGAAACAGCATAAAAATGCACTCTATTCAGGTGCAGTTTTAAACATATCCTAGGAAGCAAAAGAGATTGCATCAGAGGATCCAGCATAAGATGAGCAAAATGCAGGCCCCTAGCATCCCTAATCCTACTAAAGTAAAACAGTGTTTACCTAGAAATAAGCAGAATGTATATGCATTTTTAAATTGTTAACTTCATCTCAGAAAATTGTTAGCAAAATAGAAAAGAGCTTCAGCTTAGTCTCGATAGCAGTAATAGAAATAATATTGAGTAGAAATAAAGAGGACTCGAATGCAGTTAAATCCTGCGAAACTGTGATATAAAGATCCACTTGGAGTTTAACCCTATAAGATGATTACTCCGTTCATTGTAATAAGTGACAGACTGGCACCTACATTTGAATTTGCCCTGAACATTGGTAGAGGAAAAGATGCCAGGCTGGTGTAACCTTAAACAGTGACTGCTGCCATGCCTGAACAAAATATGTGTGTGTGTGTGTGTGTGTGTGTGTGTGTGTGTGTGTGTGTGTGTGTTTCAGGGAAGTAGTCAAACTCACAGTTCACTTGGGAAGCACCAAGTGGCAGTAAAGTCCTATGTGGGCTTCCTAGAGGTGGAAGCACCATGGCCTCTGAAGTGATGTTTTTGTTCTAGGGATCAAATTCCTGATGAGAATTGCATAGGCTATAGAGCAGCAGTCCTCAACTTTGCTAATACTGTGACCCCTCAATAAAGTTCTTTATTTTGTGGTGACCCCAACCACAAAATTATTTTCGTTCCTACTTCATAATTTTAACGTTAATACTGTTATAAATCATAATGTAAATATCTGATTGCAGGGAATCTGAAATACAACCTCTGTGAAAGGGTCGTTTAACCCTCAAAGGGTCGTGACCCTTAGGTAGAGGACCACTGTTGTAGAACAAACCGTAGTATGATGAAGCAGGTCCTCAAAAAACCACCTGGGCTCATGAATGCTAAGCTAGGTCCAGGTATCAACCCAGATACCCGGTGAGTCCTGAATAAGGTTTAGCAGGCTACCTTCAGGGCCAGGCTAAGGATAGAGTAGCTGGCATGGCAGAGAAGGGGGCAGCAATGGGAAATGACTGGACTGCCAACTATCCTAGTAACAAACGGTATAAGATTGGGGTGAGATTTTGAGGGTCGGGAGCCATTGTCCAGGAGAACTTGATGGTCAGCAGATACATGAGCAAATCTAGTTTTGAGATAGGTAGGAGGATGAACAGCTTAACTCTAAATCTATCAGTCTGACTAAACAAATTCCAGCATGTACTTAGGTTATTTGTTCATCTTTTCTGTATTTGGAAGCTGGTTGGGATATTTTATCCTGGGTTGGGGGATAAAAAAAATATGTCAGGAGAGATGAGGGTATTAGTTCATTCTTTCAGCTGCCTTATTTATCATTGTGGGCAGGAGTTAGATAATAGTTCCAAGAGGTCTGCAAAGAAAGGTGTGGGTCCCTTGAGTTATGTGTGACTAGTGCCGGTGAGTTTCTCAGTTGTAAAATACTAGGTCCATATCTCTTTGGTGAACTATGGCAACAAACTTTTATTTGTTACTAATAAGGCGTAAATGGAATGTCGGAAACAACTGCATTTACCCGTTGTCATTTCATGATTATCTTTCTATTTATTCAGAACTTTCATTCTCATCATTAAAATTAATACATATATTATATGTGCGTGTATTCATAATTCTTTATGAATGAGGGCATGGATCTTAGAGATTTCTGGCATTGCCTGAGAGATATTTCCCTCTGTGTTATGAATAGCTTCTTCTTAGATCCATCTGTTAAGGAGACTTTGTGTGGTCTGCTATCATTGGACAGTTAGTGAAGTTGAAGCACATGGAATCCCCGAGCACCTCACCTGCCTATAAAGAACACTTCTCTGCATTGCATACCAGGGAACCTGGGTTTGGATGTTTCAGGAATTCAAGTCTTTACTCCATGAGCATTTTATGAACTCNGAGCCTTAGAGCTGGATCTAATGTCAGAACTGTTTAAAGCTTCTGTCATGATGTTTACCTTTCAAATGAGGTCACAATAGCTGGCACACACTCATGTAGAAGGAAGCTCCTGAAGATCTTTTTAAACTTTCCTTTTACTTCTAGTATTTCATCCAATTATCATTTTCTTTGTAACAAGGAGTTGTATTTTATTCTCTCTCTCTCTCTCTCTCTCCCTCCCTCCCTCCCCCCTCCTTCCCTCCCTCCCCCTTCCTTCCTTCCTTCCTTCCTTCCTTCCTCCCTCCCTCCCTTTTTTTTTTTTCTCTTTTAAAAATTTATTTATTCACTTTATATCCCTATCACTGCCCCTCCTCCTGGTCCTCCTCTCCACAGTCCCTCTCTCCATCCCCTACCCCACTCTTCTCTGAGGGCTGGAGGTACCCCTCGATTTTTCCCCACCCTCGCACATCAAGTCTCTGCAAGGCTAGAATCATCCTTTGCCACTGAGGCCAGAGAAGGCAGCCCAGCTAGGGGAGCATATTTCATAGATAAGAAATAGCTTTAGGGATAGGCCCTGCTCTAGGTGTTTGGGATCCACATGAAGACTGAGCTGCACATCTAAAACATATGTGTGGGGGCCTAGGTCCAGCTCATAAATGCTCTTTGGTTGGTGGTTCAGTCTCTGAGTGTCCCCAGTGTTCTAGGTTAGTGTACCCCGTTGGTCTTCCTGTAGAATTCCTAACTCCTTCAGGGCCCTCAATCCTTGCCCCAACTCCTCCATATGGGTTCACATGCTTTACTCAATATTTGGCTGTGGGTCTCTGCATTCATCTTAGTCAGCTACTGGGTGGAGCCTCTCTTGGAACAGCTATGCTAGGCCACTGACTGCAAGCATAACAAAGTATCAGTAGTGGTGGCAGGGGTTAGTGCTTGTACATGGGCTGGGTCTCTAAATTGGGCCAGTTATTTCTTGTTGATTCCTTCAATCTCTGTTCCATCTCCCCACCCCCCATCCCTGCATTTCTTGTAGACAGGATAAATTTTGGGTTGAAAGTTTTGTGGGTGAGTTGGTACCCCTATCACTCTACTGGGATTCTTGCCTTGCTACAGGAGGTGGCCACATCCCCACTGTTGTGAGTCTCAGCTAAGGTCACCCCCATTGGTTCTTGGGAGGCTCTGCTGTCCCAGGTCACTGATCCATCATGGAGATGTCCTCCGGATGCAGATTTGCATTCATTCTCATGGCATTCTGGCCATATCGCCTGTCTCTTCCCACACCTGATCCTGACACCCCCATTTCCCTCCTCATCCCCTCTTTCACCAGGTTTCCTCCCGTACTCTTCCTCCTATAGCTATTTTGTTCTCCCTTCTGTGTGAGATTCAGGTATCCTTGTTTGGACCTTGCTTTTTGTTTAGTTTCTTTCGGTTTATGAAGTATAGTGTACTCTAATATCCACTTATAAGTGAGTACATAGCATGCGTCCTCAAGGAGGATGATATTCTCAAGTTCCATCAATTTGGCTGCAAAATTCATGATGTCTTTCTTTCTTAATCACTGAACAGTACTCCATTGTGTAGATGTACCACATTTTCTTTATCCATTCTATAGTTGATGGACATATAGGCTGCTTCCAGTTTCTGGCTATTATGAATAAAGCTGCTATAAACATAGTTGAGAAAGTATCCCTATAGCATAGTGGGGCATCATTAGGGTATATGCCCAGGAATGGTATAGCTGGATCTTGAGGTATAACCATTCCAGTTTTCTGAGAAACCACCAAATTTATTTCTAAGATGGTTGTACAAGTTTGTGCTCCCACTAGCAATGGAGGAGTGTTCCCTTTGCTCTACATCCTTGCCAGCATGTGATATCACTAGAGTTCTTCTTTTTCTTTTTTCTTTTTCATCTCAGCCATTCTGATGGCTGTAAGATGGGATCTCAGGGTTGCTTTGATTCGCATCTTTTGGATGACTAAGGACTTTAAACATTTCTTAAGTGCTCATTGGCCAGTCTAGTTTCCTTTGTTGAGAATTCTCTGTTTTAATTGAATATTGGTTATACATGTAATATTACTTTTATGCCTTAATTTTGTATCCTAAAAATATTTATCTTAGTTATATGGTCCAAGGACTTTACATTTTTAAAATTTACTTTACATACCGTTCACTGCCCCTCCCAGTCCCTGCCTTCACAAATCCTTCTACCCCTCCCCCTTCCTCTGACTGGGTGGGACCCTCCTGGGTATTCCCCCAAGGCAGCCCAGCTAGAAGAACATATCCCATGGACAGGCTAAACCTTTTGGGTAGCCCCTTTTCTAGTTGTTTGGAACTCACAGCACATCTGTTACATATATGAAGGAAGGCCCAGGTCCAGTTTATGTATGATCGTTGGTTGGTGGTTCAGTCTTCACTCTCAAAGGGCCCAGATCAGTTTTTTCTGTTGGTCTTCCTGTGTAGTTTCTATTCCCTTTGGGGCCCACAATCATTCCCCCTACTCTTCTATAAGAATTCCCAAGCTCTATCCACTGCTTGGCTCTGGACATCTGCGTTCATCAGAACTCATAGTATGAAATCCCAGTTACTGTGATAGCTAAACTATACAAAGACTCAGAAAAGAAAGAGAACTTCAGATTAATTTCTCTTTTGAACACGGATGACAAAATACTCAAATACTCATAAAATGAATCAAGGAACACATCAGAAACATTACCACAATCAAGTAGGGTTCATCTTAGGAATGCAGGGATGGTGAAATATATATGAAAATCTATCAGTGTAACCCACCATACCAATAAGCTGAAAAAAAAAATCACATGATAATCTAGTTAGATGCTGAAAATGCCTTTGACAAAATCCAACACCCCTTCATGTTAAAAGTATTAGGGCAATCAGCATACAAGGTACATACATAATATAACCAAAGTGAAGTACCTCAAGCCAATCGTCAACATCAAACTAAATGGAGAGAAACTTAAAGCAATTCCACTAAAATTGGGGACTAGACAAGGCTGCCCAGCTTCTCCCTATCTATTCAATATAGCACTTGAAGTTATAGCTCGAACAATAAGACAACTAAAAGGGATAAAGGGGATATGAATTGGAAAGGAAGAAGTCAAATATTGATATTTGAGGATGATAGGATAGGACACATAAGGGACCATGAAAACTATACCAGAAAACTCCTACAGCTGATAAACAGCTAATAATTCAACAAAGTGGTGAGCTACAAATAACTCAAAGAAATCTGTAGCTCCTCCTTTAGACAAATGATAAACTGGCTAAGAAAAAATTAGAGAAACAACACCCTTTACAATAGCCATGAATAATATCTTGGTATAGTTTTAACCAAGCAAAGAAATAGTCTATATGACAAAAACTTCAAGTCTCTGAGGAAAGAAACAAAGGAAGACCTCAGAAGATGGAAAGATCTCCCATGCTCATGGACCAATAGGATTAACATACTGAAAATGGAGATATCACGAAAAGCAATCTACAGACTCAATACAATCCTCATAAAAATTCAAATACATTTTCTTATAGACCTTGAAAGAACAATCCTCAACTTTATATGGAAAAATTAAAAAAAAAAAAAAAAAAACAGAATAGCCAAAACAATTCTGAACAATAAAAGAACTTCTGGTGGAATCACCGTCCCAGGCCTCAAACTAAACAGCAAGAGGGATACAAACGGTATGGTATTGGTACAGAGACAGAAAGGTTGATCAATGGAATCAAACTGAAGACCTATGCACCTAGGCACACTTGATTTTTAATAAAGAAGGCAAAACCATACAATGGCAAAAATAAAGCATCTTCAACAAATGGTGTTGATCTAACTGGATATCTACATGTATAGAAATGCAAATGGAGTCGGGCAAGATGGCACATGCCTTTAACCCCAGCACTTGGGAGGCAGAGGCAGGTGGATTTCTGAGTTCGAGGCCAGCCTGGTCTACAGAGTGAGTTCCAGGACAGCCAGGGCTATACAGAGAAACCCTGTCTCGAAAAACCAAAATAAATCAATCAATAAAAATAAATAAATAAGAAATGAAATAGGTCCATATTTATCACCCTGCACAAAACTCAAGTCCAACTGGATTAAGGACCTTAACATAAAACCAGATATACTAAATTTCCTAGAGAAAATGGGAAATAGTCAGGAACACATTAGTAGAGGAGACAATTTCCTGAACAGAGCACTAATGGCTTGGTCCAACAATTAGTAAATGAGAATGCATGAAATTGAAAAGCTCCTGTAAGACAAAGCACACTCTCAGTAGGACCAAACTGCAGCCTGTAGATTGGGAAAGGGTCTTCAACACCCTGTATCTGACAGAGGGCTAATACTAAAATTTATGAAAAGATGTGATATAGAGCTAAACAGAGAAATCTCAACAGAAGAATCTCAAGTGTCAGAGAAGCACTTAAAGAAGTGTTCAGAGTTATTAGTCAGCAGGGAAATAAATATCAAAACAACTCTGAGATTCCATTTTACACTGGACAGAATGGCTAAGATAACCCCCCCCCCCCCAAGTAATAGCACATGCTGGCAAGGATGTGCAGTAAAGGGAACACTCTTCCATTTTTGGTGTGAATGCAAACTTTTACAACCATTTTGGAAATCAATTTGGTAGTCTCTCAGAAAACTGGTAATTGTTGTACCCTATTTTTAATTGGACTATTTGGATTGTTGGTCTCTAACTTCTTGAGTTCCTTGATCCACTTGAACTTGAGTATTGTGCAGGGTGATAGATATAGGTCTATTTGCATTTTCAACAGGCAGATATCCAGTTTGACCAGGTATTTTCTTTCTTTCTTTCTTTCTTTCTTTCTTTCTTTCTTTCTTTCTTTCTTTCTTTCTTTCTTTCTTTCTTTCTTTCTTTCTAACTGGATATTTTATTTATTTACATTTCAAATATTATCCCCTTTCCCAGTTTCCCCTCTGCAAACCCTTTACCCCATAACCCTTTCCCTTACTTCTATGAGGGTGTTCACCCACCCACCCACATCGACCTCACTGCCCTGGCATTCCCCAATACTGGGGCATCAGGCCTTCCCAGGACCAAGGACCTCTCCTCCCAGAGAAGTCCATCCTCTGCTACATACTGTTCAGAAACAGCAATTGAAATTACTGTTTACCCTTAAAAGATTATAAAATAAACTGATAACCAATCAAAGTGATGATAAAACATTAAGCTAAATGAAGAGAAAGAAGCTGTAAGTAGGCATTATTTGCTAATAAACCAAGGTTGCCAGTCAGCAGACATCTGTACCACTTCCTCAGGCCAAGCCTAGGACCAACAGAAGGATGTTTATTTAGCCAGTGTTTTCAAATGCTAGTGGCATAGGCAAAACATGTGGTGGTGTGATGGAGAATTCTCTCCTTTTCAAGGATGCTGGACTTGTTCTATAAACTATTTGGTTGATTGACTATAACTCACCCAAATTAAAGAGGCCAATGTTAATCTTCTCCCAAAAATTCTTTACACCATCAATACAATTGTTATAAGTGGGAAAATTTTTTATTTTTGGGTAAGGTGACTTTCTACACAGAAAATAGTGATTATTAAAATCATGATTCATGCAAGAGCTGAGAAAGTTATAAATCCACTTTGAATTTTGTATTTGTACTTTTTAAGCATTCCAGATAAATCATAATTTATTTGCTGTTGCTATTATTGACTACTGTCTTCTGCTAATTTAATTCTAAACTCCATGTTAGAATTAATTACATATATTTTTTCTGAAGTATATTTTTTATTAGATATTTTCTTCATTTACATTTCAAATGCTATCCTGAAAGTCCCCATACCCTCCCTCCTCCCTGTTCCCCAAAACCACCCACTTCCGCTTCCTGGCCCTGGCATACCCCTGTACTGGAACATATTGATTGCATATTTTTTATGATAGAAGAAAATGAAGTTGCAATCTAAGATAGTTCATGTGAAAGATGAAAATGGTTCTACCAGATAGGAAATTGCATTTCTCTAGTAACTAATACACTCTATTAATTTAATAATAAAATCAACTAAGAAAGAGAATAATAAACTTAGAATTAGAGACAAATATTTATAGAAGCATGATGCATCACAGGGTTGGAAATGCTGGTTATTTTTTTAAATGATGGAATATTCAATGAATGGAGCTTGGGGAATTAGTCATCAAACAAACAAAACAAAGTTGAAATTGTATTTCTGAATTTTTGATGTAGTGTGCTCACTTGATACTCAACAGATGAACAAATCAATTCTAGGGAGAATAAAGATTTCAATATGAATGAGAAAACTAAAAGTTTACAAAAGAACCAAGAAGACTAGATTTATAAAAGGAAGGTTGTATTTATTAAAAGAGATATTCTGATATAGCCAAAATATGGTAAGGTAAAATGACTCATTTACTTTATTTCACAGAAGAAAACCAAGTGGACAAGTTAGAACTTGGAGTATAAATATTCACATACTTAATTGGAAAATAATACTGCAAGTACATCTGAGAAATCTTCTATTAACAAGGATATGACAGAAAATAAAATAGATATTGTGAACAAGAGGCATGAACAGTCTTGCCATAGGTGATACATTAATAAAATACAGAAAGTTACTCACTATTGATAGGAGAAATACAAATTAAAGCCACAATGATAAACTGCTTTTTTCCAATTACATGGGTTAATTTAGAATTATGATAAATGTCAAAAGATACTGAGGATTGTTCACTCATACACATGGCCCAAAGAAAATGTTCACTCATACACATGGCCCGAAGAAGAAAAATGTGTGATTGCTATGGACAAGAATCACACTCATTAGAACCCTTCCTTCCTTCCTTCCTTCCTTCCTTCCTTCCTTCCTTCCTTCCTTCCTTCCTTCCTTCCTTCTTCCTTTTTCTTTTTCCTTCTTTCCTGAGCTCCCTGAGCTGGACCTTACCTGAAAGTCTCCTCTCTGAGAACTAGCTTTCATATTATAAAGTACTGTGCAAGCCCCAAAGGTGAGAAACAACCAACAGTCCAACCCAGTTAAATACTTATTGACCACAGCAATGACCAGCATGCCAAAATAACCCTAAGGGCACAATACCTTTGTGGCATATATACCTTGGTGGCATATATACCTTGGTAGTATATATACCTTGGTAGTATATATACCTTGGTGGTAACCAAGAACCCACTAATTGGACTTAAGACCAATAAACAGTAGGAAAGTCATGGAATACTGGAAACCTATCCAACTACCCAGAGCTAGTGAAGTGATGATCTTAGAGGAGAGCCGGCAGACTCTACTTTCCTAAACTAGCACAATTCCTAACTACAACCCTAATATTTGTCCTTATACCCACAGGTAAGTGTAGATCCCACCCCTTACTAAGGAAACTTCTATTTTCAACAGGCCGATGGGGGAAGTGGCATCTGTGGCCAAGCCCCATGTTCCCTATTTACCAAGAACCTGGCTGAACTCTGATTAGATCCAGGAGATGGGGGAGGGATTAAGTCAGAGGACTGATGAAAAACAAAAACAGGATGTGCCCCAGGGGGAGGAGGGAGAACTCTGTTTTGGAGAAAGCTGTTTGAGAATGCTGTGTGAGAAAGCTGTTTGAGAATGCTGTGTGAGAAAGCTGTTTGAGAATGCTGTGGGAAAAAGCTGTTTGAGAATACTGTTGGAAAAAGCTGTTTGGGAAAGAAGTTGGAGAAACCTTCCTTGGCGTTTGTGCCGTTCCCCCCTCACCCCCCACCCCCCACCCCCCCACCCCCGGTCTCTGCTGGTCGGAGTTCAGGGTTTGTGGCAGGCTGAGACCATTTCTGAAAACTAATGGCCAACCAAAATGCTGAGGTTCTCAACCCTAACAGAAAGATCTACAAAGCTACCCTTGCACCTATGTCTCAGGGGATATTGTAGAATGGGAGAAGAAAGACTGTAAAAGCTGTGAGATTACATCACTTAGGAATGTCAGAAACTGTAACTTATAAAGTCTTACATGACTGCCTAAAGATGAGCTTATAGACATTCTAAAGTGGAGGCCTCACTCACATAAAAAGAGCTATGGCAACTAAAGAATGCTGAGATGAGGAGAAAGAGTCTTCTCCAATTACTGATTGATTATCTAACACCTAATGTTCAGCCTTGAAAATATGCATACAAATAGCATTATACAGACAGAATAGGGTATATTTACATATTTAGGAAAATATATGTACATACAAGTATGTATGTATGTAACAATGATGGATGAAAAAAAAGAGGCCATGAATTGGAAAGAGTGCAAGGATGGATATATGGAAGGATTATGAGGGAAGAAAAGAAGGGGGAAATAATGTAATTATATTATAATCTCAGGAAATAATATACATTATTTTTATAAATTATTTGTTGCCAAGATGGGGTAGTATATTAGTCAGGGTTCTCTAGAATCACAGAACGTATGAAATATCTTCCTATATTGAGGGAATTTATTATGATTTACAGTCTGTAGACCAATTCCTCAACAAAAATCAGCTATGAAGTGGAAGTTCAAGAATCTAGTAGTTTCTCAGTCCCACAAGGCTAATTGTTTTAGCTGGTCTTCTGTAGAAATAGATTTCAATAGAAGGTATGGCCCAGATTATATACAATACCATGTATATATTTCTTCCTGTGAAGTGGAACTTAAATCCAATCAGAAGATAATTGGTTGCCTCTGTAACATTTCTGTCACCAGAGTTGTTAATCAGAGTTGTCCAAGAGACCCTTAACAAATCTATGGTATTGCCCTTGGTTGCCACTAGAACCTAATGGTAATATCATATTGCTGAATGCACATCTATATATCTATATCTGTATCTATACTCATACATATATATTAATAATTCTTTCATACAATGCATACTGACTACAGTTTCCAATACATCCATTCTTCATAGTTCCCTGACTTCTGTTTCTCCCAGATCCACTCCTCCTCTGATTACCTTCTGAAAGGAGCAGGCCTCTCAGGGATACCAACTGAACACAGTAAAATAAGATACAATAGGAATAGGTACAGACCTTCATATCAGGGCTGGATGAGGCAACTCAGTAGGAGAAAGAGGGTCCCAAGAGACCTGATGTAGGGTCTCTATTCTTTTTTTTTTTTTTTTTTTTTT
>NC_034596.1:10721251-10734733 GCF_900095145.1 Mus pahari | reverse complement strand
CTGCATTCCTACCATGGCCCTGAACACATTTTTCCAACACGAGTTGCATCCTTACCTATTCAAAATAGAACCTATATATTTCAAATGATCCCCACTGTGCAGAGCATATCACTCAAATATTCTCAGTCAGCATGTCTTCATCATTTAAAAAATATTCATGTGTGTGTGTGTGTGTGTTTTGCCTGTGAAATACTATTGTATTACATTCTTCTAAGAGCCTGAAAAGGTCAGAACAGGGCATCAAAATTTCACAAATTGAAGTTACACGTGGTTTGGAGCCAACATGTGGATGCAGAGAACCTAGTGTCCTCTGAAAGAGCAATAAGGACTCTTAGCCTCTGAGCCATCTCTCCATCCCCGCCTCTTACTTTCTGAAAGACTTTTCAATCTTCCTTCATCAGCACAAGCTTTTCAAGCTCTCTCTCTCAGTATATGCTACCTTGCCCCTTTCAATGCTGTTTAAATATGTGTGTTTTGATAATGAACAGGGACAATTACAGTATAACACACATGCTATCATTATTTTGTATTATAATTCATGTAGACCTAGTCATTCACTGATTTTACTGATATATTTGTAAATTGTCTATGTCAATCCTTTGCCTTCTTTTCTCTTATTGATAACTTTTAAAAATCAAAGTCAATTTTGAAGGGCTCTTTATGCATTCAGAAAATTTTAATCTTGATGGTATGTGTCTCCCCAAGCATGTGAGAGGCTAAGGGAGCTCAGTATGCTGGAGTGAGGGTATGAGTCCACTGAAGGAGATGCTGGTCATTAATCTTCCTGGCTTCCCAAAAGCTGGCGATGAGATCTTTGGCAAACCGGTTTCCCCATCACCTCCCCCTTGTTTTCCTTCTGCTCCTCATCCTGTGTGTGCAACTCTGCTTTAATCACTCTTCGTGTGCACACAGTGTGTAGGCACATGCCTTGGGATAGAAATAAAAGTGGCAGCTGCAGTTGACTGCCTGTGCCCTGTTCACTAGGCTGTAGAGCTGCAATTCTCAACCTGTGGGTCACAAGGCCCTGGGGGGTCACCTAAGACCACCAGAGAACACAGATACTTAAACATAACAGTAGCAGAATTACAGGTATGAACTAGCAGCAAAAAAGGTGTCACCACAACATGAGGGACTGTATTAATGGGTGTCAGGATTAGGAAAGTTGAAACCAGTGGGCTAGAGAAATTATAAATCTAAGGCACATGTCATTCACAACTCACGTTGAGAAAAGGCACATGATCATCAATCAGTTGCAGAAATGAATGTGAAAACCTGTTTTTTTTTTTTCAACATGTCTATGTGATTCCAACCCTCCCCCACACAAAATCCTTCAGTGGGAGAAATGCACAGCACATCCAAAAATGAAGAATCAAGGTTTTCTGGTATCTGCTCTGGAAATAGCAAAAGAAAAGCTAAGAAAACTGCTAAGAATTCTGGTAAAGTATATTCAGGGTTAGAGTGATAAAATTGGCTTCTGAGATGTTTCCCTGACAATTACAGCCAGGACTTGAATGTATGAACTGAAATTCAGAAGGCAAGAGCCACATCTCATATCTGTATCTTTTTGGCCAGGGAATCTCACTTCAGCATCAGGTTCTTGTATATAACACTGGGAAGCCACCCTGTTCTGTTTGGATCTTGCAGCTGTGTGGTGGGGTTTATCCACTATGTTTATTTTCCTACAGAAAGTAGCACCAAATATACAAAGAATGTTCTGAACATTGATTTCTGTTTTTCACACTTTAACAAAGTAAGCATTTATTTCAGTGACTTAGAACATTTTTTTAAAGAAAATAATTCTCATGAAATTCTTAGGCAAATGGATGCATCTGGAGGATGTCATCCTGAGTGAGGTAACCCAATCACAAAAGAACACACATGGTATGCAGTCACTGATAAGCGGTTATTAGCCCAGAAACTTACAATATCCAAGATACAATTTACAAAACACATGAAACTCAAGAAGAAGGAAGGCCAAAGTGTGGATATTTCGCTCCTTCTTAGAATGGGGAACAAAATACCGATGGAAGGAGTTATAGAGACAAAGTCTGGAGCTAAGACAGAAGGAAAGACCATCCAGAGATTGCCCCACATAGGGATCCATCCTATATACAACCACCAAACCCAGACACTATTGCATATGCCAGAAAGACTTTGCTGAAAGGACCCTGATATTGCTGTCTCTTGTGAGGCTATGCCAGTGCCTGGCAAATACAGAAGTGGATGCTCACAGTCATTTATTGGATGGAATAGAGGGCCCTCAATGGAGGAGCTAGAGAAAGTACCCAAGGAGCTGAAGGGGTCTGCAAGTGTATATGAACAACAATATGAACTAATCAGTACCCCCAGGGCTCGTGTCTCTAGCTGCATATGTAGCAGAAGATGGCCTAGTCGGCCATCAATGGGAAGAGAGGCCCCTTGGTCTTGCAAACTTTATATGCTCCAGTACAGGGGAACACCAGGGCCAAGAAGTGGGAGTGGGTGGGTTGGGGAGCAGGGGTGGGAGGGGGGAGGGTATAGGGGACTTTCAGGATAGCATTTGAAATGTAAATGAAGAAAATATCTAATAAAAAGTTAAGAATAAAAGAAAATAATTTTCCTAGAAATACAAGCATCAAGTCACAGTTCTACTTCCTTACAGCTGGGGTTTTCTCTCCAAGCTGTGAAAGTTTGCACTGTTTCTTCTGTAATTCACTCTTGACTTGGACAGCAGGGCTGTTTTTCTGTGGATATGAGCATGGTCCTCTCTGAGAGAAGGGATGACTGGAAAGAAATCATGTCTCTCACTTTCAGCTGCTCTCCCTGGTAATCTTCATGGTTAGACTCATCCCAGCATTTGTGGAGGGTTCACAGGTGCTCTGAGACGATTTCCATTCTCCTGTTGAGGGAAATGTGATTTAACGTCTACTTCCAAAGTTGCAGCCACTGTGGGGCTTCTTTGTAGGGAACTTGAGAGAGAGGAGAGATCTGTGATTGACCGTGTCTGCACAATGGATCTGTGGAATGCTAAAGCAATTTACCACCTGGATAATAAGCAGGAAAGAGAAGGTCTGATCGCTATAAATATGTCCTCCTGAACAAAATTAAAAAACATCAAGCAGTATCAGTGTCTCAGCTGGTCATGGTGGTATATGCCTGTAACCCCAACCCACAGGAAGCAGACACAGGGCAGACACAGGAGGAACCAAGTTTGAAACCAGCCTCCTCATTCACACAGCTGGTTTCAAAGCCAGCCAGTTGCTTAGTGAAACTTCATCTAAAACAAACAAACAAACAAACAAACAAAAAACAAACAGAAAAACCAAACCAACCAAACAACAACAACAAACAGGGCTGTGAAGATGGCTCCATGGTGTGAGGAGCAGAATTCAAGACTCCAGAACCCTTGTCTTCATCTAAAAGGCAGAGAGTGATCAGACAAGATTCTTGATATCAACCTCGGGCTCCCACACACATGTGCACACCTGTGTGTAGCAACACAAATGCACACATAAGATCACACACACACTCACCAAAAGATATACCATTTTTTGTTTGTCGCATCTATGAGGCCAATGCTGAAGTGTTCTCTCGCCCCTCTCTGTTTTCCATCCCCTTCAATCCCTTCCTGTCCTGCTGAAAACATCAGTTTCAGTATTTCCCCTCGTCCCCTGTCTCTTTAAAATTTCAATTCTGCCCCACAAGATATGCCAATCTCTTTCTGATTTTGTCTAACCCTTTAGATTTTACATTTCTCTAGATAACTTTTCACTGGTCAACATGGCAAGTATTCTTAACTTATCTTAGTTTTACTTAATGATGATGTTGCCTAAGGAAATTCTCCTCAGGACTTTCTGAACCTTAGACTATTTCACATTCTCCCCTGTGCTTGATCAACACACCATCAGTGAGCTTAGGGGCTGAGATAAATTTTTACCATGTTGGTGGTGGGGAAAACAGCTCTAAATCAATATTCATAATGTGGTTAAGGTCTCAAGACTCAAGTTGGAGTCAGATTTAGACTAGTTTATGCTCTGAAGCATATATTTGAATACCCTTTCTGCATCTTTCCTATTAAAAGTGACTGCTTTTCCTGAAAGCACCCCAGATTTTGTGATGGAGAAAGATGGAGATTTTGTGTCTGCTGATCAGGGTGGGTCACACCTATAATGCCAGCAATAAGATGAATAGTTGGAGGCCAGCCTGTGACTGTATGTTAAAACTCTGTTAAAGAAAGAGAAAATGAGGAAGGGAAATGGAACATGGAAGACAAAAGGGAAGGAAGAGAGAGAGAGAGAGAGAGAGAGAGAGAGAGAGAGAGAGAGAGAGAGAGAGAGAGAGAGAGAGAGAGAGAGAGAGAGAGAGAGAGAGAGAGAGAGAGAGAGAACTCTGACCATTGGCCTCGTAGATGGGACAAAAGGAAAATGCTAAGAGAATGACTACTACAGATAAGTGCCCAATAAGAAAGGGAGATATAGTTATCTATCCTGTAGGTGTAGCACATCTGTGATGGACTTAGCATCCTCCAAGGGGCAAGGTAGGTCTACATGCCAGAGATCCATAGACATGCTTAAACCACTAGACAGCTGTGAGGGTTCCTTCCCTTACCCCTCCTTCCTGCCTAATTCATCTTCAAATTTCTTACCTTGGCTGCTGGGATTGCTTTCCCGTTAAGCTGTCTTCAAGCCAACGCTGGGCCTGTCTGTCAGCTCAGTGATTTGG
The DNA here is from genome assembly GCF_900095145.1 of Mus pahari. NCBI lineage: Eukaryota > Metazoa > Chordata > Mammalia > Rodentia > Muridae > Mus > Mus pahari. The sequence continues at coordinate 10,730,032 of NC_034596.1, read as the reverse complement.
TCTCTGTTCTCCTATCTTTTGTACTTCATTAGAGGTAGTTTTCAAAGTAATCAAAACCGAGCTTTGCCGACAGTTCTTTTTGTATCTTGGTTCAGATCTCTTTTTTTCTAGAAATAGCGACCAATCATCCTGACAAAAATCTTCCCTAATTATGACTGCGTATAATCAGGGAGAAAGATTGCTATTAGGTTAAGTTAGTGAAACAAACACATTGGCAGCTCAGCATGTGTCATGGCAGGAAGTAGACCAGTTACAAGGATAGAATGCGTGTGCAATCTGCCAATTCTCTTGAAAAATTTAAACCCTATACTGTGAAGTTGCCTGGGTACTAACATGATAGTAAGAAAACATGTGGCTCTGATAAATCCTCTATGTGGTCAAGCACAAATATCCTAATATAATTTTGAATATACAATATTTGGAGGTCGGTTCATGTTTTTCCCATCATTTGCCAAAGTCTCCGTCCTCACAGTGCTCCCTGGGAGATGTTTACCTTCCGTTCAACAAAGAAAGACACTAAATCAAAAGCACCCTCCCTAGAGGCTTGGTGGCGCAGGGCAGAGATGCTGAGCAGTAATGTTTGCAGGCAAGATGTCACCTGTGAGCACACACACCACACTATGGTACCACTTATGATGACCCCTTTGGTCCTGACAGTTTCTAACTGGAGAACCACACACATCAATAATTTACAATCACTTCAGCATTACCATCAGCTGGTATATACCTTTCTTTATGTTGCTTCCCAGGATATCCTAGTGCTAACACGATTCTGGTTTTTGGGAGCCAATGTGAGAGGCCACATGATACTGACTGGTGTCTCTAGGCCTACAGTCTTTCTAGAACCACCCATAAAACCACTAAAACCCCTGTGGCTTTTCACAAATGCCTCCACTGTCACCCTCTAGGAGATACAGGCAAAGAAATATCCAGGCAACCTATAAGAACTGTAATTTTCTGGTCAACCCAGGCCTTATGCTACCTCTCCTGTATCTTACCAGATAAGTACTTTCACAACTAACATTTGTAAAACAGAGGCGGACTCATCACTTTTCAATACAAACTAAATCCTATCATGAACCTAAGACCAGAAGTAGAAGATGGGTGAAAAATAATGTTTTGGATGAGAATCTAAAAGTCTAAGAAATTGCCATCTATGAGCTGTAGATAGGATGCAGGTGGGGGAATTGTACCTGTTACTAAAGGAGAGCCCTGGCCCCTTGTAGCTCCCAAGCTGCTGATGCAGAGAGAAGCTCTGTCCTAAAACATTGTTGGAGACTTGCTGGCTAATTTTATGCCAACTAGGCACAAGCTAGATTCATCTGAGGAGGGAACCCCAATTTAGAAAGCATCTCCATAAGATTGGGTCATAGAATATTTCATACCACCAATCCCACCACGGGCTGGTGGTACTGGGTTTTACAAGAAAGTAAGCTGAACAAGTCATGATGATTAAGCCAGGAGCGGCTATTGGTGAAAGCGCGGCCAAATTACAATAGAAGACTCCGGAGTTTTGGAAATGCGAATAGCATGGGCTGACCACCAAGAACAGCAGCAGCTGTGAAGTAGAACCTGCCCTGAGCTTAGAGGACAAGCTGTGTTTCCTGCAGAGGGCAGACCCGTGAAAAATGTAAGTGGATCCCAGACATTGAACAATGAATTATTTACAAGTTTGTAATGTGGTTTCCTCCAGATTTTTTACAGTGCCCTGCTTCTTCTCTCTTGAAGTAAGAAAAATATTTTAGCTTAGGTTATGGGAGGCCACAGTTTGAGAGACCGAATTTTTAAAAGATACTTTGGATTTTAAAAGAGATTTTAGATTTTTGCAGAAAATGAAAATTTAAAGTGTTTGAATTGGTAAAGACTGTGGGATTTACAAGTTTGTATTGTGTTTTATATTTGTGATATTTTTTTAGTCTTACATCTTGAACCAAAAATGGGAAAGGTTCGGTATTTAAAAGTGTTGTCTAACAAGCTGGTAAGGTGTCAAGTTGTGCTGATTAATTTCATGCTAACTAGACACAGGCTAGAGTCACCTAAGAGGAGGGAACTCCAGTTGGGAAAATGCCTCCGTAAGATTGAGCTGCAGGCAAAAGTGAGCATTTTCTTAATTAGTGAATGGTGGGGGAAGGTCCAGCCCACTGTGGGCCTGTAAGAACGTAGGCTGGGCAAACCGTAGCAAGCAAGCCAGTAAGCAGCACCCCTCCATGATCTTTTCTTTACCTCCTCCCTCTAGGTTACTGCCTTCTTTGAGTTCCTGTGCTGGCTTCCTTTGATGATTAACAGTGATACAGAAGTTTAAGCCAATTAAATCCTTTTCTACTTAAGTAGCTTTAGTCATGGTCATCACAGCAATAATAACCTCAACTAAGACAGACACTTCTCTCAACTTGATGCCTTGTGACAAGTATTGGCAGTGCATTCTCTGATATTATTCCCTGAAAGCTAGTTCCCAGGGTCCCAGGAGAAAACTCACTATGTGCCTTTGTGCAAGTAATAGTTCTCCCTTGATTTGATGGGGCACATACCAAGAAACTAGGCAAGGTTCTCTTTGTTTCTGTTACGTTTCAACAACTACGCTTATCAGTCAACTTATATATTATGTAAGTTCAAAAAAAATCTAATAACTGTGGGACAGTTTTACAAGTCGTTGAATATCTTCTTGGGTCCATTCTTTCACTATCAGATAATTTTGCAAATATTAAGCAACAAACTAATGAATCTTAGATATGATACTATTTCTTCTTCTCTCTATCTCTTCCCCCTTTTATCTCTTTTCTTATCTTTATAATAACCTAACATCAAGGCTTGAGATAGGCAGGGCTGTTCAAGGTGAGGAAAATGGGAATGTCACCTCTGTAATGATGGACAAGAAGGTGGTGACTAGTTGCAGTTAATACTGGTAGGGTGTGACTGATACTTGTCAAGAGTAAAGATTTTATTGTTTTGAAATATCAACTCATGCTTCCACTAGGGTGAGAAAAATGGCAACCCTGGCACCAAGTTGCTCACACAAACAGTTAACAAAAGAACACTCAGGGTTGAAGAAAAACCTCAGAAGTGTGCTGTAAGCACAAACATTAGCTGGGGTTAAAAGGTAACAGTGCAACCAAATTTCCCTCAACTGAATCCGGTCTGTTTTAGAATTAACTGGGAAATGGACTTGACCTTCAGATGAATATCACTGTCGTGATATAGTTCCATCCATTATAGATAAGAAAGAACCAGGAAATTGAAAATATTCACTAGGAATCACCTTGAAATTTAAACATTACTTTGGGTGCAAAGAAATACTCGAGAAACTGGTTAAGAAGTCAGGCCTGCTGGCACATGGGCTTGTAAAACCAGATATCTGGTACGCTGAAGCAGGAGCATGCTCAAGAATGTCCGAGAAACACAGCGACTTAAGGCAAGACTACTGAACTCTGTGTGACCTTGTCACAAAATAAAAGGAAAGGAATAAAAGGCCCAAGGGTGTGCAGTGTTGTGGTAGAACCCTTACTTAGCAGAGGCAAAACTCTTGTTCAACCGCTGCCTCACAACTAGGAAGTGAATCATTAGGATTCTACTAGTATAGGTATCAAAGATTTGGTCAATTCAATGGACTGTTTTATTTCATTTTTCAAATTATACTCAGCGAAGCTTTGATGTATTTAAATATCCAGTGAAGAAATTTAACTTTCACAAGGTAAGAGAGATGTTTTGATCTGTGATACTAGAGAGATGGACTGATCTGTGATACTAGAGAATGACATCAACCTGTGTCCCTTTCTGAGGGACAGAGGAGAGCCATTGATGTTATAAAGTTTAAGAGACTATTCAAAACAAGATATTTTGCTTTAAAAGTACGGTCTCCTCAAAGCACTTTGTCTAAAGTATATATTGTCATCAGCAGTATCATCTTAAAGGCAACAAACACCCATGGCAGTAGCCTATATTATTTGAGAGTCTTTTGGATTCCCCTGACCAACAAAAGGAAGTTTCCCATGCCTGGCACTGAGGTTTTTGTTAGATAGTTAGATAGCTTTGGAGAGGAACATTGTCATTCCAAGTGGAGTAAAGCCACCATATTCTCTCTCTCTCTCTCTCTCTCTCTCTCTCTCTCTCTCTCTCTCTCTCTCTCTCTCTCTNTCTCTCTCTCTCTCTCTCTCTCTCTCTCTCTCTCTCTCTCTCTCTCTCTGTGTGTGTGTGTGTGTGTGTGTGTATGTGTGTGTGTGTGTAAGTAAACATTAAATAGTACTATTCACAGTGGCTTTTTGCAAACATGCTTAGGGTTATTTATTCCTCTTCTCTCCCCATTTTTTCCAAAAAGTTGAAAGGACAAGCAGGGGCGATATGATGTAAATACAGTACTTATATTACATTCTCAAAAATTATTTTTAAGTTTCATCTCCAGTAACTGATCTGTATGATTAAGCTCTGCTTTACCACATCAATATATACTGGGCCAGATAAGATAGACTACTTATATTATTTCTTAACTCAATATTGATTTTTTAACAATAAAGTTAAAATATGTGGTTATATTTCACTTCAGTATTCATGAGGTTCAAAAACAGAGACACAATTAACAGGATAGATTTGTAAGTCTGGCTACACTTAATCAGCAATTCCAAAGTAAAAACAAATTTGTAGTTATTTTCCTAGGAGATATGGAACATTTTGAGGTATTTTGATAGTAGTTAAAAGCAACACAGGAATATTTGTGAAGCTAATAATATAGTGGCAAATGAACTGGATGGGCACATAAAATTTTTTAAAAAATATTTATGTTCATGTGTGTTTGTGTGTTGTTGATATTGTTGGTAATGATGGTAGTGGTGGTGGTAACTAATTTAGATGAGGTTTGATGAAGGAGGTGTCCACTCAGATACTGACAAGGATAATTGAGAAAAAGACACAATTGGATAAAGAGCTTACTATATAGGTGGACTGAGGGACATGATAACTTTTATCTAATGTGAAATTAGTAAAATTTAAATCAGAGTTTCTATAGTAGTAAGGAAAGCTGGGAGACAGAATGCCTTTGGATGAAAGCCTATACTGCCATCTCAGTTTAGAAGACTTAAAAAGCACAACAAAAATAACATATACTCATTTGTTACTAAAAGGGCAGATGGAAATATATGTGTCAGAAAAAAGAAAAAATGACACTTATCTATGGTTTTAATCTTCATTCGGGGTTAGCATTTATTTTTAATTAAATCATTTATCAGTTAATTAACCAATTTACACATCAAATGCTGCCCCTCCTCCCAGTTCCCACTCACAGGGTTCTTCCCTATGCCCTCTCCACTTTACCTCTGAGAGGGTGGATCCCTCCTGTGTATCCCCACATCCTGGTGCATCAAGTCTATGCAAGATTAGGTGCATCTTCTCCCACTGAGGCCAGACAAGGCAGCCATCAGCTACATATGTACTGGAGCCTTGGACCAGCCTGTTTATGGACTCTGATTGGTGGCTTAGTCTCTGAGTGCTCCCAGGGGTTCATATTAGTTGACACTGTTGGTCTTTCTGTTGGGTTGCTGTCTCCTTCAGAGCCTTTAATTCTTCCCCATCGGGGTCCACGATCTTTGTCCAATGTAAATATCTGCGTCTGTCTCAGTCAGCTACTGGGTAGAGCCTCTCAGAGAATAGCAATGCTAGGTTCCTGTCTGCCAGGATAGCAAAGTATCACAAATAATATCAGGGATTGATGCCTGATCATGGGATGGTTCTCAAGTTCTATTGGTCACTGGTGGGCCATTCCTTAAGTTTTGCCTCCATCTTTGCCCACTCATTTTTTTAGACAGGACCAATTTTGGGTCAAAAGTTTTATAGGTGGGTTTTGGTCCTCATCCTCCCACTGGGGATCCTGTCTTGCTATTGAAGGTGGTGTCTTCAGGTTCCATATCCCACTGTTGGTCATTTTGGCTAAGGTCACCTGCATTTATTTCAGGGAGTCTCCCTCACTCTAGGTCTCTAGGACTTCCCTTATTTCAACAATAGTGAGCAAGTGATGGGCAGTGATGCCAGGAGATTTAAAGAACTTGGTTACCCATATTATAAATTCCTTGGGACAACCTGCCATTAGAATACTTCTCTGGACTTTTGAATTAAAGGATTTATATCATACAGACATTAAAAGTTAGTTAGTAAACTCTCAGTATACATATTTCTAATATAAACACAAAATTATACTCAGTGCTATTTATTGCCTGATATTTGTACTCCCTGGCTTTTTTTCCTTGAAATCCAAGAGGTCCCACAAATAATACATTATTTTACTATTGTTCTTCATTGCCCACCAGAACTTGATGCTAAGACCTTATTGTTGAAGACATGAACCACACCTTTTGGTTACAGAACACAGTGAAACCAAGCTAGAATTGGGCTTCTTTATTGTTGTCTTTTAAAGGGGCAGAACATGTTGTGCTCCTGGGGGTAGAAAGCCGTCAGTAGTTCTTCCAAGTTGTATTTCTTCTGAGCTATAATCTTGACCTGCCCAGGTACAAAGTGCCCACTAGAGCAATAGTGGCTTGATTACCATGGGGGGAATTCAACTGTTTTCTGATTGGATTTGAGGCTTGTCCTTCTACAAGGAAGCCAGTACTTTAAGTTTGGTCAAGAGCCCACGGCTAGTTTCTTGTTACTATTTTTTTTTATTATTACTGTGACAAGACACCATGACCAAAGTAAGTGACAGAAGATAGCATTTATCGGGGCTTACAAGAAGGTGAGTCTATGACCAGTATATCAGGGAACAGAGCAGTAGGCAGGCAAGTTCATTTCTGGAACAGCACTTGGGAGCTTTGATCCTCAAGCAAGTGGCAGGGAGGTGACGTGGGCTTTTGAAACCTTAAAGCTTGCCCATTGTGGTACATCTCCTCCAATAAGACCACACATTTTAATCCTTTCTGAACAGTTCCATCAACTGGGGACCAAACATTCCAATACCTAAGTATATGGGGTCCAATCTCATTAAGATCACCTTAGCTGGAGAAGTCAATGGCTCCAGAAAGGTACCTACCATTAGTGTTTTGCTAAATGGACATGTTATTAAACTGAATTCTAATGTGTGTGTTTATAACTATAGATTCATGCTTCTCTCCACCCTCCTCAGAATAGCTTCTATAAATGCAGTTAAAGCAGTCTTAGAATTAGAAAAAGTGTCAAAGATAATTGATGATGGAGCATTCAGCTCAAAACAGGACATTTATACCACTCCTCTCACACAGCTCAGGGAATATCACAAAAAAGGGGGGCAGAAAGAATATAAGAGCCAGAGGACAGGATAGTGTACTGGAATGGATACCTCCTGGATACCACAAAACTGTTGCCCCGAGGAGACTCTGAAGCTGTGCATATTTGCATGAGATCTGTACCAGAGCCAGCCTCTCATTTCATTGTAAATTGGAAAGGTCACAGAGGACCTGTCCCTTCCTGAAAGATTAGTGGCAGCTAATGGTTGTTGGGGAAGAGTGTCACTTCATTGGTGGTCTAGCTACTGAAAAGTTGTTTGTGCTCCAGTAAGTAATCTGTCACCCGTGAGTATGTAAGACATTTTAATTAGATTCAGTAGTTTTCTCCCTGAAAACATGAAAGGTGGAGTTGGGAGAGGATTTATTGGGACTATGGAGGGCTTCAGTGGAATGGGTTGGGAATGATAGAGGATGACTGAGGTAGGAATGGCTAAAGTAAATGATAACTATTCATAAAACTCAAAGAAAAATTTAAGTTTAGTGAGCTTTATCTGAAAGCGGTATTTATATATCCATTTATAGATTGCTTCCATTGCAATTATATGTGGTACAATCAAATAAGAAATATTTAAATTTCTATTCTAATTGAATAAAAGTCAGTTTGAAACCAATTTATGCCATGGATACTTACAGAGAAATGTTCAACATTTCTTGTACACAAAAATAGTGAAATTGTTTTCTTGACGCAAGCTTACATTTTGATATCACATCCCACATGCTTTACAATCTATTGAATTTTAATAACCCACATGTTCACCTCAAGATCTTACTCAGCACGAGGCTTGTCTCCACTATGCTACTCCTTAAAGACTTTCTCATTCACATTCTCTTCCCTGATGAACCAGTGAAACACCTCCTCCTTCCTTTCTCTCCTCACCTCCCTCTCCTCTTTCTTCAGCACCATGAATCTGTGACATCAGAGTCAAGCATAGGTCTCTTGCTATGGCTTCCTTACTACCAGTATGTTTCATTTTCTTCTTCAGTGTGTAGCTTAGATTACAGAAAGTGATATTTGTTCGGTAAGCATTTGGTAGATGACACTGAATTGCCCATTGTTGTCAGAAAACAGGGGCAAATGATAAAGAGTGCACAAAACTTGAAATTGCATTGTATGTCTTACGATCTTCCCTTCATTGTAGAATTCTGAAACCCAACAAAAGTCAGTCAATGTTGCCGAACTTCATTTTTATGTGCAGAATTTAGGTAAAACATTTATCTGGCAGATTTATGGTTCAAACGAGTCAAGCTGACACCTTCATAAAAATATGCTATAAACTGTAAAGTTCTATGTAAATCATTGATGTGAAAATCTCCTTTTAGATTTGGGACCATGCCTGAGAAACACCTCAAAAAATGTTCAACATCCTTAATCATCAGGGAAATGCAAATCAAAACAACCTTGAGATTCCACCTCACACCAATCAGATCAAAAATTCAGGGGACAGCAGATGCTGGTGAGGTTGTGGAGAAAGAGGAACACTCCTCTGTTGTTGGTGGGATTGCAAGCTTGTAAAACCACTCTGGAAATCAGTCTGGCAGT
>NC_034596.1:10682772-10720570 GCF_900095145.1 Mus pahari | reverse complement strand
TCACAGTCAGCTATAGGATAGAACACAGGGCCCCCAATAGAGGAGCTAGAGAAAGTACCCAAGGAGCTGAAGGGGTTTGCAACCCTATAGGTGGAACAACAATATGAACTAACCAGCACCCCCAGAGCTAATGTCTCTAGCTGCATATGTAGCAGAAGATGGCCTAGTCAGCCATCATTGGGAAGAGAGTCCCCCTTGGTCTTGCAAACTTTATATGACCCAGTACAGGGGAACACCAGGGCCAAGAAGGGGGAGTAGGTGGGTAGGGGAGTACAGGGGGAGGGTATAGGGGACTTTGGGGATAGCATTTAAAATGTAAATGATGTAAGTACCTAATAAAAATTGGAAAAAAAAAGATTTGGGGCCATGCTTGATCAAGAATGCTTGTTTCACAGGCAAATATGGGACTTTATGCTGTTATTTCAAACTAAACAAGCTTGTTGGCTTTGCTTCCCCTAACCTAGACCCCCCACACATCACATCACAGCTGGACAGAGCTTGCTTTCTGATTCAGTGCCCTTTTGTATCCACTTTACCCACAAGCCAACTAAGGAGAACACACTCTTCTCACTGCTAATCAATGCCACATGTAGTACACTGAGCAATTAAGCCAAGAATACGGAAGAGGGCATTGATAATAGAATGCTTGCTTATGCAGAGATTAGAACCTGAGATTGTGTTTGCCTGCTCTGTTGGAAGGTATAATTTAATCAGCCAGGTTAGGAAGGTTTCAATGTGACAGAAAACTAATTTTGCCCTGCTGCAATTTCATTTCCCCCTTTACTTATAAGAGTCAGAAATACTTTTAAAATGAGGCTTTTAAACATGTAGATGTTCTAGCATCAAGTCTAGAGGACCACCTCTCCCCTTTCTGAGACATGCATATTCTTCATATCATCAGGGTCCATAAGTAATCACAAAAGCTTCCATTCCTCTCTGTTCTTATTTTTCTATTTTTCTCCACAGCGGAATGCACCACAAACGTAGATAGGTCAGACGCAAACCTTAGTGTGATGTTCTGAGAGCTTAAAGCTTTTACAACGTAAGCCAAGGAAGAATTCCAGAAGAATTTAACTTACTTTGTCTTACCTATATTAATTGAGCAATACAGTGCCAATATAGTCTAAATGCAAGAAGTGTACTTCAACTTTCCAATTCTAAGAGCATTTGTGATACTTAATTTAGTGGTAAATATGCTAGAAGAGGTTAACTTAGAAGGCATTATGACATAACTATGAGAAAGATATGGATATCTCTTTAATAACCCAACTTATTAACTAACCAAGAAGCTATGAACACTAAAACTGTTTTCTTTTGTATTTCCATGAAATATGAACAGGTGATTCAGTAACCTTCACTGAAATGAGTCCAGTCTGAGCATTTTTTTTTCTGCCTGAGGTTACAGATTCATCTTGTTTTCCTTTCATCTAAGCTGCCTGCATGCAATTTGTAGTCTGAACATGTTATCATTCATATATCATTCATACCTGAAAATAAGCACATAATGGTCTTTGTGGTTTAAAGCATCTTAAATTACTCCTTAAAACAGTGACATAATAGAACCATGACACCTATATATAATCAGTTGAGCACTAGAATTGGCAGATATAATTGTCTATCATAGTTGGATCTGCTTTGGGTTTTAAGACTACCAGTCTCTGATGTGGCACTAGGGTGACCAGTTAGCCAACTTGAGCCTCAATTTCCCTAACTGCAAAAGGACAATAATATTCTTGGCATCTCATGGGTATTTTGTGAAATTCCAATCAAATCATACACGTGGAACAATTATGTAAACTATTAGAAACCCCCAAAAGCTGTTTTTATTGTTATTACTTTCACAGTCAGTGAGAGACAGAGCCTTTGTGTGAGAGACATTACCATATGTTTCCACACACTGGATTTGGTTTATTATTCATTGTAAGAGGAACAGTCAAATTAAAATGTTAAATTCAAGTGTACTGCACTGTGTCTGAATCAAATATTTTTATTTCTGTGATGTGAGTGAAATTCAGGCTGTCACCCTTGAAAGAAAGACTTCCTCTGAGTTCTCCTGACTCATACACTCAGACATTACTGCCAAAGAGTGGCTGAGGTCTATTGGAAAAAATCTCTTGGTACATTCTCAGTAAGTATACTGGGGTAAAAATTTAATTTCATAGGGACAGAAGAGCAAGAAAAATAAACAGAACTAGATAAATATAATAATATTTAACACAAAGTTTAACCTTAATTCATTGACCTTGTTAGCCCAAGTCAAAATAACTTCCCTCCCTCAAAGCTTGCTTAACAGTCTCCAGAAGGGTTTGTTTAAAGCAGGTGAACCTTTGTAAAAATGGATAATGATTAACTTGGGGTTGGGCACATCAACTTAACTAGGGTATGGTTTCCAGTTGTTTGGTCAAACATTTGGCTATCTGATGCTGAGCATTTATTTTTATTTTATTTTTTAATATTTGATTAACTCTGAAGCCAGTAGCCATTGAGTAAAACAGATTGTGTTCCAAAGTGTGAGTGAGGCCCAATTACACAAATAAAAGGCTTGAGAGAAAACACTGGAGACCCACAAGAGGAAGGGATTCTACCTCTACAATACCCACAGACCTAAACTCCAAGTTCAGCTCTTCCTTGAGTCCTCAGCCTGATGATCTATCCTGAAAGTTTAGGACTTAAACTAAAGTTTTTTTTTTTTTTCCCAAATTACCCACCATGGGATTTCTGTTGTCACAGTTTCACATTTTGGTTTTTAAAATGCAAGTCATTTAATGGAGATTAAATTTGGTCCTTTATGAAACACACAGTGGATCATTTCTGATTTTCAGAACTGATATTGACTTTACTTGTATATAACCCTGAAAATTTAAGAAAGTAATGAAATTAATCAGGAGGCCTGAAAATGTGGCAGTGTACTCAAATGGCTTAGAGGAAGGGGGCATAATTGGATTAAATATCAAGAATATTTTGGATATTCTCTTTCATGTTGATTGTCCTTCAAGGAGTACACATTGGCTCCAGTATCTGAAAATGTGAAGGTGTGGTAGAGAAATTGGCTCTGTGCAAGGCTAATGCCAAGGACATAAAGTTCTATTCTGGCATTTAATATATACGTGCTTCTACAGATACCAGAGTAAAGAGACTGATTGTACAAACATCTCTTCCAAAGGTATTCGAATTCCATTTCTGATTTGGTGAAACTCCTAATATCTTATTCAACTTCTTCATTTCTCTTTTAATAATATGCAAATTCTTTATTAAGCCTTTAACAAGGATTTCAATGAATAAAAATATTACATTCTATTAATACAAAGATCTGGATATGCATCTACTTTTCCATAGTCAGAAGTTTTGAACACATGAAAATACATAAAGAAACTTTCTTGAATTTTCAGGGCTATTTCAAGTAAAGTCAAATCAGTTCTGAAAATCAGAAATGATCCACTGTGTGTTTCATAAAGGACCAAATGCATTGGTATGGCTATAAATATTTTATAGTTATAATTTAATTTTATAGTGTGTGTGTGTGTGTGTGTGTGTGTGTGTGTGTGTTTTGAAAAGATGGTTGCATGTGTATATGTAGATTCCATGAACCAGAGAACATCACATACCTACTAGTTTATTATCCGCTAGAAGCCCTACCTGGTATCTATGTGGGTGATGGTGATACAAACTCACTTAATGCTTATGCAGAAAACATTCTTACCCAATGAACCAATCCTCTAGCTTTGACATTTTTTCAGTGAGTAATTCACTCAAATATCTCAAGAGTTTTATACACAAATACACTATGAATGAAATAAGGAATATGTGAGGACAGATAAACAGCATGTGTATAAATACACCCTGAATTTCACCCATTTTTGCTCTTCCTTTTTTATCTACTAAGAGCTGGATTCCACCTGGGGGTACTTTCAAATAATATTCATAATACCTCAAAATGTTTTTTTTAATTTGCTGATAAATAATAATTTCTATAATATAAAGAGTGAGCTTTTAGTCATCTCACCAATATTAATTTCTTATTCATTTATATATCAAACTCATACCAAATTAATAGGCAGTATAGAACCAGTTGTAGTTAAGGTTACAGATGGGGCATAACCCAATCCTTGAGAAACAGAAGTTTAATTATAAACAGTAATGAACCTATTTTGTCTTTACTATTCGATGGCTTTTAAACCTAAGCTGGAGACAGGCTCATTCTGCAATAGAAAGTAGATTTTGTACACCAAAGGAAAAAAATGAGCAGAGTGAAGGGGAAATCTCTAAAATGGAAAATATGGTTTTTTTGAAAATTATGCATTCAACAAAGAACAAGGGGGCTGCATAGACATTTTAAAATTCAATAAAAGATGTCAATAGTTTTGAATGTCTTTTCCTGACCAGCCAATAGACTGATTTAGGAATTATACCTACCATCCTTAAAATATAATTGATCATTTGACTTCTTGTTACCTATTTGCCACTCAATAATAAAACCTTCAGATAATCAAGTTAAAAATGGGTCTAGGACATGAATTTATATTCATCACTGGGGGAAAGTTTATTGCTCAGCAGTTTATGAAGGAATAATCAACTTCTTTAGCTACTGGAAAAATTCAAGTCAAAAATGTAATGTGGTTTCACCTCATCCAGTTAGAATGGTTATTATAAAAAAGAATTAATAGCATGCAGATCAAGATATGGAGAAAGGACAACTCTTACGCATGTCTTGTTAAGAAGTCACTGCAGCTATAGGGTAGGATGGTGAGGGTTCCTCAAATATCTGAAATTTTGAATGAGTTGATTTGAATATTATTGCCTCGATGCCATCATATGTAAATTAGATATGATAGTACACATTACAAGTTCCTGCACTGATAGAAGGGATTGACTAAATTGTTCATCTGCCTAAACGTTGGGCAACTTGTGAAAGTGTTTCATGTTAATACAAGAGCTAAACAACCAGAGAACAGAATATAAGATTTGTCTTTTCTTGTTTCTTTGAGAAAAAAATTGGTAAATTAAAAAAAAAAAAAACACATTCTGGGTGATAACCAGCATATGATGTGGCCTTTTGGAGATCTTTCCTCATTCTGCAAAACCCTTTTTACCTCCTCTCTCTCCTTCTGAAATCAGGAAGTGGCTCTTCTTAGAAGATAAGTCCTGATATTTTTAGTAAGTTTAGCTAATTTATGTACCAAAGAATAATTTACTCATATAAATTTGATATTTCATATTCAAGTTCATTATTCCAAAAGGAAGAAAAACTGAACCTCTCTATCATACCCCTTCCCCAACACACACACACACACACACACGCACACACACACACACTGAGATTGGGGAAGCTTGCAAATTGACTTTTGTTCAGTCATAAAAATTCACACTAAGATATTAATTGTCTATGGTGGGTCTTTTATTGGTCAGCTGATAAATTTATTGAGAAAATACATCTATTCTCAAAACACAATCCATCATTTGCTTTCTTGTGTTTTGCCATACTTGAATTTCTATTTCTCAAAGACATCTCTAATGCCAAACTCTTTTGCCATGATTCTGAGAATCTACTTCCTTTAGAAGATGGCATTGACCTTTGAGAACTAAGAAAGTTCATGTGTGGAAATGTATGGACATGGTTTTGTTTTCAATTTTTATTCATTTCTATTATTATCTATTGTGCAGTGTGTTCATATGTGTGTTAGTAAGCTTATTGGCATATGTACATGCATATATATAGACTCAAAGATGATATCTGCTGTAGTTTCCCATTTTATTTGTTGAGGCAGTGTCTATAACAGAAACAATTCATGCTGGATGAGCTAGCTAGCTTGCCCCAGGGATCCGCTGTCTATGAATTTCAGGTGAACACTGAGATTACAGGCTGGCACACCTATGCTGCTATTACATGGTTTGGAGATCCAAACTCTGGATTCCATGTTTATACAGCAAGCACTTTAACCCCTCAACTCTCTGCCTAGCCCAAAGAACAAAGTTTTAGGGACACTAGTAAACAATCATAACAATTATAACTTTTGTCTCTGAATGGAGAGAAACAGAAAAGAACAAAAAGAAACAAAGGAAGGAGAGGAGAAGGGACTGAAAACCAGTTACTCCTGCCAGTGAAAATGTGTTTCAATACACCAGAAGATGGCATTGGAACAAAGTGTCCTGTTTTTGTTTTGTTTTGTTTTCTGAAGGAAAGATGAGGTCATCTTGATCCTGAAGTACAAAGCCAGATTTTATTAAACAAGCGGTCTTGGCGGTCTACAATGCTTAAGGAAATTGGGCTGTGAGAGATAGCATAGAGGCATTTTGCTATATACTGAACTTATCTTTTCTCCACTTTTTCTTATCTTCTTTGAAAAGAAATAACTACCCATCCCCCTTTCCAACATTTTAGTTTCTTTTGGCAAGGGGAGGCATTTCAACAGGACTTCACCATTTCCCAAAAGTTCCATTCTCTCTGTGCCAATTAAGCATTGGATTGGTGGCTTCTTGCCAGGGCTTAAGTGCTCCCATGTCCACATCCATTCTGGGGCTTTGAGAGCTTTCTGGGTTGGAAAGGAAGTAGGGCTGGTCAGTAGGTATAATGAGTCATCCTAGCTTGTGCATCCTTACTGCAGAGGCTATGGAATAGGGCTCTACACACAGGGTTGGGAGTGGAGTCCCCAGGTCCTGGTAGATGACAGTCACCTGTTGCTGAGGGACAGCTCTGTTTGCCCCATTCCCCTTCCTTGTCCTATTTGGGCAGTATTTATCTCACAATGTTACTGTTTGTCACTCAGTCAAATCCAGGCATGGTCTATATTGTTGGACACCTCAAGGAAGGCTTACAAATGAATTATAAAGGTCATGTTTCCAGAGTTAAAGAAGGTGTGAGTGTTTGTGTATGTGCATGTACGTGTGCATGACACTATTATATCCAGGGCCTTCTGCTTCTCTGCACAGGAGCTTGTTTCTGTAGATCTAATCCTTTTTGCTGGATGTTTAAGTCAATTGCTTTATGTATTTATTCAATTATGTGAAAATAAACATATAGGGATGATAAGAG
Source organism: Mus pahari (assembly GCF_900095145.1). Classification (NCBI taxonomy): domain Eukaryota; kingdom Metazoa; phylum Chordata; class Mammalia; order Rodentia; family Muridae; genus Mus; species Mus pahari. The sequence continues at coordinate 10,713,540 of NC_034596.1, read as the reverse complement.
ATTCTCAATTATGCTATTTCCAGAAAGGGGACACTTATAAAGCTATTTGGTGCTGTTCCAAGTGTCCTTTCACCACAGATCTGATCACACAGCTCACTTGCCTGAACTTGGGTGAGTTACAAAGTTTGCCCACAATCCTCTTCTGGCCAGCACACTAGGGTCAGTGTAGGATGCCAACACCAGGAGGTGTATTAATTTCCAGCTTTTCTCTCACTCCAGCAATTCCAGTTGCCACAGCTGAGAAACTGATGACCCAGAACACCTACCTGTGAAGAGAACTGCATGCTCTCTGCTTTGAAACCTCACAGGGGGCCAACAGAAAGAGAAGACTGTCACTGGACCGATGCTTGCTTGATTTTGTTAATTAATACTCTTTACTTCCTCTGCACTCAAGAGAGAGTGGCATAGTAAAAAGTGTGTGTGTACCCAGTACACATGGTGGATCTTTGTCAAAGATACATTTGTATTTGTAATTTATTTCTTGCTTAGAACACTAAAAAAATGCAAAGTTTAAATGGGTAAAGGTAGAAGGGATGCCCTTTGCTGAGAGCAAAGTCATGAATTGTGGAACAGATAACACTGATATGATTTCCAGCTCTGGAATTTACTTTATTGTGACTCAGATAGGTCACACCTTGTAAGCCTCCTTCTCTAATACCCATTTCATGCTCCATTTCCTAACTGTAAAGCAAGAGAGAAGTATATATGTTGTCTTTTCCATAGCCACATATCATTTTACAGCATCCATGTTTTCCAACCATTTCAGAAATGTAAAGGCAAAGATGTTTTGTTTTGTTTTTTTTTTTCTTGTGTATGTGTTTGGTATCCATGTCTCTATGCACATTTGCATGGGTTAGGTGCATGTATATGTGGAAGGCCAAATATGTCCTTGGGTGTCTTCCTTGACCACTCTCTACTATTTATCAAGGCAGAATCTTTTTCTGAACCCAGAGCTCACCAATATCAGTTCAGTCACCTTGTTTGATGAATCTGCCTCTACTCCTCAGTGCTGGGGACAAGCAGCTGCCACATCGGATTTGTGTTGACATGAGAGTTGGTGATCCGAGCTCAGCTCTCAAGACTGCATGGCAAGTAGTTTATCACCCAGTTGAGAAAAATATTTCCTTTCCTCTGAAAGCTATTCCTGTTTCAATATTAATCGTTATAGACTGCTTGAGTGGCTTAAAGCCTCATATTTAATTTTGGTAGGTCCCGTGGGTATAAGAATTTATCTACTTTGACTAGACTTTCTAGTTTTCAGAATATGACTCTCAAGTGTGCCCTAATATTCTCTGAAATCTATCATTAATCTCCACATTTCATGTCTAATTTTATGAATTACACATAACTAACTTCTTTATAGTTATTTTAGCTAGGGATTTATGAATCTTTTTTTCTGAAAAAAATCAATTCTTTGACTCTAATTTATTTATAATCTATAATGCTGTCTTCTTTATATAAACTTTCATGGTTTACAGAGAAAAATACCTATTATTTATCTGATGGATGAGCTACTCAGTATATACATGCATATCCCTTGCGCATCCCTTATGTTGAGTCTTCCTCCAACCAGCTCATCACTTGCCCCATGGTGTTGACTTACATACCTTTTGGATTAACTCTACTGTTTGTATCCTCTTTCAGGTCACAGGTCATTTTTACCAGGAAACTTCTGAACTCTTCATTTAGAGCTTTCATGACATAGTTGAGAAGCTGTACTTATTCAGAGGGGTCATACCACCTTCTTCATGTTTCTGTGTTGTGACTTACACCGCTGGAGCATGGACAGCTCTTTTGGACATGTATGTCTGTGGGCTTCTGCAGAGTAACTGGCTGCCTCTGTCATGCCACAAAGCAATAAAGAAAACAAACTGCTTTAGAAGTTGCATCCAGTCGGTCCTCTGGCCAAGGAGCTGCTTAGCTCACATTGAGTGTCGCTCACATATTTACATTATATTTCCTTTTACATTATATTTCCTTTCTTTCCCTGCCATCTCATATTTACAAATTTTAATCCTGGTGTTTAGCTCTCCATTTTCTATCCTCTTTGCCTATATCTTAATTAATGCTTGAGTGAGAACTTCAATGGTAGAAAGAGTGTTTTTAACTCTCATAAAACCTGACAACATGTTCATTCTAATTGATTATTAAATCTTTATAACATAGGTCCACTGCTTCTGCATCTATTGAAGGAGGACAACAAAAATGACCTATATTTGTTCTGAAATTTTACTGTGATATTAAACCATATATTTTCAGTAGGAATGATGTTACCAACTTCCTTGCTGCTCATAGTTAGCTTTAGTCAGCTTGGCTACCTAAGTGAAAGATGAATACATCAACATCATTATAGCTGAGAGATAGAGCCCAAGTAAAGAATATGTAGAGCTATAGGCAAGGGTTCTTCAGAGTTTATTAAGAGAATGGCCAATAAAACAATTCATAACCCTTCTCAATAGGCAAAACATGGTCCAATCTAAGGAAGCAGAGTTTTCTATGGGGCTAGATAAAAGGAGCCATCGGACTAAGGCATCAGACTAGCGTGTAATGTTCATACAAGCTAGTCAAAGAGTAAATGGGAAATGTTAATAATAGCAACTACCATTTACAGAGAACATGCAGAATGTTATCTGAGCCAACCCTGTAGACTCCATGAGCTCCATGAGCACAGAACTGTGTTTGCAGGTAGGTGTTCTCAGGTAAGCTGTCCCCGTTGTTAGTGCTTCACTCATGAGAAATAAAAGCAGGTAACTCTTCTGCTCAGCTTTGTGATTGTGGGGGTGTCTGCTATCTAACAGAAGAGAGTGGATTCAGATGTCTCTTAGTAATCAAAGGAATGCCAGCAAGCTAGAGCTACCTTACTAGAAGATGTTTCTACTTCAAGGCTGTTACTATAACCTCTATATCAGAAGAGTGGAGGAACGATTGTGAAGGACAAAATTTGCCATTGAGGCCAGGTCCCAGGACAAAAATATCACCTGCATTCAGAAAAAAACAGACTTTTGAATTTCTTAGCATTTTGGGCACTACAGGAAGATGGTGGTTCTGTTGTGTTTATTGAATAGCTACCACAAAGGCTGCTTAAAATTAAGTGCCCAATAAATGCATGTTGAGTTTATTAATGAATTCCACTATTCACTATATAATTTTTATTTGTCTTAGAATTTCAATGAAAATGGCCATGTCTACTTGGTGTAGGTATTATGGGATTCAACACAAACTGGAATAACATGTTTTGTGCTAACTTATATTTCAAGAATCCTTCAAAGAAGGTAAATGGTTTGTAATATCAGGCCTTTACTTTAGGCTCTTGGAGATGAAAGTGCTCTGTAAACACTGAGGGAATTCCTGAATTAATTCTAAATTATGTTTTCTGTAGCTGTTGGTGGGATTACTGCACTGGACTTGTTGGAGCAGATAGGAGGGTTGTCCCACACACTCTCTTCTCCTCAGACATCCTCTTGTCCTAGTTTGTGTACTGAGTTCTAATTGGCATAGTATCTTTGATTTAGATTTTCTCAAAAGACACAAGAAAAGGCTAAGCAAAGATGAAAAGAAATTATGCTTAAATATTTTTCTTTCTTTTATATGTGCTTCCTCTGTCTCCTGTGCCCCTGATAAGTCCTAAGAGTCAAAACTACTAAGAAACTTAATGAGTTTTGCTGCAATGAAGCTGTTTCATCTTAGAGTGGTCATTCAGTGTGCCCATACCATACTCCATGCTGTAGTATATTAAGTCCAAAATAATTGTCCTCTCAAAAAAAATTCTGACTGTATCTATCTGTAGGGATACTGACTAAGCTTCACTAGAGGCTGAGTGATCTTTCCTGAGTTTTTCTTTGACTAATCATGCACTTAGTACTGTGCTAGAAAAGAGAATGTGAAATGCATGAGTGGAAAGGGCACACGGACCTAGAATACATCCAAAAAGGGACAAAAGGCCTGAACATTGCTGATTCTTTCAAGTCAGAAAGCAGCTGGATGGTATTTCTTGGTCCAAATGTTCTAATGTGTTCCAGAGAGGAGGGAAAAGGAGAATTTTCTTAGTGCCTGTAAGTTGCCTGGAACAAGGGTAAACTGGGGTTTTCTCAGTAAAATGGAGATCCATTGTCATGGTTCAACAAGGGCAGAGGAGCAATGAGTTCTGTCATGAGCGATAAAGGTATGCTATATAGGGACCTTTGAATGATAATGTTTTAGTTACTCTTAACTAATGATCTTCAGTGAATGCAAGACTAGAGAAGATGCTGGAAGGAAACAGATCAGAATAATAATCTGACTGATTTTATTCTTTATAATGTTAACTGGCTTTCCAATAACATCAGTATATATCGGGACAGATGTAGCATTTGTTTTATAGGAACAGAGAGCAAGGACTACCAAATATTGGTGTTGAAATTTTCTCTTTCAAGTGAATTTAAGTGGATCCATGTGACTCTCTTCAGAATAATTCTTGGCCACTTGTGATGGTCATTTCCAGGCTAATGCTATAAAGCCCATGTGTGAATTTTCAGTCTAGATCAATTCAAAACATAACTGAAAATTTGGCATTTTCTATTTCCTGAAGCTACAAAGTAGAAAAAATATCCATGGATATTGGTTCTCAGATAACAACTCAGTGGAGAACTATATATGAGACATGGAATAAGCTTTTATTAGGCTAAACCACCAAAACTGCACACTACTGTAACTACTCCTAACTAATGCAGCATGCTAACTGAAAGCATTGCTTTCTTTTGCATTTTTATTTTTAATTAAATAAGCAAATACATTTTTCTACACTCTTAAGTTTTTCCTAATAAATCATCTTTTTGTGATCCCTAAATGTATATCTGGTATGTAGATGTGCATTTATGTTTAGTCTAGTTGTTTATGGCCAGACTATCAAGCCTACGCTATGAGAGAGATACAAAATATAGTTGGTCATTTCTGCCATGAGAACGAAGGTCACTTTTTACAGGAGACTTGGACCACTTGAAAAAAAAAAGTTGCAAACTTTTCAAGGTCTCAAGAGACATAAAATCAAGGGTTAGAAGCTACAGTCATGTGCTTTAGGGCGTTCTGTCAGTTCTTCATCCCTGTTTCACATGAATTTTAACCCACACAGAGGCAGTTAGTAAAGGACTCATGAATGAATCACAAGCCTATGAGAAAAAAAAAAAACAAAAAACATATGTTAGAGGTGCTGGCTTTTGTAAGAAAAAGGTGGCAGAGAATTATGTGCAAGGAAATTGCCTTTGGCAGAAAGCCAGTCCTCTGGGAATGACATCTTCTTTATAGTGAATTCGGAAAACATTTCAATTCACACGTTCCTTCAGAAAATACCTATTGTGAGCCCTTTCTGTTCTCAGGTCACTTTGCAGAAATAACTGCAAAAGCAACCTTTTCTACTTTTTCTTCCCCATCTAAAAAGCTCTATCTTAAAGAATAGGCTTATGTATTTGAGCAATGCTTTTTGCAGCAGTCACGAATCCAGGCATTTGGTCCAGGCTGTGCTAGGAGGAGAATGGGTAATGATTCTACCAGAGCCTGCTATAAACGCCTACCCGTTCTTCTGCAAGCAACTAATCTTAGGTCTCAGCCGTGCAGAATCCCAGAGAGGAGAGAAGGAACACTAAATGAAAGGTGAAATACTGCCAACAGAAAACCACTGAAAGGAGCTTGATCCTCAAGGACCACTCACTGAGGTCAGCTTGGGTCAGAATGATATCGCAGCAGCCCAATTATTGATGGGTATGACCTTGACACCTCATCCAAGGAGAGGGAAGGATAATGGATGCTCTTAGTTCTTAATACCTGAGATAGGCAGTTTACCTGTAAGTTAAAAAATGAAATTGGAGAGAATAATTTTAATTTATTTCTGGAATCATGAAGTGCTAAGTATTTTATACTGGACTCTTATGGCTTAACTGCAGTAATTCATCAATCTTGAGATATTCTAGCCACTAGATAAATTCCAGAGGGAAAGCAACATAGGTCTTTTTCTTTAAAGAACTTATACTTTTCCAGGGAACACAAGAATACTCTACAGAAAAAATAATCAATGGGAATAAAGAATATGAACCAAAATATGGTAGTATTAACATGCAGAAGAGTTTGGTGGTCTGGGAGACAGGCTGTGTAGCCAGGACGAGTGGATTTTGACATCAACTCTCACGTTTTATAGCACCAGGCAGTTTATTTACCCATTGTACAGTTTCTTAATTTAAAATGTGAAAGTAATAGCATTTAAAAGTGTTTAATGTGAAGTGCCTATAGTAATGACTAGAAGTCACAGCAACTGATGGTTGTTTTAGCTATTATTTTAGGCAATTGAGAAGTATAAGTTCATTTAATTTTGTTGGTCACTCTTGTCAAAACTTCTTTCTGTTTCCTTATGTCTCTATTGTGATTGTTTCACTGGGACAACACTGACTATGTGAATATAATCAGTTTGGACAAACCCAGGAATCTGATCTAGAATCTATGGAGTTATAACACATATCTGCTCCCATCAAGTCTCTGTGTTATCTCCATGATTAAGATGAATGAATCTAAATATTTAGGGTTTCTTCTAAGATATTAAGTGCTTCCTCTTTAAAAACTATATCCTTTTGTATATCGTATCTTCTACTTCGTCAAAATCAAAATAATCTTTCTTCTCTTCTCTGTCAACATATACGATACAGAACTCAGAACTACAATGTACTGTAGGATCTATATGTACATCAGGGTGATGTGAGAATGATGAATAGACTTACTGAGTTGTGACTTGCCTCTAGTCAGCCTCTATTTGGCTAAACTTCAAGGATTTATCTATAAGTGAGAAATTATTTCATTTAGAAACTGGTAGTAACTGGAGTAGCCAGTTACCACTTTCTGGGTTTCATTGGTCAGATATATAGGAAGAACTCATCAAGACCTCTTGCATCCCTGATCTAGCCCCAAATATAACCCATTTCTCATTTCTGTTTTGTTTTTGTTTTTGTTTTTGTTTTCAAGAGTGTTTCTTTGTGTAGCCCTTGATGTCCTGGTTATCACTCTGTAGACTAGGCTGGCCTCGAACTCACAGAGGTCTGCCTACCTCTGCTTTCTGAGTTTTGGGATTAGAGCCCCATGCCACCACCACCTGGCCCATTTCTCCTTTGAAGACTTTTGATCACTGACCTTTCTTCTTCATTCATATTTCTCATTCTTTCTTCCCTTCCTCATTATGTCTAGTTCTTATTGAATATGTACAATAATGCCCTGTGCTAAGTCTATATGCTTTAGGGTAGAAAATTGAATTAATGGACCCAGGTTAGCTTTACCTTGCGCTAATGATAAGATGTTGGTGATGCCATTTCCTTCTTAGATGCATCATGAGCTAAAGTCCTTATGTGATATAGATCAAGGCTTCTTTTCTACTAGTAAGTTTGGGTCAATAGTTATATAAAATAGGCACACAAATCAAATACTTACTTTTTAAAAAACAATTTAAGACAATTATTTGGTATACACATAATTTTATTGTTTATTCAAGATAAAATTTTGAATGCTAGTGAAATTGATAAATTTGTCTATTTTTACATAAGGAATTAAATTTTGGCTGAATACTGATAATCAACCTAGGACAGAATACCAAAGCTGGTGGTAACTTGGACCGTGTAACTCCTGAATTGAAAATGCTGCTTTCCATAGATATGCACTACTCAAGGGTAGATGTATGTTAGGGGCAATCTCAGGAATTGTTGGAAATGATTCCTTATGAAACTCAAACAGCACTTTTCAAAGCCAAACATTCTAACACAATTCAATCCAGTGATAGACTGATTTGATACTTACATGCCAAAGAATGACCGTAGGAATATGTAAAAGTCTTTCATTTATGCAATTAAAACACATTTTACAGAGCTAAAAACTGTATGTAAAAAGAAAGCATTTTAATGCACAAAGTAGAGCTGTCTGGAATCTGAGTTGAGTTGTGTCAAGCAGTGTTTGTGAGGCTGTCCAGACATGAGAATACGATCTGAGCAAAGGGTGCCCGCTGTGTGTTCAAGACCAAGGTTCCAATGAGTCACGGGATGTGAGTTCCCAATACCTTCAGGGCATTATATTAATTTTGAATTGATTTAGGTCATAGTGTATTCAGAAACCTTTTACTGATGCCAGATTTTTTTGCTACCGCACATTCAGCTACATGGCCTCAAATGGAGTGGTTACCCACAGTTTTGCATCTGGGATCGAGATTATTTTGTTTTTGTTTTTGTTTTGTGGGGTTTTTGTTTTAAAATAAGGAATCAAGGCTCTCTCTCTCTCTCTCTCTCTCTCTCTCTCTCTCTCTCTCTCTCTTAATCATTTTGTTTACATTTCAAAACTATTCCCCTTCCTGGTTACACTTCCACAATTCCCCTCCCCCCTTCCCCCTCCCCTTTGCCTCTATGAAGGTGCTCCTCCACTCATTCCTCACTGCTCTAGCATCTCCTTACACTGGGGCATCAAACCTCCACAGGACCAAGGGCCTCTCCTCTCATTGATATCAGACAAGACTATCCTCTGCTACATATGTGTCTGGAGCCATTGATCCCTCCATGTATACTTTGTGGTTGGTGCTTTAGTCTCCGGGAGCTTTGGATGGTCCTGTCAGTTGATATTGTTCTTCCTATGGGGTTGCAATCCCCTTCATCTCCTTCAGTCCTACCCCTAGCTCTTCCATTGGGGTCTCTGGGCTCAGTCTGATTGTTGGCTGTGAGTACCTGCATCTGTATTGGTCAGGTGCTGTTATAACTTCTCAGGCAATAGCCATACCAGGCTCTTGCCAGTAAGCATTTTTTGGCATCAGCAGTAGTGTTGGGGTTTGGTGTCTACAAATGGGATGGATCCCTACATGGGGCTGTCTCTGGATGGCCTTTCCTTCAGGCTCTGTTCAATTTTTTTTTTTAAGACAGGAACATTTTTGGGTTACCAATTTTGAAATGGCCTGTGGCCCCATCCCTAAACTGGAAGCTGTGCCTATCTACTGGAAGAGTTCTCTACAGCTTCTATCTTCCCTTTGTTGCATATTTCAGTTAAAGTCATCTCCCTTGGGAGCCTCTTGCTTCCTTGCCACCTGGGACTTTCTATTGGCTACCTCCAGTTCCTCATCCCCCTTCTACATCTATTTTTATTCGATTTCCTGACCTTCTGTACTTCTTCCCTGTCCCTTCCAATAACTGATCATGTCCCTCTTTTCCCCTCCCCCTCTTCTCTCCCTCCCAGGTTCCACCCTCCCTTTACTTCCCATGATTATTTTGTTCCCCCCTCTATGTAAGATTGAAGATTCCACACTTTGGTCTCCCTTAAGCCCCATATGGTTAGTGGGTTGTATTGTGGATATTCTGAGCTTTGGGGATAATATCCACTTATCAGTGATTACAAACCATGTGTGTTCTTTTGTGTCTGGGTTACCTCATTCAGGATGAAATTTTTTAGTCTCAGCCTTTTGCCTAAGAATTTCATGAAGTTTTTAATAGCTCAGTAGTTTTCCATTGTGTAAATGTACTACATTTTCTGTATTCATTATTCTCTTGAGGAACATCTGGGTTGTTTCCAGATTCTGGCTTATATAAATAAGACTGCTATAAATATAGTGGATCATGTGTCCTTGTTATATGTTGGAGCATCTTTCGGAGATCTCTCTCTCTCTCTCTCTCCTCCAGTAGTAGTGGTATAGTGGTATAGTTGAATCTTCAGGTAGAACTATTTCCAATTTTCTGAGGAACCACCAGATTGATTTCCAAAATGGTTTTTATCAATTACCACACAGTCATCTCAGTTGATGGTTCAAAAGACTTCGCCTTCTATTTACAAAACTAATGTGAAAATAGCACAAAATATTTTTACCTCTCTCCTCTGTTTTCAGAACCTTGTTTACAGCGTAGACTAATTGCTTCCCAATATCCATTTTGTCTTTACTGTACTAATGATGGAACTCTTTAAGTTTAATAGGGAAATTTGGAAGAGACTATAAGTCAGATTTTTTTTACAACTTGTTTAGTTAGGAGTATACTCTGGAAGACTTGTGTGGGATACTTCTGAGTAATGACATGAAGGAAAATCCTGTTCAATATCCTGTGCCTGTTCATCTACTGGCAGGGACACATATCAAGCAAGGCAGTCCTGTATTTTCTCTGGCTCTGAACTATGCATGGCATGATTTTTATGAATTAATGAGGTACAGCCCATTTTATGTAAACCAATTCTTTCTAAAAAGCCTTTTCTTATGGCAAATATATTAAATTATATTAAATATAATGTTGTCTTGAATAACAAAATATTCTCTGATTTTGAGGTTAGACTTCTAATCTATCAATGAAGTAGTTTCAACAGAGAATCTATAGAGGTATCTCAGGATTCAGCACTTGAAATTCTGGACATTTTCAGGCATGAGAAGATCATTCATGATGGGTTCTCTTCTAAGAAACTTACCACTTAGCCTGAAAGAAAGAATATAAAATGTGTCCTGACTACACAAATCATATTCTTGCTGCTTAAGCAACTTATTTACACTTCTTAATTCTTTGCTAAGGCAACTAGCAATCTAGACTCCTAAACAATCCTGACCTAGAGTAAGCACATGTTTTGTCTTTAGAGATTTACAGGCCAGACTGATGTTCTGGTTCTCATCTATCTGAACTCTAATGGAGACTTAGATCAAAAAGATCCATTGGAAACTTCTGTATGTTCCATATCAAAAATTTGACCTTAACATCCAATAACGTTTCATCAGACTTGGCCCATTACCAATCTGGCATATTCTCAAGAAACCCACCATCAAGTTAACATAAAGAAGAGAATAACATGCTACAGAGTTTTAGAGTATACCTCATAGAACAGAAAATAAAGGATGTTATTTTTAAACAAAATCTATTTTAGATGAGGCATTTTATGTACAGTTTGAGTCATACAAGCATGATTGTACAGCCTCTACGTATACACATAAGTAGGATATAGGTTATAGGATACAGCCTATAGGTTGTTAACTAAAGGTTTTTCTCATTGGTAATGTCTTGAATGTTCCCTGGCTACAGTTGAGAACCAAGGGCTTATTTCATGTTTTTCTAGTTTTTAAATTGGAAGATTAGGAATGATCGAAAGGATTAACGACTGTTCAAATCTGCCTTGTGGAGACCCAGTGTTGCCCTCATCCATTTCTTGCTTATAGTTGTTAGAATGACCACAGAATGAACTCTGAGTAGTGTCTGAGATATGGAGTGAGTTTCTGATACTATGAGAAAATAGATCACCTGAGTCAGGGGTGAATTGCCTCAGCCTCTGAGACGAAGATCTTCCCACTAATCAAGATGTTACTGTCTCTTTTTTCTTTATCAATTTAATTATATCTATAGTATAAGACTCTGAAACTCTCTCAGGGAAAAATACTTTGGAAACCAAAGTAAACCTTCTGCTGAGTATTTTTCTTCAAGGGTCCTCTAAGGCCAACAGACCAAAATCCTTCAAATATAGCCACTGAGTCAGCAAAGTTTATTTTCATCACCAGTGAAATTATTCTATCTGACATCTTTATTCAGTGCATTCAGAAGATGGTATCTGATGACTGTTCCTCTCTTCTAGGTCAGGTGAATTTCTACCTCAAGTCCAGGAAACAGACATAACCCTCTAGACTGTCTTGTCATTACAGCCGATGTGGTTCAAGCTCTGGTTTCTTTACCCTTTACCTTGCTCAGCAGAAGCTCTTTCTGTGGTAAGCATGACTGAGAAGCTTGATGGGTACGCAGAAGCCCTAGTGTCACACTCAAGGCATTGCAGAGTCCTGCTGCTTATCCTAAATGTTTCCAATTTCATCTTTTGGGCCAGAGGCAGCTCTTTTTATTTCTATTAAATTAGTAATTAATTTAGCCTTGTAAGTATGGGTGGAACACAGGGCCCCCAATGGAGGAGCTAGAGAAAGTACCCAAGGAGCTGAAGGGGTCTGCAACCCTATAGATGGAACAACAATATGAACTAACCAGTACCCCCAGAGCTCGTGTCTCTGGCTGCANANGTAGCAGAAGATGGCCTAGTTGGTCATCATTGGGAAGAGAGGCCACTTGGTCTTGCAAACTTTATATGCCCCAGTATAGGGAAACAGCAGGGCCAAGAAGTGGGAGTGGGTGGGTAGGGGAGCAGGGCAGGGGGAGGGTGCAGGGAACTTTCGGGATAGCATTTGAAATGTAAATAAAGAAACTATCTAATAAAAAAAATTTAAAAAAAAATCACTATTCTGTATGGCAGTTCCCTGGGTGTACTGGCTGGTTCTGTGTCAACTTGACACAGCTGGAGTTATCACAGAGAAAGGAGCTTTAGTTGGGGAAATGCCTCCATGAGATACAGCTGCAGGGCATTTTCTCAATTAGTGATCAAGGGGGAAGGGCCCCTTGTGGGTGGGACCATCTCTGGGCTGGTAGTCTTGGGTTCTATAAGAGAGCAGGCTGAGCAAGCCAGGGGAGGCAAGCCAGTAAAGAACATCCCTCCATGGCCTCTGCATCAGCTCCTGCTTTCTGACCTGCTTGAGTTCCAGTCCTGCATCCTTTGGTGATCAACAGCAGTATGGAAATGTAAGCTGAATAAACCCTTTCCTTCCCAACTTGCTTCTTGGTCATGATGTTTGTGCAGGAATAGAAACCCTGACTAAGATACTGGGTTTCCATGAGGAGACTCAGTTTTGCCTCCTCCCTTTCTTGTTCATAGTTGTTAGAATGGACATAGAATGAATTGGAGATACAGTGTTTGAGATATGGAGTGATTTCCTGGTGCTATGAAAAAAATACATCACCTGTGTCAGAGGTGAACTATCTGGAAGAATATAGGTCGTTATCTTCCTTACCCTGAAAGAAGAATCTCCTTCAAAATTTTGCCAAGTGGGCCAATAGGTGCTGCATAGGCAAGACCCCACCCCACACCCCCAGTCCCTTGGACCATGCACAGACTATCTACACCAGAATCTTTCTTGAAGATAAGAGGGAAAGTTGTGATGGATCTGCATCCCTTCCTTGCTGATTGTCTATCAGTGACTTGCCCACTTGACATCGTCTTGTTTGTGTGGATGTGTTATGTATGCCTCATGACTTTACACAGTTAAGAAACTGTAGCCACAGACGAGTGGGTGGAAGTGCTTGGACTTTGGTTTGTGCTGGTAGGCATGGTAATGATCTTTGCGTTCTTTCTTTGCCATCAGAGCTCTCTCTCTGGGATTGGTAAATAATTACAAGGACTTGCTGCAGAACTCCTGGAAGAATATGAAGCATTCTTATCTCCCAAACTCTGGGAAACCTGCTATGGACCACTTCTCAGAATCATAAGATTCTATTGTGTATTTGTAACAGTTTTCTCAATGTAGTTCACATTTTGTGTTTTCCTATGAACAACAAGAAAAAGCAGCAGCAGCTTGGAGGACTCCATTGTGAAGGACCACACCCATGAAGGATCATGCCCAATTTTAATGAGTTCAGCTTGTACATAGTTGCAGGAGATAACTTCACCATACTAACCTTCTCTCCACTATACAACAGCTTGCATTTTCCTTCCAAAGCTCTTCCAAGCCCATTAAAGAGGCCATTTTTCTACTAACAACTGTTCAAGGCAGCTAATGCTTTTCGTGCTGTGCTCTGCTCTCATCTCTATCCACCATCTTCTCATTGCAAAGACAATGCTATATCCTTGGGATTTAGGTACAGCAACATCTGATTTTTAGTCACATTTTTGACAATGTGTGTTCATTGTCTATTTCTAAAAAAAAAAAACACATCATCATAAATTTATCAGAGAACACAATATCTGCTTGCTGTCTTGTGATTCTTGTGATTGTCTTGGCATGGTTCGTGGAGTTCTAAGAGGGTATCAGGCTTACTGTCTGTCTCTTGTGATGCTCTGAGTTCTTATCCAACCTCAAGAGTGTTGGAAAAACATGTTTCCTTGAATATGTAGAGCTCATCATGGCTTTGCTCCTTTGAGACAAACAAATGAGTCTCCCTTTGGATCTCCAGCTTCTTTAAGCAATTTACTTGATTTGCTGTGCTCAGCTAGGAGAATCTCCCTCTTCATTAACTCAACGCCAAAGCCGGTCAGTTGATTATAACTGTAATTACATTTGCAAATCCCATAGGCTTTATCATATGAAGTAAGCTAATCATTGCAGTTATATGACATGTTGTTCATGCCCATATCTAAAGAGCAAGGAGTATAGATGGAAACATCACTGGACAGAAATGGGACTCTGTGGACCACTAGAAAATTTTGCCTATAACAATCTAAATCAAAGGTCTAACATGTATATTCTTATTGTATTCTTCCTTGAAAAAAATATAAAATTTTTATTGGTTGTTTGTGAATTTCACATTATGTACTTCAATTTACCTTATCTTCCTTTCTCCTCATACCTGCCCTCCATCCTTGCCATCTTTCTAGAAGACATAAAAAAACATCATAGAAAACATAAAAATTTTGTTGTGAAAGCTGTACTGTCACAGTGTACCCCACTGCACACCCTTTTTTCCACACCCTTTGCTTGCAATGGCTTGTTCTGTCACAAGTCCTCTCGCTTCTGCTGATCTATCAATACTGAAATTTCACTAGGATAGCCTGTTGATACTCTGTGTCATGGAGAGCCTGTAATTTTGGATCTGTAGGACCAGGCACTTTAAGGACTCCAACAGTCCTTTGATGGGGCTAAATGTTAAGGTAGGCCAATTCAAAGCCCTAGATTTGGGTCTGAGAGGTATCTGAACTGGTAAGCGAGCCAGCTCCCAGCTCACCAGCAAACCCTACCATTTCTCTACAACCAGGACCAGCTCTACCCTGATGCTCACTTGAGGTACAGGGCCTGCTCTCCCAAGTTTTGCAACTGGTAAGGAACATGGCCAATTCTTCCACGATTACTGCCTAGCAGACAGGAGACAGGGCTGGCTCTCCCAGAGTCAATTCTTTAACTTGCTATAGGTGGCAAGGGGAGAGAGTTGGGGAGAGCATCTCCCCCTCGCCCAGGCTGGTGCATGATAGAAAGTTGAGGAGCCAGCTCTCCTATGTTCACACCTTGGGGCCTGGCTCACTCTTGCCTCCACCATCAGTTATACTGTACTGCTCAGGTGAGGGGACTATTCTTCTCAGTGCTGCATTAGGTGAGGTGAATCGACAGCTCTCCTATATTAATGACCCCATTGGGACCAGTTCTTCCTCCTACCGCCCAAGAGTGTTGAGGGCAGAATGGAGGGGAGAGGATCTCTCCCTCACTGACACCACACACAGCAGATAAGAAGCAGGGCTGGCTTTCTCATACTCATGTCCTTGGGTCAGTTCACCTGCAAACCCCACATTCAGGGCCAGATCTAACTGTGCTGCCCAGATAAGTGCTGAACCTGTTCTTCTGAGTGTTACAGCTGACTAGGACTAGGTCAAGTCTCCTACTCTCATGCATTCAGGGCCAGCTCTCCCACAAAGCTCAAGTGAGGGGTTGGTCCAGTTTTGCTGAGTCCTCAGACATTAACATGTTTGCTGCAGCAGACCAGACCAGGACATCCATCCACCTGGTCTTTGGTGGTAGCAGACCCCTGCTGCTGCAGAGCTATGGACCCAGATGTGGGCCCTGGTGGTATCATCAGCCAGGACCTCACCACAGTCTCAGATAGCATCCCTGGCTACTCACAACCTCTCTACCCTCAAGTTTCCAGTTCTGCTTCCCTTCATTGTGCCCACATCCTTCTTTTTCTCTTCCTTCCAGTTTGCTACCACTTGTTCCTCTTAGTGTTGCCTGTGGTCTCTGAATGTCTGGAGTCCTCTCAGGAGGGCTATACCTTGCTCGTGCATTATGGCACCAGGCAAGGGTAGTCTCAAGCACGGTCTGCCCTCACAGGCCTTCATGGCTCTGGTCTGGTGGTCATCTCAGGCTTGCTTCTTGTACAAGTGACACCTTGTGGGGTCTGTCTGTCTCATGTTTACTCCTGCCTAGGGCTGGAAGCTCCAGGTAGAGTTCTTCTAGTTTCAGGCTTGCTCCCCATCCGAGAAGCTTACCCAGGCGTGACTGGTCCTGGGCTTGTGGTCATCTCATACTTGCTGTGTTTTCAGGGGGATGTTAAGCTATTCATTCAGATGTTTATAGGAAACACTAAGCATAGACATAGCCTCTCTCCTTTCTGCTACCTACTTAGTTACATGTGACATATCAGCCACACCTGTGTTGCCTCCCCCAGCCTTGAAGCAGGCTGACTTTGACCTTGCTGCCACTGAGCATGAGACCACCTGGAGTGGAGCCTTCCAACTTACATGGCTCTATTGTTCTGTCACCTGCAGCTGCTCTTCTCCAAGACACTGCTACCTGCTGAGGCCCTTGAGATATTCTGGAGACAGCATCCATCTCACCACAGGCACCAAGAATGGATTGGTGGGGGATGGGCCTCCCCTCTTTATAAGCACAGACTCTTAGTAAACTTTGGAGCCTTGAACAGAAAATTATGTCTTGGCCTCAATCATTTCTCTCGCTGTTTTCTCCCATACAGCTCCGGCCTCCCACTCAGGAACACAGTTAGTGTGGCCGCAGGCGACTACACACCTGCAGTTTTTCTGGGGTGCAGGCTTTATGTTTTTTAAGGTTTCACTGCATCATGCAAATTATAATTGGTTTGGTGTATGGACTTAATTAAGCCCCATTTGTACTGTTTTAAAGGTCAGGGTCCTGAATGCAGAGTCCTGGTCTAGGACTCAAATTTGGGTTCCTTCCTTTTTATTTACTACAAGCTGAAGAGTCAAAAGATCTAGACTTCATCTTACCTAGTTTCTATTTCTCTTTAGTATGTTCAGTGCTAGGTTTTCTTTTTAAACCTGGATTCTTGAAGACACAGCTCTTTGGCAGGATGTCCTTATCAAAAATCAGAGTTCTGTAGATTAGAATAAGGAGAGCAGAAGGCCAAGAGAAGTTAGAATAACAGGAAGAACAACAAGGTGAAAGTTAACTATTTGTTTCCCAGTTGAAGTAGAGTCTTACCTCACTTGCATCCAGGGCATCTTTCCTGGAGAGTCCAAGGGCACTTGGATACATGCTGACTACATACTTTCCTCTCCAGGCCAGAGTCTGGAACCATCATCATCTGGATAGACAGTAACAGATCAGCTATGACATTTTTCATGTGATTTTATGTTATAAAAAGCCAATCCAGGGCTGGTGAGATGGCTCAGTGGGTAAGAGCACCCGGCTGCTCTTCTGAAGGTCCGGAGTTCAAATCCCAGCAACCACATGGTGGCTCACAACCATCCGTAACAAGGTCTGACTCCCTCTTCTGGAGTGTCTGAAGATAGCTACAGCGTACTTACATATAATAAATAAATAAATCTAAAAAAAAAAAAAAGCCAATCCAAAAAAGCTTGAAGTGTTGAAGAAAGAGGAATGCATATATCAAATTTGAAACCAATGAAGATATTTATTCCTAGTTCCTGCATCTTCTATGGCTTTCAGGAAGCAGAGAAGGCTCTTCATCAGCTATATGCTGTAGAGTCTCTAGCAGATATGGCAGCCATGTGCAGGGCCCAAGAATTCTTTAAAAGGAGTCTATCTCGAAGATGACTAACACAGAATTCATTTCAAAGAGGTGCAGCACTGGCTTCCAGTTAGGAGGTTGTGCAGAGATGGGGTTATTAGATGTGCTTGCTATGGGCCTGAGGTGGGTATCACATACCCTTTTCAGGTTTGAAAATATGTTATTGTGAAATATAAGCATCAGCTGGGGTTGGCTGAATCTCAGGCACATTTGACTCCTCTTTAAAGGCAGATATCAAGGAGATATTATTGAAGGTACAAAGAGTTTTATATGCCACTAATATATTTCTTCATAGTGAGCTACTTGTCTCTTACTAGCATTATAGAAAAGCCATAGCTAGAGCTTCAGTTTACTCCACCCACGGGTAATATAGTCACGAGCTTCTACACTGTGAAAAGGACAGCTCTTGTCATATTGGAAACAAATCAAGCAATTTCTTCATCTGTATAGTTTTCTCTTAGTAGGCTAAGGCAGATGAATGAAGAAAGGCAAACAGACTTAAAAAAGGTTCATCTCAGTTCTCAAAAGTGTGATGATGTACCTACAGCAGAGGTGTGTGCATCCTGGAAGTCTTCCTTGAAATCAAGTTCTCAGAGACTCTCCAATGAGATAACAGTCAAAATAGGAACAGAATGACTTAAAATGACAGGCACACAGAGATCCAGTACATACAATTCCAGCCCTCAAAACATCACAGGTTAGTACTAAGAGTCTCATGTTCTAGAACAGAAAGAAACAACAAGAGGTGGGGAATCAAAGAGCTTGGAAAGTAGTCAGGGGCTGTGAGGCTAGCACAGGGAGTTTGTGTTGATTTCCTGAGTGTTTGTAAACATCACCAAAACATTTTACATGAGAGGCTGTTTAATGGGAAGAGAAAGAGAGAAAGATAGTGGGGAGAATAGAATCTAAATTTTACATAGACACACATGTATATATTATAACATATTCAACTTATGAAAGATAAACAAAACAGAGCAACAATAACAGGAGTTGAAAGATCACACTGTAAAATGGATTCTCTGGGGGGTAGCTTGAAGGTTATTTGTAAGGGCTCATCTGAATGGTTAGGGGTTGACTGAGAGACACAGATTTGAGGCAGGAAGATGAATGGTGGTGTGGTTCCATGGGGTTGATAAATATGCTTCCTAGTTCTGGACCAGGGATTATCTGTAGGATTGCTCTACTCATTTAACCGTAGGTAGATTCTTTAGAGAAAGTCAATTTATTCATTGTCATAACACGTCTGCTACACTGAAAGGTAATTATGCTCTCTGAGAGAACTGCCCAGTCTGTTTTGTGTTTATGCCTCAGGAAAAGAAGTTGATATCATCTTGCAATATTACAAACAATTGTACACACAAAGGCACTGGACTTCCCATCTCTACAGGGCATGGTTGCATAGTGCAGCGCAGGGCATTGCTTCCTTCAGGGTCCTAGTGGAGAGCTTGGGATGCTAATTAGGGCCACTTTAGAGAGACCTGGCATCTTCTGGAACTTCTTCAGGCTTCAGCCTTTAGAATACCTGCTGACTCTTTCTTGGTAAACACAGTGATTAGCCCCTAGTTGCTCTTAGGCAGAGCTTTATTTAATGTTCTCATAATGTTCACCATACAATATCCAGCTGCGTCTTTCTCCTCCAAATACAGGCATGGCAGCAAATGAAGACACAGCTGTAAACTGATTCTCACAGGGCTACATCTGTGCTTATGCCTCCTGGACGCTTGCTAACTTTCAAGTTTCCTAAGGAGTCAAATATCACACCATGTTTCTTACAGTCCACCTGCAGTCATCTTATAAACTTATCATTCTCAGAGAAACTGAAGACATTAGTTAGTCCCTTTTTGTTATGAGATATAACACAGCATGTGCACATGTGCATGTGCACACGTACACATGCACATGCACACACACACACATAAACATAAATACACAAATATAAATACACACACAAACCAAAGGCTATATCTTTTTGACACTGACCCCTTAACCACAACTCTGGTCAGAAAAGAGAATTCTTGTAATTATGATACCCTGCATGACCCATATCCTGATACGGACCCAGTTTTTTTCCATAAAAGTTACTCATAACTTTTATTTTTATAGTAGTCATTGCCTCAGCATTTTATCATCATAGAGTACAGGCTTGTGCTCTATAATTGAAGCTGTCAGTTTAAAAACAAGTTATGTTTTAAATTTCTTTCACCTACAGATAGGCTACCCCTTTGGTTTTCTTACATTAGTTGAAGAAACAGCCATTTGGCTGTCAGAGCTTTCTACAATCCAGGTATTGCTGACCGCTCACTAAAGCCACAACTCAAAATCTTCATCTGTCTTCAGTATCTTTTTGTATTCTTGTATCTTGACCTATAGTGTTGTTTGTTTGTTGTTGTTTTATTAACCATTTAGTACTCAGGGAGGTACTTAGCAGTTTGTTAGATTCTTTCCACATGTAAGAGTATTAATTTGCTAATTTAGGAATTACCAAGTACCCACCTGCTGTGATTTAAATATTTGTTAATTCTGAAACTCATTTTCAGTGATTAGGTCAAGAAGCCTATAACCTCAGGGATGGAGTTTCTACTATTCTAAAAAACTGAATTAAGCCTCATTTTTCTCTCTTGCATTTATAATGTTTGTTATCAGCCCTACTATGAGTTAGTTCCTATGTCTTGGTTTTCATAGCCTCCAGAATCATGAGCCAGTAAGATTCTGTTTCATTGTAAGTTATACTAGCTATTACTATATTAGTAGAAACAAGATAAGGCACCATTTCAGCTTTGAATGTTAGATCCAGTGGCCAAGGCAATCATATAATCCTACAAAGAAAATATTAAACAAAGTTATAAAAAAACTATTTCAGGAAAGATTGTTGCTATACTGCATTTCAAGTAGGAGAATGTGCTTAAGAGAAACTCCTTAGACAAAAGGTCATAGAAAGCACTGCCAAAGTCACATCTTTTTCTGAGAATTCAATAAATGAAAAGGAAACAGCCATGGAAATATAAGGCTATGGAGTTTCAGAAGCAAAAGGAAAACTAACTTAATGCATACAATTTAAGCAGGCTTTATAGGTCTGAGCTCAGAAAGCAGGCAGTGCAGTGAGTATTGTGTATGTGTGTGTCGGGGGAATTGGTAGTCGGTCTCGTCGCAGAATGCGCTTGCTTTTCATTATTGTAGAAAATATACAAAATAACCAATTTTAGAAAGAAAAGAAGTTCACTCTGACACTATAGAGGGTGTGTTCCCACATGGTTAGTTGGCCTCTTTGCTTTGGGGTCTGTAAGAAAGCGGCACAGTGTGGTGAGGAGTGTATGGTAGAAAAAGACACTCATATCTCTGTACATGGAAAGCAAAGTAAGAGGCAAGGACATGGAGATTTCTGACACTTAATTTGATTTATCAACGTGATTGGTTTAAGAAAAATATGGGAAGGGGGCTGGAGAGATGGCTTAGCATTTAAGAGCATTTGCTGCTCTTATAGAAGACCTGAGTTTAGTTCCCAGTATCTATACCAAGGAATTCAAATTGGCCAGTAATTATAATTTTAGGTGGTCCAACTCCCTCTTCTTACATATGCAGTAACCTACATGTACATGCATATGCACACATTTAGGCACACACACACACACACACACACACACATACACACACAATAGATAAATATTAAAACTAATAAAGTAAAACCTAGGGTGTTAATGATGCACACTTCTGTGTATGTCCGTGCAAACATTCTATATAAGTTAGGAGAAGTTTCACACTGAATACCTGTGGCATCAGTGTTTGGGTACGCCTTCTGCTCCTTGAAGGACAAGATCCCATAAAAAGTAAACCGAAATAAAACCTTCTTCCCTTAAGTTGTTTCTTGTCAGGTATTTAATCACAGTGAAGAGAAAGGCAAAGAATGTAGAATTCTACTATTCCTACCATCAATGACCTAAAGCATTACACTAAGACCTATATCTTAAATGCTCTGATACTGCCAGTCTGAGGATCAGCCGTTAACACAAGGTCCTTTGGAAAATTCTGTATCCAAATGATATAGAAAGAGGAAACTTAGATTAGGTAGCAGAATGCTTTATATTCTGGAGATGGATGTTTTAGAGAGAAATTAATAGTTGCATATTAATGAAATTATTGCTGGAGTCCAGGTAAGATGTGGCAAAGAAAGAGAAAAGAAACAAAAGAGAAGAAAAGAGAGAAAACATAGGATATATAAGAAGTAACTCAGGTTATGAATAAGGGCAAAGATAAGAGACATTCTAGTGACCTAGATTAGAGATATAATGGTAACAAAGAGGAAAGGAGGAACTATTAGCAGAATGCTTTGGAAGTAGGAGCAAGGCAGAGTCCCCAATTAATTCTTACTTGCAATGATGTCACCAAGGACAAAGCCAAGGTTTTAGGTTAAGTTGGAAAGATAGTGGAAAATCTCACTGGGCTAAGATGGGATAAAAAAAAAAAAAGTTAGTTTTTGAGTAGGTGGGAGTAGTGCTGCAGGGACAATGTAGAGTTTTACTTCAAGTAGATTAATATTTAGGTGCTCTTGCAATATTTAAAGAAATCTATCAGGAATACCTTAGATATACAAATAATGTTTCCTGGAAGAGAACCAAACTGAGATGTAATTACTTTGTCCTTGACATACAGCTATAATTTAGCATAAAGCAAATTTTAGAAGTTACCTAGGGAAAGAACATTAAAGAAGTTTATTTACTGAATTGGGAGACGAGAAGAAAGGTGAAAGAGGGAAGACTAAGGAAAAGAAGTCAGGGAATTAGGAGTGGAGAAGATTAGCATAGTGCCCCCAAGCCAGGGGAATTTAGGATTTTGATAACCTTGGACTGGTCAACATGGAATGTATCTGGGAGTTTGAGTTAGTTAAAGCTATCAGGACCACAATGCTGTCTCTCTTTTTTTTATGCTGAATCAACTCTTTGACCTCTAACCACAAGAATAAACAAAAGCAGAAACATTTGGTGAGAGACTCTAAAAAGTTATATCATGTGGTGTCCTGAAGAATGAATTTCTGGAATGCATGGATGATTGGAACTAGTATTTAAGATGAGCAGGGTCTTTAAGTTTTATTAAATCCAAGGCTTGGTTACAAGTTGGTGACAAAATCTTTGTCTAGCATGAGTAGACTATTTACTTTTCTATAGATGTGATAGGACACCATGACCAAGAAAAGTGAAAGAAGGAAGAATTTATTTGGTCTTATAGTTCCAGAGTTGTAAAGTCTATGATATAGAAGCAGAGGCAGCAGGTGGCATACGTGGCAGCTTAAGCAGCTAAGGGCTCACATCTTAAACTGCAAGCTGTTGCAGTAAATCTCCGTCCCCAATAAGTCTGTGCAAAAACCACACAACTTGGCTATAATATTTATAAGCTCTACACCTTGATTGGGCAGATTTACCACAACATTACTCTATTCCCCAGCTATGAGATCTCTTGTTACTTGTGGCTTTTCTACATCACGTACATCTGTTCCATCTTCCTTCTACCTCTTCTTCCTCCATCTTCCTCTCTCTCCTCCATTTCCTCCTCTGCTTCCTCTCCTTCCTCTCTAGAACCTCCAGCCCTGCCTTTCCCTTCCACTGCCCAATCACAGGCTCTAGCTCTTATTTGACCAGTTAAAATGAGGAAAAAGTTCACATGAAATCACATGAATACTTGATCCACTCCTCATCGGGACAACCCCTCTTGAAGAAGCATAATTAACAACAAAATACAAATAACACCAGGTTAATCCACAAAGCCAGGGAGAAAACTAAACATAGGGAAACTTTAACCTCTCAAATCCAGCCTCTAGTGACATACTTCTTCCAACAAGGCCACATCCTTGTTGGCCCCAAATCTCCCCCAAACAGTGCCACCAACTGGGGACTAAATATTCAAATGTATTAGTCTTCCAGGCATAACTTATTTAAACCACCCTAACGAGCAAGGGTGGGTCTCAGTTTAATTCTCCAAAACTATGAAAGCAGACTAATAAAGATACATAAGAATTCATGATATAGCAAGAGACATCTATCTGAGGCCCAGCTTTGTGACTATGTTAGGCAAAATAAGCTCACTGTCACCATAAGTGTCCACATCTCAACTTGCTGAAACTAATGAATGTGACATGTTACACAAGAGTGAATTAGATTGAGTTGGGTTTCTGGTCACAAACCCTTAAAAATATTGCTCCATTTGATTAAATGGATCAATATAATCACAAAGATGCTTTAAGATGTGACTGGTAGGGTTAGGGGACGTTTAAGCTTCTCTTCAGATTTCAAGATAAAGAAAGAGAATAAAAGACAAGAAATAAGGGCCATTTCTTGAGTCAGTGTAGCCAAGGAAACATCCTTGCCATCAGGTCACATCATGGGTCTTCCAGGAGCATCAATCCACATGATGAAAATGGCACAGGGATGGCTCCTTTACTGTAAAGTAAGGACATATTCTTTTCTAGTATAATTCCATCTATCTCAAAATGAAACATACTGGCTTTGCATAAGAAGTAATCAGACTTCCCCCTACTTTCATGGGACCTCACTGCTGGTTCCCAAGTTGATGCAGCCCCAGTGACACTTTCATTTTAGTCTATTCCATGAGATCTAGATTATATCTCTGACCTCAAGGACTAGAAGACACTAAATTTGTATTGTTGGCTGGACACTAAACATGTGATTATTGTTCTAACAGCAATACAAATTAATGTGCCTCCTTATCCCATACCTTCTCTTTCAGGCTTATGGGAAGGAACTGAATGCAGATTTGCATTACATGGCCACCTTCCCTGGCTGTAGAGAACTGGAGCCAACTAATGTCCTCTAGAATGGAGCTAGAAACTCAGCAAGCCTCTGGTAGTGGAGTGAGGCCTCATATTCAGAGGAGAAACTGGGGACTTTAACGAAGTTATGGTGACAACAATAAGTCACATAGGTCCATTAATTCTTGTTTAATTAAATTTTTTTTTACAATATAAATGTATATTCACGATTCAAGAATTGAAAAATAGAATACAAAAGGTGAAAATGTTTTCATTCTTATCTCCATTGGACCCACTTCTTAATTTCTTGGCTCAGCTACCAGTTTTAAATGAAAGCCAGTACTTGCTACAGATTACTTTGAGTAGCTGGGCCTAGGCAGCTCCTCTAATGAGGCAGAAGCTATGCAGGGGCCTGAATGAGAGAAGCTACTGCTGAGAGAAGAAGTGTATGGAGATTCCCAGGGGAAAAGCAGTATCAATGGCAGAAACAGCATGTGGTGACTCATTTAAGGTGATACTCAAAAATCACAAAGCACTTCAAAGTCTCTGTTTTCTAAGAGGTCACAATTGGAGAAGGAATACAGACCTCCATGATTAAAAGAGGTGGTATTAGCTGTGCAGAATAGTCTATGATCATTGAAAGAAAAAGAAATGCCCAACTGATGCTTTATTAATCACTTGTTAGTTGTAAGGTGCAGCCTCATTCAGGGGCTAAGAAAAACTCTGCTGGAGGGACTTGAAGTGGGCCTGAACACCAAAATCCCCAATGCTTGCCATCTTCCAGACTAAAACCCATCTAGGCTACAAAGGTAGAACAGATGGCAACAGATGGCATCTGGAAAATAGTAGTGGAGTCTACAAGATTCCACAGCAGATTAGACTCTGCTTCTTCAGCTGCTGCTGAACCACTGTTCCTAACAGTCTTTCAAGATTTCCACTTTGCAGTATCAAACAATTCACCAATGAAGACATGGGGAAAATCTGCCTATATTCTATGCAAAGTCAGTATGCTTCACTCTTAGAAAGATGATGTGATTGTATAAACAAAATAGAATAAAGAAAATACAAGCAAAAGCAAATAACCAAAACCAAAACCAACCAACCAAACAAACAAAAAACCAACAACAAAAATACCACTGTAGCAGTCCAGAAAGAAGTCATTTTTGGTCCATTTTATCATGTGGATTGATGGGCATGGAAGAACCCATCAGGAAAAGAAGCAGTATGAGTTCCATGATAATTTTCCCTTCTGGAAACACCATCAGGTACTCCCTGTAGTAGACAAAGTGGGTTAGAAGCCTCATAAGCAATCAAGTGAGAAAGATGGTTCACACTCAACAGGCTGTAAGGTTGGGAAACCATGAGTGGTGCAGAAATGTGAACTACGTAAATATTGCTCTTGGAAAGAAAACAACAGCATTATCCATGCCCTGACAGGGATGCTGTTAAAAACCCCAGGAAAGCAAAGAAGTGACACATGCTTTGGAAAGTAAGTTCACACCTGGAAATAGGGGAGCGTCAGGAAGTGATTGGGAACACAGGGCAAGGCTTGGAATACTTGTTTCTAAATACTGCAGCCAACAAGGAGACATGACCCCATTGCTGTCATTGTGTCATGCGTGTCAGACAGACAAGACAAAGGATTTCTATCCTTTCTTCAATGCACAAGAAAGCCAGACCATTTAACAAATCAAGAAAGTCTGTGTGGCTCCTTAGGGACTGCTGTCTATAGCCAAGATGCAGCCTCATTGTCCTCTTACAAAAGTACCTGCAAGAACAGTGGCCTGTATTGTTCCAGATGCTTCTTACATGAGGAAATTGGAGACTTGTTAATCTCATGCAGGGCTCTTTTCACAGCCCCTCAAGTTGTCCTCGAATATCTTGACTGGGCTTAGAAAGACTTGGGCTTCATAAAGAAGAGGTTTATACAAGATCTAAGGGAATTCCTGCAAAGAGAATTCGTCTGCATGAATGTGCTGCACAGTTCATGTCAATACAATAAGCAAGAACGAGCCCATGAACAAACACTTCAGGTATGAGTTTATGAGATTAGAAGTTTTCAGTTACAACACCTCTCTTCTACAAACTAATTTCCAGGGTGTGATGTTTTAAAATCAGACCAAGTCTCTGAAATTTGTTTTGTGTTGATAGTTCTAACAGATGAATGGTTTTCTGATACGGAAATAAAAATTCTTAAAGAGAAGGATGCATGTAACATAGCCTTCCTGGAAATGCATCTCACACCCGTCCTCCTAGGATGGTACTTAAGAAGATATTCTATAGAGCAATGGCTTCTTTACATTTTCAGCATTTCTCTCTACACACTATAAAAGGAAACTCATGAATGTGAGGAGCCAGGGGATCCCCCTTTAAAATGTTGGATTATCTTGTTTTAGGAGAGGAATTATTGCTATTTTGCCTAAGGGATAAATCAAAGGGGGAAAAAAAAGAGAAATTCTGAAATAGATTTCTTCAGCAGCTCTGCCCAGAGAATGGAGGCCATGGAAATTGCATACATATCAGAGTTAGTTTATTCTCTGTTGCTCTAACAAGGCACTCAAGGATTGGAACTTTATAGCTAAAGGTGTTCATTTGCTCTTGAGTCTGGTAGCTATATATTCATACAGCATGGTGCCAACATCCTGGCAAGGTTCATAATATAATCATGGTATTACGATTTATAGTGTCATAACATGATGGAGAAGACAAAAGAGGAACAAGAAGAGACTAGTCAATTATAAAAACCAGAAATGATTCACTCTGTAAGATGCAAAATATTCTGTAGGACCATCCAAGAGTCTGGGTCTCCTAAGACTAAGTTAGACTAGACTCAAATATACTAGGTTGTCAAGGATAACTTCTGTCCTAGTTTCTTTTCTGTTTCTAGAATAAAACACTGACCAAAAAGCAACTCGAGGGATGAATGAGATTACTTGGCTTTAATATCCAAATCACAGGCGGTCATTAAGAGTAGCCAGGACTGGTAAAAATTCTTTCCCAATCTGTTGGTGGCCTCTTTGTCTTATGGACAGTATCTTTTGCCTTACAGAAACTTAGCAATTTTATGAGGTCCCATCTGTTGATTCTTGATCTTACAGCACAGGCCATTGCTGTTCTGTTAAGGAATTTTCCCCCTGTGCCCATTTCTTCAAGGCTTTTCCCCACTTTCTCCTCTATATATTTCAGTGTCTCTGGTTTATGTGGAGTTCTTTGGTCCACTTAGACTTGAGCTTTGTACAAGGAGATAAGAAGGGATCAATTCGCATTCTTCTACATGCTAATCGCAAGTTGTGCCGGCACCATTTGTTGAAAATGCTGTCTTTTCCTCGAAGAAATGGGCACAGGGGAAAAATTCCTTAACAGAACAGCGATGGCCTGTGCTGTAAGATCAAGAATCGACAAATGGGACCTCATAAAATTGCAAAGCTTCTGTACGGCAAAAGATACTGTCAATAAGACAAAAAGGCCACCAACAGATTGGGAAAGAATTTTTACCAATCCTAAATCTGATAGGGGACTAATATTCAATATATACAAAGAGCTCAAGAAGCTGAACTCCAAAAATTCAAATAACCCCATTAAAAATGGGGTACAGAGCTAAATGAAGAATGCTCAACTGAGGAGTACCGAAGGGCTGAGAAGCACTTGAAAAAATGTTCAACATCCTTAATCATCAGGGAAATACAAATCAAAACAATCCTGAGATTCCACCTCACACCAGTCAGAATGGCTAAGATCAAAAATTCAGGTGACAGCAGATGCTGGCGAGGATGTGGAGAAAGAGGAACACTCCTCCATTGCTGGTGGGACTGCAAGCTTGTACAACCACTCTGGAAATCAGTCTGGTGGTTCCTCAGAAAACTGAACATAGTACTACTGGAAGATCCAGCAATACCTCTTCTAGGTATATACCCAGAAGATGTTCCAACTGTTAATAAGAACACATGCTCCGCTATGTTCATAGCAGCCCTATTTATAATAGCCAGAAGCTGGAAAGAACCCAGATGTCCCTCAACAGAGGAATGGATACAGAAACTGTGGTACATTTACACAATGGAGTACTACTTAGCTATTAAAAACAATGAATTTATGTAATTCTTAGGCAAATGGATGTATCTGGAGGATATCATCCTGAGTGAGGTAACCTAATCACAAAAGAACTCACTTGATATTCACTCACTGATAAGTGGATATTAGCCCAGAAACCTAGAATATCCTAGATACAATCTCCAAAACACAAGAAAATCAAGAATAAGTAAGACCAACATGTGGATACTTCATTCCTCCCTAAAATAGGGAATAAAATACCCATGAAAGAAGTGGCAGAGACAAAGTTTGGAGCTAAGACGAAAGGATGGACCATCCAGAGACTGCCCCACCTGGGGGTCCATCCCATAATTAGCCACCAAACGCAGACACTATTGCACATGCCAGCAAGATCTTGCTGAAAGGACACTGATATAGCTATCTCTGTGATGCTGTGCCAATGCCTGGAAAATATAGAAGTGGATGCTCACAGTCATCTATAGGATAGAACACAGAGACCCCAATGGAGGAGCTAGAGAAATTACCCAAGGAACTGAAGAGGTCTGCAACCCTATTGAAACAACAATATGAACTAATCAGTACCCCCAGAGCTCATGTCTCTAGCTGCATATATAGCAGAAGATGGCCTAGTCAGCCATCGTTGGGAAGAGATGCCCCTTGGTCTTGCAAACTTTATATGCTCCATATAGGGGAATGCCAGGGCCAAGAAGGGGGAGTGGGTGGGCAGGGGAGCAGGGAGGGAAGAGGGTATAGGGGACATTCTGGATAGCATTTGAAATGTAAATGAAAAAAATATCTAATAAAATAAGTTAAAAAAAAATAGAGTAGCCAGGACATGTGCTCAAGGGAAGAAATGAAGCAGAGAGTGTAGAGGAATCTGTTTCCTTTGCTTCTTCCAGGTTTATGTTCAGCTACCTTTCTGATATAGTCCATGGCAATCAGCCTGGGAATGGTACCACCCATAATGGGCTGGTCCTGCCAACATCAATTACAACTAATAAAATATTCCACAGACATATCGTAACCCAATCTGATAGAGGCAAGTGTTAATCTGAGGTTCCCTCTTCTCAGGTGACTCTAGGTCAAGATGATCATTGATAATAATTACAACAGTCTTGCACCCATGATTCCCTACCTCCACATTCCAAATGCATGCCCCATTAGCCTAACTCTACCCTTCTACCCCCATCCTCTTTAAGGCACCCTCATTTCCCTACTACAGTGTTAGAGACTAAACTTCCAGCACTTTGGATGTCTAGCTGAATATAAGCTGCAACAGCATTGAGAAAGGCAATTTCACACTTAGGGAGAGTTTATGAGCACAGCCTCTTAAGATGGCATTTATTAGCAAGTTACTGAATCCCTCTGGGTTTCTCATCACTCATTTGTGCTTAGGGAAAGATTAAACACTTTTGTGAGGATAAAAAGCATATAAAATATTTACCACATAAGTGGACATTACCAAGCTAAATATTCAAGTGTTTGACTTGTTATGGGAGAGTCCCTAAAGGAATTTGTTATTAATTTGGAGCAACAGAATTGCCTTTCTTCGGTCAGTATGCTTGTCCATGTCTGCAACCTTAAGGGTGCTTTCTGCATATTTTCCTAATCTTTATGTAGCATATTTAATTTAAAATACATGTTACTATACCTTGAAAGTTAGGATTTATAAGATCCTGCAGTAAGAGCTTTCTCACTTAACATGCATTAAAATTTGATTATATACTTAGCTCTGTGAAGACAGTGGGGACAGATAGTTATCAAGCCATGGTTTGATATTGTGTTAAGAATACTTTTAACTCTTTGTTTATTCGGTTTATTTTATTTGGAAATTGCCCATATAAACCAATGCCTATTGTTTATTGGAAAACATAACTTTTTGTTGATTGTAAGAGTTCTTTATATATTCTGGATACAAATTGATTGTTACTTATATAATTCATAAATCATATATATTTGTCAATTTACAATATTATGAATTATAAACATTTTACATTATTGCAAATTACAAAAAAATACAGATTACCAATATTTTTTCATTCTGTATATTGTCCCTATGGGTCTTTAAGTTTTAAGAAGTCAATTAAAAAATTTATTACTTGTGTTTTTATGTATCACTGAGAAAATTCGGCTTGGTCCAGAGTCATGAAGATTTGTTTGTATTGTCTCCTGAGAATTATTGTGTTAAGTCCTACACTTGAGTCTTTGTTGGTCCATCATTTAGTGAATATTTGTGGATATTATAAGCTACCACCCAAGATTCATTTCCTGTAAAGTGATAATCAGTAGCCACATTGCCATTTGTTGAAAAGACTTTTCAATCTATTTATTGAAAATCCTGTTGAATTTCTCTGGCATAATTACTGAACATTATTTCATGAAAAATACAAGATTTTATTTTTATTTCTTTGTATACTTATTCTTTATTATTATTATTATTTT
>NC_034596.1:10627512-10682761 GCF_900095145.1 Mus pahari | reverse complement strand
TGGGTTTTCTTTATTGTTTCTATTTCCATTTTTAGATCCTGGATGTTTTTCTTCAATTCCTTCTTCTTTTGGTAGCATTTTCCTGTAACTCTTTAAGGGATTTTTGTGTTTCCACTTTAAAGTCTTCTATCTGTTTACCTGTGATTTCCACTATTTCCTTCTTAAAGTCCTCCATTGTGGGGGGGGGGGGCGGGTGTGCCAAGCCCCATGGTCCCTCTTTGTCAAGAGCCTGAGCCTGAATGCTATGTAGGGAGAGTGGGTGCCAAGCCCCATGTTCCCTGGCTCCAAGAATCTGAGCCTGCTGATCCTGTACTACCTGCCTGCTGAGTTACTGGACAATCACATTGTGCCCTGGCTGAACTCTGATCAGATCCAGGAGAGGGGGGGAGGGATTAGGTCAGAGTACTGAAAACAGGATGCCTCCCCCACCCCACCCCAGGCAGGAGTGAGAATGAGTGAGAATGTTGTTTTGAAGGAGCTCTGAGGACTGAGAAAAACAGGATGTGCCCTGGAGGGAGGGAGAAGAGTGCTGTGGGGAAAAGCTCTAAACAGGTCAGTTGGAGAGGAGTTGGAGAAGAGTTCAGTTGGGTTTAGTTGGAGTCAGGAGGGGGTTAGAGAAAGCTGTTTGTAAGAGGGAGAGGAAAAAGCTGCTCAGAGAGATAAAGAAGAAATCTGTTTGGAACCTTCCTTGGTGTTTGTGTCGTTTCTCCCCGTCTCTGCTGGTCAGAGTTCAGGGGTCAGCGACACTCCATCATCATCATGAGAAGTGACTTTAGATCCAAGTCCTGCTTTTCAGGTGTGATGGTGTATCCAGGACTTGCTATGGTGGGAGAGTTTGGTTCTGATGATGCCAACTAACCTTGGTTTCTGTTGCTTCTGTTCTTACACTTGCCTCCTGCCATCTGATTATCTCTAGTGCTTGCTGCCCTCAATATATCTGATTGGAGCCTGTCCTTCCTATAATCTCAGTTGTTTCAGGACTTCTCCGAGTCTAGATTTCACTGTGATTCTTTGATTGTAGCTCCTGTGAACCTGAGATTCTGGGTGTGTCTGAGTTCTTAGCAGTCAAGCTCCTCTGAGACACTCAAATACTCATGTGACCCAGCTCCTGTTATCCTGGGATCCTGTTGTCCAAAGATCCTGGGTGTGTTACAGTGCATGGAAGTGGTGTCTCCTTTGAGGACTGTGGAGTTGTCTGGTCTGTTTGAAACCAAGGTAAACCTGAACTGATTAAAAGGAACCTGAGCCTCTGGTCAGGAAAGGCTCTGCTGTCCTTGTTCTTGCTGTCACAGGCCTGTCACTATTGGATTGGAGCAGCTGTTGTGTTCCACTCACCAGTGATCCTAAGATCCTAGGGACCATGGGGTGTCCGCAGAATCTGCGCCCTAGGTGACCTGGTGCTGGTGCAGACCCGAAGGGATTTGTGCCTCTGGTCAGGCCGGTTCTCTGCTGCCCTAGTGCTGTCTCAGGTCCTGTGCGCAATTGGATTGGAGCAGAAGTTGTGTTCCACTCACTAGTGATCCTCAGGTTGCTTGGGCAATCAGCTAGGGACCGTGGGGGTGTCCACTGAATCCATGCCCTAGGTGACCCGGTGCTGGTTCAGACCAGAAACAGGTTTTTTTATTTTTTTAAACTGGAAAATGTTTGACTCCTGCAACTTTTTAAAAATATTGTTTCCAATATTTATTTCAAATGTCCTGAGAGAATTACTGTTGCCTGACCAGATTATTCATAATCTCCTTGAGTACATCTCGGCATGCAGATGCAGACGCTCCAATGCCTTCCTTTTTTATATCCCTAATATTTCCAATTTCTACTTTATGAATCCAGTTATTGTTTTCTCATGTTCTTTTACCCAGTTGTTGTGTGCACTCTCAGCAGATGACTTTGGCGGATAATGTAGACTGTCTCATGGTACTGTAGCACCTTGCATAGACAGATATTCTGCTGAAAGTGTTAGATTTTACAGAGCAGAGCTACTCCCTGTACTGTCCTTATTCTGAGCCTGTAAGAGCATTTGCTTTTTCTGAGCTGTAACATCCTTTTCTTTACGCTCTAGTCTGAGAATTCCATCCTTCTCTTTTAAATATTCATCCTTAAACAATGTGTGCATTGTATGGAGGCATTGTCTGAGTCTGTATTTTGTGCAGCTTGCCACTCATGTAATTCTAACTGAAAAATAGACGTGATTTGTTGGACCATTACCTTTATCTATTGGTTCCAATATTTCTTATTTGGTCCAATATTTCTTATTTTCACATGATGTTTGTGTTATTTTTACCGTGCTCAGGTGTCTCTATTTGGTATCCAGTCCCAGCCCCAACTAAGTTCTGCACTAAGTTCTTAAACATTCTACAGTAATGTCTCATTCTAAAGTTATGCTGGAAGGGAAAAAATGTTCACTAGAATTTGGCAATTCATATGTGCAGATTTACAGAACCTAGAGAAAAGGATATCAAATCCAGTCATATGGGTTTTTTTTTTTGAGCTCTGAAACAGGCATAGGGACTCAAAGGATCCCCAACAACAGGTCAGTTGCAAGTTTAAAAGTGCAGAGTGGTGGGTCTTGAGGGAGATAGATAGATAGATAGACAGACAGACAGACAGATAGAAATCTGTCTAAATTAGGACATGAAAAAAATAAAGACACAATCCTTGGAATAAGGCTTGAGGCATGGCAGGATGAGTCAAGCAGATTGCTAAGTGTCGGATGAGCTCGGATTCTGTTGCCTACACAATGACATTTGCTTTCCTGAGACCTGATAGTGCATTTCCCTTTGGGCTTTAGTGTCCTGGATACATAGTACCAGGCAGAGGAACTCAGATGTGCTTTCCCCTGGTACATTAGTGTCGTTTGGTGACAATGAAGCTCCAGGATACACATACACACACACACACACACACACACACACACACACACACACACATATATATATATATATATATATATATATATATATATNATATATATATATATATATATATATATATATATATATATA
Organism: Mus pahari; assembly: GCF_900095145.1. Lineage (NCBI taxonomy): Eukaryota > Metazoa > Chordata > Mammalia > Rodentia > Muridae > Mus > Mus pahari. Next base: position 10,679,759 of record NC_034596.1, on the reverse strand, counting down.
TATATGAAAAATATTTCACATAGTCTGATGTATATCGATAATTATTCATCTTTGTTTTCTATAAAGGCTTCTCTGTAAATCTGGTTACATGGCTTATATTTCGAGAGTTTGTAAAAACACTTTCAAGGTTAAAATCTTGATTTAAATAGTATAGACACAAAAAGGATAATTTTTGCCTATTAAAATCTGCTAGGATTCACTAGAGCACATGTAAACTGCAGTATTTAAAAACTCACCCTTGCATGCTGGTTCTATGATTAAACATGCTAGCTGTATCATGAGAACTTGCATTAGATGCTAGAACTTACCTAACAAGCCAGATGTTCTTCCCATATCCTGCAACCCCAGTTCTATGAGCATCAGAGACAAAAAGAGTACTTTGGGCTTGCTGGTAGCCAGCCAACAAATAAAATGGGAGGAGAGGCCCTTGGTGAAGGCTCTATGCCTCAGTATAGGGGAATGCCAGGGCCAGGAAGCAGGAATGGGTGGATTTGGGAGCAGGGGAAGAGGGGAGGGGATGGGGGATTTTTGGAGAGGAAACTAGGAAAGGGAATAACATTTGAAATGTAAATAAAAAAATATCTAATAAGAAAGAAAAACAAACATACCGGGTATGGTGGTACACACCTTTAATCCCAGCACTCAGGAGGCAGAGGCAGGTGAATTTCTGAATTCGAGGCCAGCCTGGTCTACAGAGTGAGTTCCAGGACAGCCAGGGCTATACAGAGAAACCTGTCTCAAAAAACCAACCCCCCCCCGAAAAAAAAGAAAAGAAAAACAAACAAACACAAACAATGAAATAACTAAAACCTTAAACTTCAAGTTTGGGGAGAGCCTCTGCTTCGAAAGAACAAGTCAGAGAATGATTGAGGTGATGCTTGAGCTGACTCTGACCTCCTGAATATGTACACACAGTTGTGTATAGCTGCACATACACATGTACAAATACCACACACACACACACACACACACACACACACACACACACACCATCTTGAAGCGGGACTCTGGTCTTGTTAGTTATTCAGCTTTCATAGACTGACAAATCATAACACATACTTAAAATATTTCATCATAATCTTTATCTCCTTTTTAAATACACTGATACATTTTTCATGATGGATCTGATTTTTACTTATACTGTAGCAGATGATCTTGGGTGCTGTTGAGGAATGTGGGGAACACTGTTTCTACATTAATATCATGTAGTGTGTACATGAGCACACGCGTGTGGTTCTTTTGTTTATTTGTAAAAAGAAGACTGCAGTGAAACTGGCCAGAGTTCACATACTTCAGGAGTGACATCTCTGTTGCTTCGAGCAGTTGTCTGTGTGCAAGCTTCTTGCTACATCTTTGCCATCTGTTACTCTTTGTTTCCTAATTGCTTGCATTAGGAGGCCTAATAAAGAATAACCTGAGGGTAAAACATGTCAGGAAGACAAGACAAGTAGTATGATGCAGACCTGACTAAGATCTAGTTCTGCTTGCCATTAGCAGTAGCCTCTGGGCAAAGCATCAGGGGCACTAGATCTTTCTGCAGTGAAAAATAGAAGCATCTAGAGAACCAAGCTCCCTACACTATTTCTTCCCTGTGTAGTACCTACACCATCTGAGGCTTTCTTATCACTGAAGAGGTAGGAGAATAGCTTGGTCAAATGGCTCAAGATCCGATGTTCAAGTATACTTCATTTTTTGTTGCTAGATTTAGTCTACCCCCCTGCCCCCCACACACACCATAAGCATGAGGATCCTACCTGCTGCGTGGTCAGGAGATCTTGGTCACTTTCATTTACCTTCTTCTATTAATCTGTCTTTTCCCCCAAGTCCAGTCTGGAATCTCTAAGGAAAGCTGTTCCATAGAGCTGAGTGTACCTTAGATTTTGATCAGCTTCCCACTAACTTTAATCAACACATTTGTCCTGTTTTGATCCTGTGATGCAGATATATAACATTGGCTTAGAATTTCCAGCGCATTATTCAGGCAAGCTCACCGTGGGAATCCAGAAACTGGAACTGAAGCAGAGACCACAGAGCAACTCTACCCACTGGCTTGGTTCCCCTTGTTTGCTCAGATTTTGTATCTCTGATCAGGGCCCTAAGCCCAGGATAGCATCGCACTTTCACATCAGTCAGCTATCAAGAATGTTCCCTACAGATGCATGTCCGTAGGCTAATCTGGTCGAAGTGATTCCTCAGTTAGGGTTCCCTTTCTAAGTACATCTCTATGTCTGTGCCAAGTTGTCAAAAACTAACTGACAAAATCTAATACTCCTGCTCTACTCTCCATGGTAGCATAACAGGGAAAATTTTAAAAAGTAACATTGCCATCATCTGCTATAGATGCAGCTAGAGACAGGAGCTCTGGGAGGGGGGGTACTGATTGAAATGTAAATGAAGAAAATATCTAATAAAATAATTTTTAAAAAAGTAACATTGCATGGTTTTCTTTTTGTTTTTCCTCTTCTAAATAGATAGAGCCTCTTATCACAACTGCTTCTAAAGTAAGAATTAATGGGCTAAGAATAAGTTCATGTTCTTTCTTCCAACAAACTTCTCTGTGGGCTTTATGGTTTATTTGTCCATGTACTTGGTTACTTTCACAGACCACTTAGGCTACACTTGGTACTCAACAGGGATTTAGTTAAACTTCAATGGCTATGATAAAACAGAAAAGGAGAAACCTCCCAGGCTCTGCTCTGTTATGGATGATGGAGCACCCGGGAAGTGCTCTCTCAGCTGTGTGGTCACTACCATTAGAACACCTACAGTCAAAGGCTACATTAGTGCCTGCTCTTAAATAAGCCTAATTGATTCACTTACTAGCCTCATATGGGATGTCATTCTATCTCTCTTGATAACCTACCTTGAGGAGGGTTTAAATGGTAATTTATCCGATCAGGAATAAAGCCTTCCTGGGGACACAGGCAAGAAGAAGCCACGGTGACTGTAGGTGGGACTGACCTGTACATCTTGTGAATAAATGCAGATGTGGAGAGATGCTTTCTGCCTTCTGTGTCCCATTATCCTGATCATGACAGGATTGGAACTTTTAAAAATAGGAAACACGCAAAGAGCTGGAGATAGGATGTAGTTCAAAAATAGACTTAGGTTGGCCAGTGAACTAGGAATGACAATATTTTTTTCTTTGATCTAGCACTACCTATTAAATCTGACCTTTTTTACTTGAAGCTTTAATCATTTCTTGCAGAATCTACTAAAAGAATAAATCTCTTCCCAGAAAAGTTAGCTAAATACATTTTTAATAAACCAAATGCTTAATACATATTAGTTATGCATATCAACAAGATTCCCCGTGAAATTTCCACACATGCATGCAGTGTGTGTTGATCATGTCCTGGCACACTTCTGTACTAGGTTCCCTGGCTTCTACCCCTGGAATCCTTTTCAGTTCATAGTAACCTTTCTGGTTAGTATTTTTAGATTCTACATACAACAGAAATCATATGGCATTGATCTTTCTATTCCTTTCTCATTTCGCAGAACACAGTGATCTCTTCTATTGTCTCTGCCACATAGGACAGGATTGCATTTTTCCTTTGTGGTGGATTATACTTCATCATGCATCTATTGAATACATTCATCTGTTGTTGGGATGAGTCATACTTTAGCTTCTGTGAGTGCTGCTACAGCAAACATGGGTATGCAGGGATCTCTTTTTTAGGATGAGTGCATTTGCTTTGGCTATTTACCCAGGAGTGGGATAGTGGGATTATATAATGGCTCTATTTTTAGTAACCTCCATACAATTCTCCATATCTCTTTGTGGAAGGACTAGTTTACACTCCCACAAACAGAGCACGAGTCCCCATCTCTCCACATCTTTGCCAGCATTTATTAGGAAATCTAAAGTTAGTGCTCTAGGGAAATAAAATTTCAGTAGGATGGTGCTAGAGCATTTTGATTCATGTCAGTCACCTATCTGAAAACTTTGAATGCCTTCCTTAAGTGATGATCTTTCCTGACTTTAATGATAGTGTGGAATTGGGGCTGAAAATCATGTTATCCATAAAAAAAAAATGTTCTTTATTAGCGTATTTGTTGTTCTATTTATAAACCCCTCTCACATGTGACCTTTAACTTTATTATAGCTTTGGGTAGAGTCAATTTTAATATGCATAATTAAGTTCTGAGGGGTTAAAGTAACTCACTCAAATCTTCCAGTTATTAAGCAGTGTAAACATATACAGGGGTAGGCTGGACTTCTGAGTCTCAATTCCTTTTCTTCTCTCAGGCATGTATGTGGCTCTAAGAATATAGAAGGTACATTGATATCTGCTTTCTTGAAGTTTCACTTGAACATAGGGATAGTAGATCAAAATCTTACAAAAATGATGTGATGGTATCAAATAACTATAAGCAAGGTGGTTAAACACACAGAAACTGGTGGGTTAAGTTGCCTGGCTAGTCTATTTAGGCTGGCTCCATCAGAACATCTTTTAGGAGCCATTAGAGTTAAGAGTCCTAAAATCATCAGTCTCTGCAGAGGGAGCACATAATGAAGAGGTCACAAGGAGTGTCAGGTGAGTGTCCCTGCAGTTAACATGCCAAGCTCTGGGATGTTGGTACCTGTCTTGTCTGTCTGCCTTTCTTTCTTTCTTTCTTTCTTTCTTTCTTTCTTTCTTTCTTTCTTTCTTTCTTTCTTTCTTTCTTTCTTTCTTTCTTTCTTTATTTCTTTCTTTCTTTCTTTCTTTCTTCTTTTTCTTTCTTTTTTATTTTTTTAAATTTTTATTAGGTATTTACTTCATTTACATTTCAAATGCTATCCCCAAAGTCCCCTATACCCTCCTCAACCCCCGCTCCCCTACAGACCCACTCCTCCTTCTTGGCTCTGGTGTTCCCCTGTACTAGGGCATATAAAGTTTGCAAGACCAAGGGGCCTCTCTTCCCAATGATGACTGACTAGACCATCTTCTGTTACATATGCAGCTAGAGACACGAGCTCTGAGGGTGCTGGTTAGTTCATATTGTTGTTCCACCTATAGGGTTGCAGACCCCTTCAGTTCCTTGGGTAGTTCCTCTATTGGGGGGCCCTGTGTTCCATCTGATAGCTGACTGTGAGCATCCACTTCTGTGTTTGCCAGGCACTGGCATAGCCTCACAAGAGATAGCTATATCAGGGTCCTTTTAGCAAAATCTTGCTGGTGTATGCAATAGTGTCTGCTTTTGGTGGCTGATTATGGGATGGACCCCTCGGTGGGGCAGTTTTTGGATGGTCCATCCTTTCTTCTCAGCTCCAAACTTTGTCTCCGTAACCCCTTCCATGGGAGTTTTGTTCCCAATTCTAAGAAGGGGCAAAGTCTCCACATTTTGGTCTTTCTTCTTTTTGAATTTCATGTGTTTTACAAATTGTATCTTGGGTATTCTAGGTTTCAGGGCTAATATCCACTTATCAGTGAGTGCATATTATGTGAGTTCTTTTGTGATTGGGTTACCTCCCTTAGGATGATACCCTCCAGATCCATCCATTTGCCAAGGAATTTCATAAATTCATTGTTTTTAATAGCTGAGTAGTATTCCATTGTGTAAATGTAACACATTTTCTGTATCCATTCCTCTGTTGAGGGACATCTGGGTTCTTTCCAGCTTCTGGCTATTATAAATAAGGCTGCTATGAACATAGTGGAGCATGTGTCCTTATTACCAGTTGGAAGATCTTCTGGGTATATGCCCAGGAGAGGTATTGCTGGATCCTCCGGTAGTACTATGTCCAATTTTTTGAGGAACCGCCAGACTGATTTCCAGAGTGGTTTTACAAGCTTGCAGTCCCACCGATAATGGAGGAGTGTTCCTCTTTCTCCACATCCTTGTCAGCATCTGCTGTCCCCTGAGTTTTTGATCTTAGCCATTCTGATTAGTGTGAGGTAGAATCTCTAGGTTGTTTTGATTTGCATTTCCCTGATGATTAAGGATGTTGAACATTTTTTGAGGTGTTTCTCAGCCATTTGATATTCATCAGTTGAGAATTCTTTGTTTAGTTCTGTGCCCCATTTTTTAATGGGGTTATTTGGTTTTCTGGAGTCTGTTTTCTTGAGTTCTTTATATATAATGGATATTAGTCCCCTATCTGATTTAGGATTCGTAAAGATCCTTCCCAATCTGTTGGTGGCCTTTTTGTCTTCTTTCTTTCTTTCTTTCTTTCTTTCTTTCTTTCTTTCTTTCTTTCTTTCTTTCTTTCTTTCTTTCTTTCTTTCTGATTTCCCCGTTTTTCTTTTTTTAATTAGACATCTTCTTCATTTACATTTCAAATACTATCCTGAAAGTCCCCTATACCCTCCCTGGCCCTGCTCCCCTACCCACCCACTCCCACTTCTTGGCCCTGACATTCCCCTGTACTGTGGCATATAAAGTTTGCAGGTACGTGTCTTTTCTTGAGTAAAGAGTGCTGCCAGATTTCCAAATGTTTGGATCTCCTTTAGCAATCCTGGAAGGAGGCATGGGTTTTCTTGTTTCTTTAATCAAGAGAAAAGAATGATTGCAAACTCATCCAAATTGTTAACTGCTCTTGAAGCCTCACTGGTATCAAATGGTAAAACCTAACCCATGCTTAAGAGAAAGAGAATATTGGGAAAATAGGTATTTGAAAAGAATTATCAGATGCCTTTTTTAGATAGTAGTATTTGAATTGAATTGTGGGTGACATGAAGGAAGATATTCAATAAGAAATGGGGAAGGAACCTGCTGATGGTGTCATGACACCCCCTATCTTGTCCCAGCTCATTGTATGTTCCAAGGAGCTGCTTCAAGAACTATAGGCATTAGCCTAGTGCTCACAGACACTCTATTCAGAGGTTGTTTCTATCATCCACTGTGGTGGGAGGATAGAAGATAGGTGGAAAAGCATTGTTGAGGAGCAGACTTGACCAAACACATTAAAAGTGTGTTTGAAATTCTCAAGCAGTAATTATTTCTAAAAGAGCAATTCTTGAAACCCATTTTCATAAAAAAATGTAGACTTAAATTGTATATAGGTGTTTATAAACTGAACATGTTGTTTTCTTTATCTTCTTGGCTGGTAATGAACACTAGGTTGTTTCCACGTTTTAGCAGTAGGAATAACATTGTGTCAAACATGACAGTGCACATATTTCTGTGCAATCTCAATTTACATTTTTAAATTTATTATTTTTAGTGGGATTGCCAGGGCACACAGAAGCTCTATTTTTAGTTATATTTTGTATAAAATATAAAATATTATTTTATATACTTGGCATATCATCTCCCAACCCCTCTAACAGCACTCAAGGAGTCTATTCCTACATAAGCATAACTAATACTTATAATTTTTTGCTTTGTTTTTTGATAGTAGTCATTATAATAGTTGTAAATTATTAGGATAATGTGATACCTAACATAAACAAGTCACAGAATGACAAATGTCAAATAATTTCACTTACGTGAGATGTCTAAAATAGTCAAGTTAATGGGAGCTGACTTGGAGGTCTGGGTTGCTCAGTGGATATCAGGTCCAGCTACTCATAATTAGTAACTCATAAGAACCTTGATGCAATATAGTGTCCATAGTTAATAGGGATGTACTGTGTCCTTCAGAGAGTCAGAGAACAGAACTTGCATGTAGCATTTTCACATAAACAAAACAACAAAACATGCACACACACACACACACACACGGTTGCAAAGAAATTTTCAGAGGTGATGGGTATATTTATTAACTTAATTGCTTTGACAGTTTCTTGGGTTTCTGAAACTTTCCAAACACATCAGATTACAAGTATATTTAACATATACACGTATGTTCTATCTCAATAAAGCTGTTAAAATCAGTATGTAGCATTTACTCTTAATGAGAATATATATTCTCTTCCCCCTCTGTATTAGTCATTGATTTATTGCTGTGAAAAGACACCATAACAAAGACAACTCTAACAAAAGAAAGCACTTAATTAGCCCTTGTTTGTAGTTTCAGAGGTTTAGTCTACTATCATCATGGTGGGATAAATGGCAGCACACAGGCAGACATGGGCTGGAGATGTTGCTAAGAGTTCTACATACAGCAGCTGGAAGAGACAGACTCTGGGCTTGGCATAGACTTTTGCAATCTTAAAGCACTCCTCCAGTGACACACTTCCTCCAGTAAGACCACTCCTCCAACAAGACAACTCCTCCTAATTCTTTCAAATGGTGACATTCCCTTGTGATCAAGCATTCACATCTAGGAGCCTATGGGGTCCACTGTATTCAAACCTCCACAACCCCCTTCTTCTTCCACAGAATCCGCCTCTGTGAAGTTCTCCCTGAGCATCCCAGCCACAGAGAATACATCTTCTTTGGGTTCTCTTTGGAGGAGCATCTGGACAAATCATTGGCAATCGGTAAAATGTCCTTCCAAGTTCTAACTATTGTGTTCAGCTTGTGGTTTTGTTATTTTGACTAAAACCTTCTGCAGGTGCAGAAGGGAGCCCCAAACTATTCTTCCTTCTCTGGTACCTACCTTGAAGTTATATTTATGGATTTTTCTCAGGTTAGTTTGGCTCTTGATCCAACCTGAATAGTTTGTACTATCTAGATTTATTACACTTGACCAGGAGAAGAAATGAATAATTTTCTGCTTCATTTAAAAAAAAAATCACTGCTACTTTCAACCTGGAAGAAATACCACTTCTCCATAACTAAAAGATTTATTTTTAGCTTGGTGATCTGTTTTCAGAATTTTAGTGGAAATCTCAATTTCTCGAAATCTTTGCAAGCTGTTTATCTTTTTTGGTTAAAGTTCTACACTTAATGTGCACATCATATAGAATATTGAATTTAATTCTTTAGTATTAATTTTAGGGAGTCCCTATATCTTAAGTATGTAAAATTGAAGAGCATCAGAGTGATATTTGTGGTCTCATCCTAACCTTGAATACCATCCTTAGGGAGAACTAATCTCTGCTCAGAACCTACAGAGCCCAGGTTTCTCTGTAGGTAAGACTGATGGACCATGACTCAGACCTGACAGAATCACTGTGCGATTCCCACCACCTGCTATTCAAGCAAACAAAGCACGGAGGATAAAAATTGATGTACTTGAAATGCAATGTGAATCCTGCTCACACTGGGATTTGGCCAGGGAAATGATGTGAAGTAGCAGAGCTCTTAATTAATGCATTTAACACCTTAATGATGCCAATTAATCTACTTAATCCTATTCATGCCAAAGAACCAAGAGAAATTAAATGACCCAATCTTAAAAATGGAAGGAAATGGACTCAGTCAGGAGTCATTTGTACATGGACCATTTTCTGAGGAAAATACTCAATCTGTTCAGAAGCAGATTGAGTATTCAAGCTCTCCCTCTGTGTGATGCAGTGGTCCATGTTCCTTCTTCTGTTCCTTCTGGAGAAAGAGTGAGAGCCTAGACATGAGACCGGGTACAGCAAAGGAAGACTAGGAAAGCTTTCGCAGTTCACTGGAAAAGGACTCAAACCTTGAGTGACCTCAAAGGAAGAAAAAAAAAAAAAAGACTAGGGCTCTGAGCACCCTGCTATTACTTAATTGTTTTCTCATTCTATTCACATATTTCAACTACCCCAAGTCATTGATTATTGATTTCATTTGATACATAGCAATCATCACTATCCAGAGAGTGTAACATTAACCAAAGCTATTAAGTAACAATATTGTGATCTGAACTGATTCCATGAGTTATCTTTATTTGGGGATAACATCAAAGAATTTCAACATAACCATTATAAGCTACATGGATTTGGAAAAATTACTTCTACCCCCCCACCCCCCGTCTACAAAACCAAAGGGTTGGAATAATTTTTAGACTGTGCTAATACATCCATGGGTCTGGAGGAGGATTTTTTTTTCATTTAATACATCCCGGGTCAAGTGAACCAGGAACTTGGCAGTAGCTGAGACTTTTACCCCAGCAACAAATTTATCATAGTTATTAATAGAAGCTATAAAGCTCATGGGTCAGACGCACACATAGGGCTGTGTTACTCATAGCATGGCTAGAAGAAGAAGCTGCAAGATTACACCGATTTCTTTTTTATTCTCTGAGCCCTTGGGGAATAAGAAGAAACTCACCTGGCTGGTGCCTGTACATTGGGATCATGTTCCTACTGGAGAACCCTTGACTTAGAAAACTCTAGTGTTATCAGGGACCATCAGAAAACATTCTCAAAGTGTAGAAAGATAAAATTTGACAATAAAGAAGTAAATTTGCTCCTCTGTCTAATAAGAAGATACTACCACTATCTCTCAAGGTTCTTTACAGTACAGGAGTCATTGAGATAATTGTGTGGAACAAATGCTGATGAAACACTATAAGTAGTCCCTTGTTGAACTGAAAGGGGTCTGTAACCCTATAGAAGGAACAGCAATATGAACTAACCAGTACCCTCTGAGCTCGAGTCTCTAGCTGCATATGTAGAAGAGGATGGCCTAGTCAGCCATCATTGGGAGGAGAGGCCGTTGGTCTTACAAAGATTATATGCTCCAGTACAGGGGAATGCCAGGGCCAGGAAGCGGGAGTGGGTGGGTTGGGGAGCAGGGCAGGGGGAGTGTATAGGGGACTTTCAGGATATCATTTGAAATGTAAATGAAGAAAATATCTAATAAAAAATTGTTTTAAAAAAATTCCTTGTTAGTGACTAGCATGCTGAGAAGTATGAAGTGCTATGGTCAGGTTTAAGCCTAAGGTCTTTTCTGGTTCATTTCCATGCCATTTGAGTGTACCTGAAACATACTGAGTTATACATTTAGAAATCCCATTTCAGGAAACATTAAATATAGTTCTCAGTCATACATGCAGAAAAGAAACAGCTTTTTTTCTTTATCCAAATGCCTGAAGTAGCTGTCAACATGGGACCTAAATCCACTTCTTTCATGACAGCTAAGACTTGCTAATACCTAACATAGGCAGGATTCTAGGAGATTTTCAGAAAACACCCTACCTTTTATCTATTTTCTCAGGATAAAAAAAGGTTCACTGAATAAAGCTAGATATAGGTTCTTTTCCAGCTTTGGAAATAAATGATCGGTGTTCACCCAGTGCCACATGACATGTGCAGGTGCTTAACCCAGTGCCATGTGCAGTGCATAGTTACCTTACCCAGTGCCACATGCAGCACACAGGTGCTTTACTCAGTGCTACATGCAGTGCACAGGTGCTTTACCCCGTGACACATGCAAGTGTACAGGTGTTTTACCCAGTGCCACACATATAGTGCATAGATGCTTTCCATCTTTGCAGCAATCCACCCTTGCATTAAACAATACCATCTCAGTTTCTCTCTCTTGAACACCAAAGTACTTTTATTATATTTAATTGAATATGTGAACAGCTAGTGTAATAGTCTAGAAAAAGGTGCTAGTGAAAGCTGAATTCCAAATGATGTCTTCAGAGAGCAATTTCGAGTCACCAGGTAAAAATAAGGAAGAAAAATGAATCTCACAAAGAGCATCTGAGTTTTTACTTCTCTCCACTGAGACAGGTCTGTACAAACTGTAACCGGATTCAAATTTAGTAACACTCGCTATTTGGCTCTCAGTGGGGAATTGATAAAATGTTATCAAGCATCATTCTGTATTGCATTGTGGGAGTTTCAGCATTTATCTACAACAAAGGAGGCAGAATCGGAGGAAGTGAGTGCTTGATTAGGATTTGAAGGCATGTACAATGTGTTCTCAAACTGTCAGACAGCTCTGAGAGCAGCGTTCTGTGATCTAGTAATTAGCTTGTAAGTGAACTGTTGAGATTCATAATGCTTTCACTGGGCCTCTCAGTCCACTGAAGGTGGCTGATTACAGGTTCAAAGTCTGAACCTATTTTGGCTCTTTATTTCCAATTCCCTACAATCCTGATAGTCAATAATAGTCAAAAATGACACTAGAAATTACATGCAAGATTGAAGTGTAGCCATTCCAACCTAGAGAGACAAGACTTCACTTATTTCATTATTGTTTTAAGAAATTAGTGCATAAAATGCACCCAATATTTTTGATTGTTTAAAATGTTCTTCATATTATACCTTTTGCTACAAAGTCTGTTTAACCATCACTCATTATTGGGCTTACTGAAAGAATCCTCAATGTAATATCTGTTTCCATTAAAGTCTTTTCCAACAACCAGAATGAAAATTGTAAAATGGTAAATTAGATTGTGCGTCTGCTTTGATGATGGTCAGTGAGTGGCTTCCCTGTGCATCAGATGATATATTAAATGTGTCAGCTCTCTATCTGTCTCTTTCTTAGGATTGTCCTTTTACCCATTAAGGTCCAGATTACCTGGATTTTCTCTCCCATATGTATTCATTTGTTTTCTTGTTACTTTGTCAAAAATATTCGACAGAGGCATGTTAAGAGCAGAAGATTCATTTTTGCTCTTGGTTTCAGAGGCATTTCAATGCACCATGTCAGGAAAAGCACAGCATAGTTCATAGTAGGTAGAGCTTTCAAATGGGGGAAGCTCTCACATCATGGTGGCAGGAAGAAAACAGAGCCATGGTTAGCACCCTAAGGAAGCATAACCTTCAGCGTTCCACCCAAGTGACCTGCTTCTAGCAGCTGTGATCTGTTTCTCGAAGGCTCCGTAGCCTTCCGAATAGCACCACAAGTCGATTCCCTGGTGTTTAATGCATGATTCTCTGGGAGACAGTTAAGGTTCAGTCCATAACACCATCAAACATTCCAGACTGACTCTGTGATGTTCTTACCACACTCTCTTCTTGTTCTTCTCATAAATCAGTTTGTAACTTGTATCTTTCTTGCTCAGAGGGACTTTATCCAAAGTGAGCTATGCCTACGTTCCCGACCCTTTCACCAAAGCCACCATAAACTCCATAGTTTATCTGCACATGCATGCAGTTGTGCATATGTGTGTTCCTGTCTTTTTCTTGTTTCTATGGAGAATAAATGTCAGAAACTCATAGTTATATTGGTAGTATCTGTATCATGACTTGGTTAACTTTTTCAGTTTGAAAATTTTACATATGATTATTGAAATTATATTAGATCAAATAACCAAACAGGGGTCTTTCTTCCGTGGAGAAAATGGATTTTCTACCTACAGCCATTGATTTCTGTAGCGCTTCATGTATACATGGAACCTTGAGAAATTCATCCATACTGGCATGTCAACTGGCGATATGTTCTTTAGAATCCCTTGGCTGTGTACTTTCTCTTTTTTTTCCTTACTTTTTAGGAAGTGCCTTTTAAATTTGCTGACTGTGCTCAACTTATTAAAAGTGTCAGCTCCACTCAGGGGAGCTTGTTCTCTTTCCCTTGATGTGTGCTGCTCTTTCTGTATGTCTTTTCTTTAAGTCTCATGCTGTAAGTCTAAGTCACAGCTTCAAATGCTACCCATGTGCTTGCAGTTTCACTTATCGCCGATCGTGTAAACTGCTGGACCAAAAGCCAACACAGCATTTCCCTTTCCAGTTCTTAATTGGCATTTTAAACTTAGTGCATCTAAAGGGAACTGTCGTTAGACCTCCCAAGTATTAATTTTAATTCATCTTCATCTCAAAAAAAATGGTATCACTTCAACCTATTTTCCTATATCTTTAATCAACAACCCATAGTCATTTCCCAGGTATTCTATCTTCACTTCAACTCTTACCTGAAAAACTGAAGACAACTTCCCTCTACTCTATTTTCCTTCTGCAATCTGTCTCTTACACACACACACACACACACACACACACACACACACACACACACACACAGAGACAGACAGAGACACAGAGAGACAGACAGACAGCTAAACACACAGATACACAGACACACAGACACACAGACACACAGACACACACACACACACACACAGAGAGAGAGAGAGAGAGAGAGAGAGAGAGAGAGAGAGACCCACAGAAAATAAACAACAAAGACTACAGTGATCAGTTTCTTCAGAACCACCACACTTATGAGTTCATAGTGGTTTCCTGTATAAGATCTGTGCAAGACAAAGCCAATCAACACTCCAGCACAGATAAGGGAGCAGAACACAAGCTCTCACCCCTAGTGGAGAAGCTTTTAGTTGCCAGGAAAGGTATTACTATAGGATTTGGGCATACACATATACACATGTGCAAAGTTGATGTTAGGTAAGGGACTTGACTGGTGGGAGATATAGAAGGAGTTGGAAGGGGAAGGGGACGATATGATCAAAGTGTATTATATGTGTTTATGAAAGTCTCAAAGAATAAATATAAATATGTTAGAAGTGAATATATTAGATTCACAACCCCATTTTCTAACATGCCATGTTTACTGTCTCCCAAGGAAGCACAGCCCTTTTGTGTTGATGTCACCTTTGTAATATGCCCTCTGACACTCATGCCTATACCCTAACATTGCTTATAAGAAAGGCACTTGCATTCATTGCCGCACCATCTTCTATTACCATCTTCCCATGGACCCTCTATTACTTTTATGTTTATTTGTTTTGTTTTGTTTAATAGCAATTTATAACATTTCCTATCTTGCTGGTAAATTCCATATTTACCTGTATATTTTAACTTATAACCCAATAAAGATACTTTAGTATCTTATTTAGTATCTTTAATAGCAAGGAATATATATATATATATATATATATATATATATATATATATATATATATTATACACTGGTCATGAGAGTCACTGAAATCACATGTTGTTTCCTTCCTAAATTACCTGATAAAAACTCAAACTTTAATGAGACTTCTGTATTTGAATAACCTCCAACTTTCTTAATCCCCAAAGCTCAGGAAATAGGTATTTTATCATAATAGTCTAGCCCTGGCTGAGATTTTAATCTCCTGTGTTTTCATTTCTTTGTAGTTGTACAGTTCTGGCCATCTATTGTCCTCTTTCAAGAAAGAGATCAAGAGGTATATCTCTCATGTTGTCCATATTCAGTTGTCACACATACTCACTATATGTGGCACTTTCTCTCTCTATGGTCTGTTACTTCTAATATAAGACCGACTTCTAGTGAAATCTAAAATACAGTGAATGGCATGGCTTCACACCACTTCCAAGCCCATTCAGTTCCACTTTGAAGAACTCCTAACTGCTTACAGTTTTATGCTGGTGGACATGACTTTATTCAGAATGGGCTTGTATACTTTCACTGTATTTGGGGTGAACCAAGGCTGTGTGTGTGTGTGTGTGTGTGTGTGTGTGTGTTTGTGTGTGTGTCTGGTGTGTGTGTGTGTGTGTGTGTGTGTTTGTGTATGTGTGAGTGTGTTTGTGTGTGTGTGTTTATCTTAGAGAGCAGGACAGGGTTTTAGGGTGAAGTTTCATTGGCTAGAGATACCTCATTTGCATGAAGAGGCACTCCAGGAAGTTGAGCCTGTAATTTTACCAGGGATTATGTGACATCCTCCAGGTAGAGTGTGGACTGGGCTCTTCAGAGCAGGTGGAGAACAGGAAGCTCCCACTGAGAAAAGAGAGTCCTCTATTTTGTGCCAGGCTAGGGAAAGCTGTCCAGACGTGGTAAACTACAAACTTATTAGCGAGGTACAACAATGACCCATAGCAACTGGGTGAGAAAAGGGTTTATTTCACTTTATGGGTTAAAGTCTATCAAGATGAGAAGGAAGGGAGGGAACGCAAGGGATAAACTGTGAAGCAGGGATTGAAGCAGACCATGGAGGAGCATGGCTTATTAGTTTTTTCCTGACAGGTTGTTTAATCTGCTTCCATGGTCATATGCCTTGTTTCTCCCATAGTTCTAGTTGACGCTTATATAGACTTCTAGTGTGAGCATAAGTTAGGCACAGAAGCAATTTCCCTTCTGAAAGACAGTGGGATATCTTGTATCTTAGGTCTTACTCCTTAAATCCTTCCTCTCTATCATAACAATTAAGATACTATCCTAATAATATTTTCATTTGCGAGTTCCCCTCATCAGTTCTGTGAAGTGCTAGATGTTTCAAATTTGTCCCTTTATAATACAAGTAAGGAAAGGAAGAAAGATGGGAAAAAATGAAGAATGAAGTCTTAGAAACAAAACAGAAAAATATCTTGTTGCCTACAAATTTCTTTTTGATGGAAAACTTTCTTACTGTGCTTGGTTGCTCATGGAAATAAATGCAGAAGATCCCAGGGTTCTCATGGGAAATAAGACCTTGGGACTCACTTCATCATCTTTTGTCTCCATAGGCATAAATGTATGCTTCTGTGAAACCAGTCAAAATTCTGTAATTACAAGCTATATCAAACACCCCAGACTCCCACATCTTCTCAGAAAGGCCATGTTGTTGCCACAGTAACCAGATCTCTATCGGACACCAGAAATGGGTATGGAAGAAAGGAATACAGCCACACTGTGGAGAGCTCGGGCTGAGTATTAGTGGAGAGAGTACACTGGCAACCCTTGGGCATGCCAGGTGCTCCACACAACTCTTGTTACTGCTCAGCAAAGTCAAATTATGAATTTCATGTGGGGTCTCTGAGGAACCACATGAGGAACTTGACCAAGGTTATTCATTAACTATGTTTTATCCTGTGTAGCCTTGGTTTCAGACATTTGAATTAATTATATTTCACTAGATATAATTATGACCAGTTTATGTGCAAAAATTTACTCTTATTTTGTCTAGATTGTATTTTTCCCCCTAGATTCTATTTGTATTCCCAAAGGCTTTCTCATCGATAATGTATTGATAAGATTTCTCAGATAGTTCAGAATGAAACTGATAATTTGGATAAATGATATTATTCTGTTGATCTTATCCTATTCTTTAATTTCTCTCAATTCACATACAAGGCAAACTCCTTTTATAATGCATTTGCTTTATTTATCCAGTAGATTTCTTGATTTCTTCTAACATGGGTAACTTCTGCAATGCTGCTCAAATGATGTCTTTCCATATGCTTGTTACCAATGGATTGGTAAAGAGACACAAGTTTCCTGCATATATGAAAGAGAATTACATTTTCTTTTTAAAATTTAATTTAATTTTATTTGTAGTTCATTTTTATACTCCATATTCCATTCCCCCCTCCCCATCCACCCCCCCCCCACTGCTCCACATCCCACACCTCCTCCCCAGGGATTTTGAGTCAATTTGAGTGATTGTGGTGACATAAGCATGGAGTGTTGTAAAGCTAGACATTTCATTAGAGAAGAAAGAATAGGGAAATAAGAGGGAGAGAAGAGAAGGAAGAGGGAGAGGAAGGGAGGGAGGGAGAGGAGAGAGGAAGAGGGGACTAAGAGAGAGGGAGAGAAGAGAGGGGGGAAAGCAGATGGGGGAGGAAGAGTGTGGGAGGAGAAGAAGAAAGAGGACAAGGGAGGAGGGGGAGAGGCTTTGCAAAGATATGTTTCTAGTGATCTACTTCCTTTACATAATTTTTAAGAACCTCCTAAATTCTACCACTTCCCAGTAACATTGTCACAGAATGATTTTATCACTAGATTGACCCAAAGATTAGTACAAAGCATTTACGAATCAGTTTCTCTTCAACATTGTCACCATCTGGGGACAAAACCTTCAAGGCATGAGCCCTTTTGTTTGCTTTTCCTTTTCTTTTATTTTAATCATACTTTATGTATAGGAATACACTTTAAATTTTAAGTAATATTATAATAGAATGGTATAGTTTTTTGTAGTACATTTCAGGTTTTTTGCATTTTTAAATTTTAATTAATTTTTTAAACTCCATATTTGTTCCCCCCACCCCACCCACCCTCTGACTGTTCCACATCCCATACCTTCTGCCCACACCCCTGTCTCCACGTGGATGTCCCCACTCCCCAACCCACCTGACCTCTAAACTCCCTGGGGCCTCCAGTCTCCCAAGGGTCAGGTTCATAGTCCCTGAGCCAACACAGACCAGGCAGTCCCCCACTGCCTGTGTGTTGGCTTTAAATAAGAAAAAAAAATGCTAACACTCAGGTTACAAAACTCTCTGCATAGAACAAATTTAAAAAATAATTAAATTTTGTAATTGGGTGAATTTGACAAATGGATTATGGGGCTTTTAATATCTAATCCAAAAGCAGTGGGCAAACTTGTTAATCTGACAAAGTAGAAGATAATTGAGAGAAGTAAAAAAGAAAGAGAAATAGAATGTAGTACTATTATACAATCAACAGATGGACACCAAAGTTTATAATTCAAAATTATAAAGCTGGCAATAAATTTGTATAACAAAAGGTGACTAAGGGGAATACAATACCACTTATCTAGTGACAAAGATAACCACAAATGCTAAAGATGAAACATTTTAAAAGTCCTAAATACTTGAAACTAAATTCATAGATATAGAATCATAGTCATAAAAATATCCTTCCACTACTATAAAATATTGTACTTGGGGTATTAACTAGTGTAAACAGATGAATGCAAATGACTGTGGCCCTACAAATGTAACAAAAACAGCCAGGTTATCAATATTTGTAGGTGACATATTATTATGCTCAATAATCCTACATTGTCAATGATAAAGACAATTCCGAAATCAAATATGTATTAATGTAATAGGATAGAAATTAAAATACTGAAGCTGCTGTCTGCATTTGTTGCATTAGTAACAGCTTGAAAAATGTAATAAAGAAGACTATAGCAACAAAGTTCCCAAAATACGAAGCATACCAGAGAAGCATATATGTATACTTGAGTAAACAGAATGTTTCATCATCAAGATAACTCAACTAAGATGCCAGTTTCCCTTAACATAATTTTAAAATGTGATTGACCTTAATAAAAATCTACTAAGCCATTTCATTGTAACCAGAGAAGTTTGTGTTAAAGTTCATATAGAGAGGTAAACATGTAATGATAATTATAGTAGTATAGAAGGGAAAGATCTGAGAGGGAATAAGCACTGATTTTTCTGAATGTTCTCATTCCAGGCTGGAACACCGCTGCAAAGCTGAACAGAACAGTATAATCATATAGAAAGACCATAATTACAGAGTTATGGAACAGAAACTCTTATATAATCAAAGCTAACAGAAGACTGAAGAGATGGTTCAGTGGTTGGGAATGTGTAATAGTCTCAATTTCCCAGCTCCCACACTGGGTAGAACTTCCTGTATCCTAGCTCTAGGGAATTTGATGCCCTGGGCCTTCATAGTCACTTGCTATCATGTGCACATTCTTAGACATACAATACATAATTAAAAATAAAATAAATCTTTAAAATGATAATATCTCACATACATATATATTTGTAACAACAATTAAGTTTTTTTAAAAGGCCATGGATTTGAAAGAGAGCAAGGACAGGTATTTAGGAGGTTTGGAGGGAGGAAGGGGAAAATAATGTGATTACATTATAATCTCGGAAAGAAAATAAATAATTCTTAAAAAGCAAAAACAATTAATACATGGATAATATAAAGAATAATACAAAGTCAGCAAGAAAAAAGAAGGTTTTTGTAAACCATGTTAACTGGGCAGCCATATAAAAATAGTTTTAATAGGAATCATTTATCCCATTGTCTGTAGGAATAGTCTTTAATGGCACAAAATTAACCCAACAGATATTTTAGCTGTTCTGTCATTACGTTCATAACCATGACCCTTCCCACAATTACTAGTAATTTATATAAGAATATGTATTTTCAAAAGCAGAAAGTTCTCTGTGTGAGCTGAATTTCCTTTGGCTACACAAAGAGGAGCCTCTAGGGAAAAATCCAGAGGAGGTGATGGCAGCAGTGCGTCTCTGCACTTCTTCCTTGATTGATGATTCCATGGTGCCTATTGCAGTGCCTCCTGACCTGCTGTCTGATTGCCTGAAGAGGAGAAAAAATGAAGCAAGCAAGTCTCCCCAAAGCTGGAAAAACTCATTGTGAGACCACATATATGGGACAGAAGTTCTGCCTATCAAGAAATTGATCCCTTTGAAGTTTAGTGTTGGGAGAAGCCAGACTCAGAGCAGGATCTCTTGGTCTCATTAAGGGGAAAGGAAATCCCCAAGAAATGTCAGCTCACAGCCTAATCATGTAGGTTTCAGCACTCTTCAAGCAAAGTTCTGGGTACACGAGAGCCATCTCTCTTACAAAAATCTGACATCTGTAAGCCTACACTAAGAAACAAAATAATTTGTGGAAGGAAGAAAAGAATACACAGTTCAAAGTGTCTTTTATGGGATCTTCTTTCCCAGTCATACCACACACTACACACACACACACACACACACACACACACACACACACACACACACATTAATTGCATCCAACACCTGAGTTTCCAATAGCAAAAAAAGCTATTTCTAAGCTGCCGAAAGACAATAATTGGTAATGGGTTGAGTCCAGTTTGAAATGTCTGAGTGCATACTTAGCCCATGCTCTTTTAACTGATTAGACAACACATGCTATATAACAAAAATCTTGCACAAAAGTCTGGTTATTCCAGGGATCCATGGAAGAAATGACACTGACTAGAAACTACCAGTACGGGTAGCACTCCAGACCTCCTTCCACATCCAGAGACAGCTTGACTCCTAGGATATCCGTCACAACCAGGTTCACAGATGAGACACTCCCTGCCCCAATAAATGTCTAATTGGACTCCCACAGGGCCCAGTGGACACAGTACCTATCTGCCTTGTGAGAGACACAACATCCTTTCAGTCCACAACTGCACCCCAGAACAGATCAGGTGTTCCAGCACCCCTGCCACACCCATTTCTAGAGACCACTTGACTCCCAGGAGGTCCATCATAACCAGGCTCATAGAAGGGACAGGAACCAGTCAGAGTCAGCAAGGCCAGTTAAGACCTGAGATAACCAGATGGCGAGAGGCAAGCATGAAAACATTAGCAACAGAAATCAATGCTACTTGGTACAATCAGAACCCAGTTTTTCCACCAAGGCAAGCTCTGGATACCCGAGCACAGAAGAAAAGCAGGATTCTGACCTAAATTCTCATCTCATGAAGATGATAGAGGACCTTAACGAGGACATAAATAACCCCCTTAAAGAAATACAGGAGAACATAGGTAAACATGTAGAAGCCCTTAAAGAGGAAACAAATCCCTTAAAGAAATACAGGGAAACACAATCAAATTGGTGAAGGAATCGAACAAAACCATCCAGGATCTAAACATGGAAGTAGAAACAATAAAGAAATCACAAATGTAGGCAACCCTGGAGATGCAAAACCTAGTAAAGAGATTAGGAGTTACAGATCCAAGCATCACCAACTGAATACAAGAGATAAAAGAGAGAATCACAGGTGTAGAAGATACCATAGAAGATATTGACATAACAGTCAAAGAAAATACTAAGTGCAAAAAACTCCTAACCCAAAACATTCAGGAAATTCAGGACACAATGAATAGGCCAAACCTAAGAATAATAGGAATATAAAAGAGAGAAGACTCCCAAGGCAAAGGGTCAGGAAATACCTTCATCAAAATAATAGAATACTGCCCTAACCTAAAAAGAGAGATGGTCATAAGTATAAAAGAAGCCTACAGAACTCCAAATAGATTGGACCAGAAAAGAATTTCTTCCCATCACATAATAATCAAAACACTAAATACATGGAACAAAATGATTATTAAAAGTGTTAAGGGAAAAAGGCCAAGTAACATATAAAGGCAGACCTATCAGAATGACACAAGATTTCTAAACAGAGACTCTAAAACCCAGATGATCCTGGGCAGATGTCATGTAGACCCTAAGAGAACACAAATTCCAGCCCAAGGTACTATACCCAGTAAAACTCTCAATTACCGTAGATGGATAACATGGAATATTCCATGAGAAAAGCAAATTTAAACAATGTCTTCCCACTAATCCAACCATACAAAGAATAATAGAAAGACAACTCCAATACAAGGAAGGAACTATACCCAAGAAAAACCAAGAATTTAATCATCCACAACAAAACCAAAAGAAAAGAACCCCATTAACATAATAATACCAATAACAAGAAAAATAACAGGAACTATCAAACATTGTTTTTTAATATCTCTCAACACCAATGGACTCAATTCCCCAATAGAAAGACATAGGCTAACAATCTGGAAACATAAACAAGTTCCAGCATTTTGTGCATACAGGTAACATCAGTGACTAAGACCCTACATCATACTAAAAGGCTGGAAAAAATTTCCAAGCAAAGGGTCCCAAGAAACAAGCTGGAGTAGCCATTCCAATATCCAATAAAATAGGCTTTCAACCAAAAGTTATCAAAAGAGATGGGGAAGGACACTTCATACTCATTGAAGGAGAAATCCACCAAGAGAAAGTCTCAATTCTGAACACCTACATCCCAAACTCATGGGCACCCAGATTTGTGAAAGAAATGTTACTAAAGCAAAACACATTGATCCCCACACAGTAATAATGGGATACTTCAACACCCCACTACCACCAATGGACAGATCATGTAAACAGAAACTAAACAGAGACACAGTGAAGCTACCAGAAGTTGTAAACCAAATAACTTAATAGATATCTACAGAACATTTCACTCTAAAACAAAAGAATGCACCTTCTCAGCATCTCATGGTACCTTCTCCAAAACTGACCATATAATTGGAAACAAAACAAGCATTCCCAGATACAAAAAGACTGAAATAATCCCAAGCATTCTATCAGATCACCACAGATTAAGTCTGGTCTACAAGAACAACAAAAACAACAGAGTCCACATACTCATGGAAACAGAATAACTTTCTACTCAATGATAACTTGGTCAAGGAAGAAATAAAGAAAGAAAGTAAAGGCTTTCTCTAATTTAATGAAAATGAAGACACAGTATACCCAAACTTATGGAACACAATGAAAGGAGTGCTAACAGGAAAATTCATAGCACTGAGTACCTTCATAAAGAAATTGGAGAGATCCTACACTAGCAACTTAAAAGCACATCTGAAAGCTCTAGAACAAAAGAAGTAAACACACCGAAGAGGAGTAGATGGGAGGAAATAATAAAGCTTGGGGCTGAAACCAACCAATTGG
This sequence comes from Mus pahari, assembly GCF_900095145.1. NCBI lineage: Eukaryota > Metazoa > Chordata > Mammalia > Rodentia > Muridae > Mus > Mus pahari. Next base: position 10,656,875 of record NC_034596.1, on the reverse strand, counting down.
AAACAAAGAAAACACACAAGAATCAAAATACTAAGAGCTGGTTCTCTGAAAAAAAAATCAACAAAATAGATAAACCCTTAGGAAAACTAACTAAAGGGCACAGAGACAGTTTCCAAATTAACAAGATCAGAAATGAAAGGGAGATATAACAAGAGAAATTGAGAAAATTAAAAAAAAATTCATCAGATCCTACTACAAAAGCCTAAAAACTGGAAAATCTAGATGAAATGGATGATTTTCTGGATTTTTTAGACACGTACCAGGTGCCAAAGTAAAATCAGGACCAGATAAGCCATCTAAATAGTCCCATAACCCCTAAGGAAATAGAAGCAGTCATTAAAAGCTTTCCAACAATAAAAATCCCAAGTCCAGGTGATTTTAGTGCATAATTCTATCAGACCTTCAAAAAAGACCTAATGCCAATATTTCTTAAACAATTCCACAAAATGGAAACAGAAGGAATACTACCTAATTCATTCTATACACAGTTACACTGATACTTAAACCATACAAAGACCCTTCAAAGAAAGGGAACTTCAGACTAATTTCACTTATAAACACTGATGCAAAAACACTCAATAAAATTCTTGCAAACTGAATCCAAGAACACATCAAAATGATGGCTCACCATGATCAAGTAGGCTTCGTACCAGGGATGCAGGGATGGTTCAATAAACCTAGTCTACTATATAAACAAGCTCAAAGGAAAAAAATCATATGACTATCTCCTTAGAAGCTGGAAAAGACTTTGACAAAATACAACACCCCTTCATGGTAAAAGTTTTGGAAAAATTAGGAATTCAAGGCACATACTTGAACATAATAAAAGCAATATACAGCAAACCAACAGCCAACATCAAATTAAATGAAGAGAAGCCTGATGCAATCTCACTACAATTAGACACAAGGCAAGGCTGCCCATGCTCTCCCTACTTATTCAATATAGTACTCAAAGTTATAGATAGATCAATTAGACAACAAAATAACAACAAAGGGATACAAATTGGAAAGGAAGAAGTCAAGGTTTTACTATTTGCAGATGATATGATAGTATACATAAGTGACTCCAAAAAAATTCTACTAGAGAACTCTTAAACCTAATAAATAACTTCAGCAAAGTGGCTAAATATAAAATTAACTTAAATCAGTAGCCTTCCTCTACACAAAGGATAAATGGGCTGAGAAAGAAATTAGGGAAACAAATGTCACAAATAATGTATATCTTGGTGTAACTCTAACCAAACAAGTGAAAGATCCTTATGATAAGAACCCCTAGTCTCTGAAAAAAAGAAATCTAAGACCTCAGAAGATGGAAAGACCTCCCATGTTTATGCATCTGTAGGGTTCACAGTTAAAAAAAAACCATCTTGGCAAAAGCAATCTACAGATTCAATGCAATCTCCATCAAAATTCCATCTCAATTCTTCACAGAGATAATAAGAGTAATTATTTCCTTCATCTGGAATAACAAAAAACCCAGTATAGCAAAAATAATTATAACAATAAAATAACTGGGGGAATCAACATACCTGACCTCAAGCTGTACCTCAGTTCAATGGTGATAAAAACTGCATGGTATTGGTACAGAGACACACAGGTAGATTAATGGAGTAGAACTAAAGACCCAGAAATAAACTCTCACATGTATGGTCACTTGAACTTTGACAAAAAAGCCAAAACCATACAGTAGGGTGAGGGGAGCATTTTCAACAAAAGTGCTGGTCTAACTGGCAGTCTGCATGTAGAAGAACGCAAATTGATCTTTTTTTTTTTTTTATCTCCTTGTACAAAGCTCAAGTCCAAGTGGATCAAGGACCTACACATATAACCAGATATTCTGAATCTAATAGAAGTGCAAGTGGAACAAAGCTATGAACACATTGGCACAGTGGAAATTTTCCTGAATAAAACACCAATGACTTAGGCTCTAAGATCAACAATTGTCACATAGGACCCCACGAAACTGAAAACCCTCTATAAAGCAAAGCACATTGTCAAGAGGAAAAAATGGCAACCTAAAGATTGGGAAAAGATCTTTACCAACCCTACATCTGATAGAGGGCTAATATTCAAAATATACAATGAATTCAAGAAGTTAGACTCCAGAAACCAAATTATCCAATTACAAAGTGGAATACAGAGCTAAACAAAGAATTCTCAAATGAGGAATCTCCATATGGCTAAGAAGCATCTAAAAACATGTCTAAACATCCTTAGTTATCAGGATAAAGCAAATAAAATCAACCCTGACATTCTACCTTATATCAAACAGAATGGCTAACATCAAAAACTCAGGCAACAGCAGATGCTAATGAGGATGTGCAGAGAGATGAAAACTCCTCCATTGCTTTTGGGATTGCAAGCTGATACAACCACTTTGGAAATCATTCTGGCAGTTCCTCAAAAATTGAAAATAGTTCTACCTGAAGACCCAGCTATGCCACCACTGGTCATATATATGCCCAAAAGTTGCTCCAACATATAACAAGGACACATGCTCCACTATGTTCATAGCAGCCTTATTTATAATAGCCAGAAGCTGGAAACAATTCAGATGTCCCCCAACTGAAGAATGGGTCCAGAAAATGTGGTACATTTACACAATAGAATACTACTCAACTATTAAAAATGAGGACTTTGTGAATTTTGTAGGCAAATGAATGGAACTAGAAAATATCATCCTGAGTGAGGTAACTCAGACTAAAAAGGACACACATGGTGTATACTCACTTATAAGTGGATCTTAGCCCAAAAGCTCAGAGGTCCCACAGTAAAACTCACAGACCACATGAAGCTTAACAAGTAGGAAAACCAAAGTGTGGCTACTTCAAACTCATTTAGAAGGGGGAACAAAATAATCACCAGAGGCACAGGGAGGGAGAGGAAAAGGACAGTGGAAGGACCAGGTATAGGAACGAACTGGAGAGAAAACCAGAGGGCCAGGAGAATGAATAGAAATAAGAGGCAGTGGGTGGGGAAAGGGGAGGTTTACAAAATCCCAGATGCCAGGGATGAGAGAGGCTTCCAGAATCCAATGGGGATGACATAAGCTGAAATATCCAATAGCAGGGAGATAGAACCTGAGGAGACTGCCTACATCCAGTAGATAGACATGGCACCAGTGGAGGAATAGGGCCATTCACACATCTTAAAGTTTTTAATCCAGAATTGTCCCTGTCTAAAGGAAATTCAGGGATGAAAATGGAGCAGAGGCTGAAGGAAAAGCCTTTAGAAACTGCTCCACTGTGTGATTCATTCCATTTGCAGACATTATCTCCTGACACTACTGCTGATCTCAAGATATGCTTGCAGACAGGAGCCTGGTATATCTGTCCTCCGAGAGGCTCTGCCAGCACCTAAAAGATGCAGGTACTCACAGCTAATCCTTGCAATGAGCCTGTGGACTCCGATGGAAGAGTTAGAGGAAGAGCAGAAGGAGTTGAAGGGGATTGCAACACCATAGGAAAAACAACAGTATCAACTAAGCAGATGCCTCAGAGGTCCCAGAGACTAAAGCACCAACCAAAGAGTATATATTGTCTGGTCAATGGCTCCTGTTACATATGTAGCAGAGGACTGACTGCCTTATTTGGCATCAATGGGAGGGAAGGACCTTGGTCCTGTGGAGGCTTGATGCCTTAGGGAAGGGGAAGGCTAAAGGGGTGAGGTGGGAGTGTGTGGATGGGTGAGGTACCACTCTCTTAGAGACAATGTGGAGGGGTATGGGATGGGGGAATCATGGAGAGGAGACTGGGAAGGGGGAGATATTGAAATGTAAACAAATAAAATGATTAACAACTTTTAAAAAAGAAACTACCAGTAAAATCATCCAGCCATCAAAGATGTTAAGTCCTGGATCTTCAGTAAGAGTTTCTGGAAGTAGCTAAAAGTCTTGATAATATTAACTGATTTTCATAGGGAGAGCGGGCTTTTGGAAGATGCAGGAGAGTATTTCTTTTTCTTTTTTTCCCCATTTTTTTATTAGATATTTCTTTATTTACATTTCAAATGCTATCCCTAAAGTTCCCTATACCCCCCCCACCGCTGCTCCCTACCCACCCACTCCCATTTCTTGGCCCTGGCATTCCCCTGTGCTTGGTCATATAAAGTTTGCAAGACCAAGGGGCCTCTCTTCCCAATGATGGCTGGTTAGGCCATCTTCTGCTACATATGCAGCTATAGACACGAGCTCAGGGGTTACTGCTTAGTTCATATTGTTGTTCCACCTACAGGGTTGCAGCTCCCTTCAGCTCCTTGGGTACTTTCTCTAGCTCCTCCACTGGGGGCCCTGTGTCCCATCCAATAGCTGACTGTGAGCATCCACTTCTGTGTTTGCCAGGCACTGGCATAGCCTCACAAGAGGCCACTATATCAGGGTCTCTTCAGCAGAATCTTGCTGGCATGTGCAATAGTATCTGGGTTTGGTGGCTGATGATGGGATGGATCCCTGGTTGGGGTAGTCTCTGGATAGTCCATCCTTTCATCTTAGCTCTAAATTTTGTCTCTGTATCTATATCCTTTCATGGGTATTTTGTTCCCTATTCTAAGGACATTCACCCTAGTTAGATGATTTACCACAATATGTTTTCATAACCTGCATCTTACTTCCTAAAACACTGTAGTAAACTTATTGGTTTAGGTCATTTTAATGGATTGTTTCATCTATAACTTTCTCTCTGACTATAAAGTACTTGTTTCACTGAGGCTGAATAAAACTCAAGACCCAATTAATAGAATGTCTTCATGATCCTAGAAAAGTCTAAATATGTGAAGATTATGAGTGGTTCAAGGTTACACAGCACTGCAGTGCTGAAACATAAAGAAGGACCCAAAAATCCTTGGTGATAGTGTGATGGTTTTTTCATAGTGGGACCCCTGCAGTTATTAAAATACAGTAACCACTGGTAGACCTTCTTCATATAGAGATGTTCTTGTTAATATATTAACCTGAGGATAGTTGACATGAACTAATAAATGTAATTTTCCAGTGGGGGAAAATGGAATTAAACAACAAATATTCTCAGGCACCATGAGAGTCAGGGCAATTTGTTGGGTTAACTTGGCCATGGGGACAAACTGTCCAGGATTTGGGTGTGTTACTTTACTCCGTGTGCCTCAGATTTGCATCTGACAATGAGGAAATTATGGCTCTTATGGAATATGTTATGGGGAGGAGAGAAATGGTGTTTCTGAAGCACTTAAAACATCCGCTGAGAAAGGCTACACCCAGCAAGTACTGCTTTCATCCTGTCATTGTCACGACCAATGCAACCGAATATAAGCAATTTATGATCCAAGGACTTTCAGCCAACTAATTCACTGCTTTTCTCTTACAAAACCTCTCTGACAGTCATTGAAGGACCAAGAGACAATGAAGAAACAGTATAACTTGGAACCAAAAGATACAAACATGAATCTGTCTTCTATTCCAGACTCAGATGATAACCTCAAACCAATTATTTCAATGTTTTATTCTTTATTTGCTTCACTTATAAACAGGTATACCAGTGGAATCTGCTCTATGGCTTGGTTATAAGATAGAAATGGTGACATTTTATGACAGTATTAGCTGTTGTGGTTACTATGACTAGTTTTATCTGAGTTAGAGACTATGGCTTATTGAAATCATGTCACCCAGACCCTGCTGCTCCCAGTATAGATCAGTGGGAATTGCAGTGGTAGGTATTCTGGGTAAGAGGGTCCACAGACTCCAGCAGAGTCACTAGGTAGAAAAGTCAACTTCAAAGCAAGATGAAGGAGGAAGGACCTCACACAGATTATAGTAGACCTTTCAGTTGGGTTAAAGGAGCCCAAGCCTTGATGAAAGACATCAGAGGCTTGTGTCATGGAGTTCCTGAATCCCTGGGGTGGATGCTGGATGCTTTGTAGGCAGCAGGGTTGTGCAGGTAGTTCTCTAAGATGTAGAGTAATACTCTTAAATGTAAATTTGAATAAGAACCACTTCAATGGCACAATAAAATTGCACAGCATTTCCAATTGAAGATCAAACTCTCTGAGAGGAGCTTGTGAGCTACTTCTCCCCTTGATCTGGCTTCTTGCATCTCTTGCTCCCTCTTGGCTGTGGGCCTGCAGACAGTCTGGTTCATCATTTCTTCTGCCACAAGGCTGTGCACATATTGCTTCCGTTCTAATCCGATTTTCCACATATCACCTATTCACCATATTTCCATATCATTCCACCACAGCCATCAGATTTCAGGTAAGTCACTAATTTGCATAACTTTAATTGTTGATGCACTAAGGCCTGTAGAAGTCTAAATCTATTGTCTGCTTACTAGATACGACAAACCTTCCTTTGAAGCACAGGTGACAGAGTTCTATGTACATTTGTGACATGTTTTATTCACCAAGGCAACATGAGTATAGGAACAATTGTATTCTTTCTTACATCCAACAGCATTGTCTAGGATAATATGGGTGTGGAAATTAAATTGTTAGCTAACGAGATAATATCTGAAGAGACTTTTAAAAAAGACCTGTAAATTTACAGGAAATGTTTAGTGTATCATTTTAAGTAAGCACATAAGAAAATTAAATATATAAATCAAGAAAACAAAGAAAGGTTATGATTGAAGGTGGTAATTTCCAAATGAAGTAAACTGTAGTTTTTAAGATTAAAATGTGCTCTCCATATTAGCACTCAAAAGGCAGAGGCAGGCAGAGATCTAAGATGGAAGACGCTTGATCTATAGAGCTAGTTCCAGGACAGCCAGAGCTACACAGAGAAACCTTGTCTCAAAACCAAACAAACAAATAAACAAACAGATGATTGACTCATATATTTTCTATTAATTATGGCAATATAGAACTAACTCTGATATCTTTCAAGAATTTAATGATTTCAAATTTGAAAGCATTTTTAACCTTTTAAAAAATTTAACTCTGTTTTAAGAAAAAGTTGATTCTTAATAATAAAAGTAGTTCCATCATTAAAATTCTGCCATCTGCTATGTGTATAATTCATCATTGTATACCGGGAAAAATAATCCAACTACAGTGTTTCTGCTTCCCCATCTTGTTAAAAGAGCTCTGCCTCCTGACACTTTAGCACATTTTTTCCCCTGTTCTATGTGAAGAGAAGCTTACAGTGGCTAAAGGTCACAGAGCAGGAGAGTCAAGAGTTAGCTTGTCTTCTCATGATCAAAACTAGGAAAATTAGCTTAAATCTCATCTATTTTCTCCTCCTTCCTCCTTGCTGCCTGTCTTCTCTCCTCCTATCTTCCAAAGTTCTACAAGGAAGAGGGTAACACCAAAGAAAGTCAAATGAGTATTTTTAAAACTCAGCTCTACTGATGGCTAAAATGAGATAATGATAGCCTATACTATCAATTAGCCAACATTAGACATGTGTGGATCTGTGATGGAGAAATGGATGAAGAGGAATTCTACTTTGAGACGTGTGTGCCATGTGTAAAGGAACATACAATCATTCATACAAGGGTTGTGTATAACACAATTCATATCACAGAGATTAAATCCCAGTATCATGCTATCTTATGACTGAGAGTGGAAATTCAATTTCTCAACATCATTCTCAGAATTAAAAAGAAAAGGAGAGAGGCCTCACTCTAGAAATAGCTACCCCTTCAACTGTAGGTTAGTAGAGGGTCAGCGACTCATCAGTAAGAAATTGGACAATGGATGACATAATTGAATTGGATGAACCTACTCCTGAGTATAACACTGTTCTTCATGGGCTGTAGGCTGAATAAATGCAACTATGATATTTACAAAAGAACTCATCACTTTTGCCTCTTTAGACTTTCATTTAAATGTAGTGTAATTTCGTGAAAGAAACAAGAATGAATCCTGTGGTACTTACTTTTCTAATATTTTGACAAAGTACCCAGACCAAAACCCATAGGGAGAGGAGGACTTATTTTAGTTCAAAGTTTGAGATACTTCCAGTATGATGGGGAAGTCAATGCAGCAGGAACTTAGAGCAGCTGGTTTCATTGCATCTTCAACGAGGAAGAAGGGAACAATTAAAGCCTGCAATTTGCCTACTTCCTCCTTTTAATGAAGTTCAGGATTCCACCTTAAGGATTGGTGCTACCCACAATGGACGTCTTTCTAATTTCTTCTTCAACACTTTGCATAATTCCCTTGTGATAGTTAAGGATATGCAATCTTGGAGTCTGTACCTGAGGGCTTTCTTGGGGAGTTTTTACAGAGGAAGGAAAAGCCACCCTGAGCAGTGATAGTATCACCCCATAAGACAGAATAAACAGAAGAGAGCCAGTACAACACCAGCAGTCATCTCTCTTTACTTTCTGGTTGTAGACACATGTGACCAGTCACCTTGCATTCTTGCTTCCATGGCTGCTTCCAAATGCTGATGGCATTTTCTTTGATTGATGTATCAATCATTTCTATGGAATCTTCTTTGCCTGAGATTCTCTCTTCTATCTCTTATATTCTGTTGGTGATGCTTGAGTCTGTAATTTCTGTTTTCTTTCCTAGGTTTCCATCTCCAGGGTTATCTCCATTTATGTTTTCTTTGTTGCTTATATTTCCGTTTTTAACCCTTGGACTGTTTTATTCATCTCCTTCACCTGCTTGATTGTATTTTACCACATTTATTTAAGGGACTTATTTATTTCCTCTTTAAGGGTTTCTACCTGTTTGATTGTGTTTTCTTTTATTTCTTTAAAGGAATTACATATATCACCTTTAAAGGCCTCTATCATCTTCGTGAGATGGGATTTAAGGTGTGTTAGAATATCCAGGGCTTGCTGTAGTAGGTCATCTGGGGATGGTGCCTTATTGTATTGGCTTCTGTTGATTATTGTCTTAGACTTGCCTTTCTCCATCTAGGTGTCTCAAGGGTTGATCCTGAGTGTTCTGTGTTAGAGCATGCCTCCTATATGTGTAGAGTTGGAGCTTGCCTCTTGGGATACATGCAGAGTTGTGGGGGTGGGTTACCATGCTTGTTGCTATGTCACTCTGATGGTGCAGACCTGGTCCTGAAAGAATATGGAGTTCTGACAGGGCAGGGCAAAGCCCATGGCAGCTAGGCTTCCTGGGGTCCCCGAAGAAAGGGTGGAAGTATTTCCCTTGTGACAGGTTAGAGCTGGACTCTTGGGAGGTAGGCAAAACTGTGTGGTGGAGTGCCACAAATGCTGTTCTAGGCCCATTGTTGCTGGTGCAGGGTTGAATAAACTTCTAGAAGTAAGATGACTAGACCATAAGGTAAGAGTATGTTTTGCTTTCTAAGAAATAGCCAAATTGATTACCAAAGTGGCTGCCCAATTTTGCATTCCCACTGATCCCATTCAGTTCTAGCATTGGGCGTTGTTGTTGTTGGACTTTAAACATAGATTGGTATTTTCACTATCACAGATGATCAGTTTATCTGTTTTTGAATAGCTATGTCCAGTACTAGTATCTCTAGGTAAGACCAAGAGAGAGAATTCTTTTCTGTCTCTTGTTAACTGACCTATTCCCAACCTTCCAAGATTAGGAAAGGAATGCTTGACACACAGCATGCCTACACCAACACTGAGTCAAAGAATGGCTGCGTGGATAAATTTGCTCTATGAATTGGAAAGTCAACTAATACTACTAACTTCATCAATACTTGTACCTGCAAGCCTCATCTAGTTTCAGCTCTGTTGTTCCTTGCACTTTATCCTCTTCCTCTTTACTGTTGATAAATCCTTGGGTCTAAGCTTTTGACTTCCTATTTGAGTTAGGGGTGGGAGGTACTTTACCATTCTTATACAACACAAACTTGGCTTCGTATCTTTGAAACTGATTTAATGGATCCTTTTGATGAATGCATCTATTTATTTTAGGTGCTCTTCTTTGATAAGGAAGCATAGCCTGGTTTTCCCTTGTTCCTGCTGGCTTTCTATTTTTGAGAAAAAAAAATCAAGTTGATAACATGAAAAATGAATTCTGAAAGAGCCAAACCCTTATGAACAGAGAAGATGAAAGTTCTCTCTATTCTTGCTCTATCAGATGTCGCATATTTCCACCAAGCCTTCCAGGGTTCAGGCTAGGTAAAGCACAGCAAAGAAATGCTTGAAATGTCCAGCAAAGCTGTGGATGGGGATACCAACAACCCATAACAGTTGGTTTGGGGAAACTGCTGCAGCTGAATTTCACTTGCAGACGAATTTGAGACCTTGGATATTACCAAATACTCAGGGAAATGTTAATGAAACAAGTTGAAATGCCCAAGAAACTGGGGCAAATATAATTGTCTCTGTTTCAGAAGTTGCTTGGAGGATCCAGGTAACCATTTGCCTCTCTTCAGCAGGACACAGAGTACGTAAGTGAGCAGCACAGCAGCGTTTCTGTTCTGCCTGTTAGTGAACCCTTTAACCAGGCACAGAAATCACGCAAATCTGGATTATGAGAAACATCAAATTCAGAAGGAGGTATGGCTATGCCATATTAATGGATTAGCCAAACATTTATCAAACTGAAAATGCAAATAGAAGAGTGAATCTGAGGGAGTTTTGCTTGTGCTTCTATGCAATATTTTGAGTATATATATATATATATATATATATATATATATATATATATATATATGAACATATGCATATATGTATATATTTATGGGAAAACTTTCCTAACATACTTTAGAAGACCTAGACTTTTACATGGCAAAGGACATGTGATAAATCTGAGGCAGAATCAGGTAAACCACTGATACTTACTTGAAATCAATGCCTATGATTCTGGCTCTCACTAAACAGTATCTTAGTTCTTCCTCTAGACACAACATGTAATAATTGCCAAATCCTCACTGGTGTACAGGAGCATCAGTAGTTCATGGCCATTGTCTTACACTGTTAGATTAGAACAGTAGTTTTCCACCTTCCTAATGCTGTGGCCTTTCACAGTTCCTCATGTTGTGGTGACCCCAGCCATAAAATTATTTTGTTACTATTTCATAACTGTAGCATTGTTGTTATGAATCATAATGTAATATAATATGATATGTGGTCCAAAGGGATCACAACCCATAGGTTGACAACTACTGGTTTAGAGTGTTCGGAGACATATGATTTATGCAGGTTATCTTTATTCTAGGATGAAAGCCTGAGGCCTTCAGGATACTTCCTTCTCATCAAAAACTATCATTTTCTCTGTACAGCTTAAATGAGATTTTTTTCAAAGTGACTATTGTTAAGGGAATGTTTGATGCATTCTTTTTGATATTGGGGTTAGCTCAGCCAAGGGAACTTTCTGGTTATAGTTAATTTATTTGAAGACTCCAGCTCTTTCCAAGCCAATTCAAAGAACTTTACTGTGTTTAAATCATAGAATTTCAAAATTTCAGGAAGTCTACTAACCAAGATGCTGCTAAGAGGTTGAATAGACTCGGGATCTCTTTGGAGTTCTTGAGAGCAATACGATTTCACTGGTGGCATGCTCCCACTATCCCCACTATCCAAGGAGAAACCTTAAACCCAGATCAATACACTTCCCACATGTATTTATAGGAAGTCTGGGACTTCGAAGGGACTTGGAAATTCTCTTCTTTCACCTTTCAACTTTACAGCTTATTGTTAGGGCTGAAGCCTAAGAAAAAAAAGAGAGATTTCTCTAAGGTCAAAGTGTTTCCTGCATCTATATTGCTATTCCACATGAACACTGAAACACACACACTTACACACATGCAGACATGCACATGCAATAGCACATGGACACACACACATATACACACACGCACACACACACACACACATACACACATGCACACATGCACATGCAACAGCACATGGACACACACACATATACACACACGCACACACACACATACACACACACACACACACACACACACACACACACACACTTTCAAAGTAATTTTTAAACAGTCTATGAGGTGGCATGCTCTGCATTCTCACATATCCCTAATCTGAAGTCTAAGCGTCTATGAGTGTTCCATGTGCTAAGTATCTGCACAAAGTTTGGTACTCGTCGTCTGTGAGTAGTACATTTCTAATGAACTTAGAAACCATGTTAGAATAAGCTGGCTTGGTTATCAATACTTTAGAATGAGACTCTTCAAATCCCCTCAGCTCTCCACACTCTCTAGATCTTCTCAGATAAAAGGCAACCCTCATGCCTTTGCAGCAGAAGCTGTCTCCCTGTCCCCCTCTATGGATTCCTCTTCATTCTGCTACTCTTATCTCACAGGAGACTTTTGCTGTGAAGAGAGTTCGACAGTCACAGGCAATGATTACTCTCTTGCCTCTGCTGTCCCTGAACTTTATATCCTTCACAGCAATCTGCATACTGTGTTATATTAATTTCAAATTTGCCACGTGAGATTCTACAAACATCAGCCAAGTCTTATGTATCTTTTATTGCCAATTCCTCAAACACAGCAAGCAACAAAATAATATGTGTTCATAAATATTTGGTGGAATTTCTTTCAAAACATATTCATTTGTCTCTGAACCAAAGCAACCACAAATGTTGTTCTGTGATCCCATTTCTAGATTCCCCTTGAACCTTTGAAATTGTGTAGAATGTGTAGAGGACACTTAACTTGGCTCACACTCTAAAGAGTTCTTTTAAAAGGGGGAGGCTGAAGTTTACTTTCTAGCCAGAAGTAGCACTAACTGAGAGCCAAAATATGTAGTCAATACATAATAGATTTTTTACTGACTTCATAAACTTGAAGTCTTAGTTTTATTATCTTCTTATCCTCTGCCCCAATCCCATAGCTCATTATCCCACTGACATTTCTTCAGCATTTTCTTTTCCTCAAGTCTACAAGGAATGGAAAAAAGGCAAAAGGTTCCTTAACCATTTTTTGAGCCATGAATTCATTACTATGGACCAAGAGTTTACAATTTGTTCATTTGTTAGCAGGACTTTTCTTGAATACAGAACATGAAACTAATATTCAGGTGAAGACATTCATTTGTCTTATATCACATCTCTTTTCATTGCTAGAGTTGAGTATTTAAATCGGCATCTAAATAAGTCTGAACCTGTGACTATTTCACTACAAATTAATATTACTAAGTGACACACTAGTTTTTCTGGAGGGGCTGGTGATTTAACAGAAAGTACCCTGGAGACGTAAGCCTGTGCTCCATCATTAGTTTAGAAACCAAAGGGTCATGGAAGGCTGCTGCCTAAATTCCCGAAGAGGTAAAGTATAGGCTTAGATGTTTTATTAATTAATTGTTAATTATAAATATATGTTGCCCCCTCCCAGGTATCCCTTCCCAGAGATTTTCCCTCTCCCCCCTCCCTTTCACCTCTGAGAGGGTGTCTCCTGTGTATCCCCCTGCCCTGGGGCATCAAGTCTCTACAAAATTAGAACATATCCTTCCCCACTCTATCTAGACTAGGCAGTCCTCTGCTACAAATGTGCTGGAGGATTGAGAGTTCTCAAATGCTTTGGTCCCCACCATACAAAAGTAGTGGAGAAAAAATGGTACATACGATAAGGGGATATGGACCTGTTTAGAAGTAGGTCTTTGGGGAGATTCCAATCTTTGTTTATCAGGATACCAGCAGTCCAGTTCAGTAGTGTCGGGGCACCAAATAGGAATCAGCAATAGTGGTACAATCCAATAGAAACTTCCAGATCTCTACTGAATTGGCACAAGTCAGTGAGAATGACAAGGACCAGCAGAGATGCCAGGAGATGGTCTCTACAGTGCCTTTCTCAATGAAGATCAGACGATCAGAAAAGACTCAAGATCACTGAAGCCTTGCAAAGGTAGCTATGCAATCATACCATCTCTGTCCATTGCGTCTTATTTATTCTCTCTTCAGATATCATGTGTCCTCCCATGGGTCTTGTCTCAGCAAAACACCACGTGAGTCTGCATCATATGATACTACCAGAAACTTCTGTATCAGGTAAGGTTCATAAGGCTCTTGTTCTGTAATCAGTGGAAAGGTCATTGAGTGTCACAGCTCCAGGTCAGAGTAACTCTTTCTCTACATCTGAGGCTTTGCTCTGAGTGGCAGGTATGATAGAAGTTAAAACACAAACTGACAGAATCAAACGGATCTCTGTGATGTCTCTGTGAGGAGTCACACTATGCTGGCTACATATCAGCATTGTCTTTCAACCTCAGACCATCACAGTTCTGTCAGTATATGCTCATGTAGGTTATCTCAGGGAAATGTGCAGACTTGGTAGGGGCGTGGGTGGACAAGGACCAGGAGCTGAGGTTATATCATGGAGCTGTTAACGTGCAAGTCTGTGTTATGGATCAAATGTCTGTGTCTCCCTAAAATGTATTTAGGATTATGATGGCTACTCTTTATTATCAACTTGACTGCATTGAGAAATGACTAAGAAATTAATAAAGCATGCCTCTGAGCTTATCTATGAGGGTGTAATCAGAGATGATTAGATCCTGGGGACTCTGAAATAACCAGTGGTCTTTCCCACTTAGCGGGTTTACATAAGATGCCATTGTTAGGGATGACTTGAAGTAGGAGACTTGGCTTTTATTAGAGGAAGGAAATAGGTGACTAGAGGGTATGTTCTTGAAGACTACATCTTTCTTTGGAAATGAACAAGTAAATATCCCAGATAATGAGAGAACAGGAAAGCATAAGGTAGAACGAGGCATTTGGTATTGGTTTGGAATCTGAGGATGAGAATGTGAGCCCAGAGTTCCCATGCTTTAGAATGTCATCTTCTTTAGGGGATCAGCTCCTATCAGTCTCTCGAAGGTAGTGTGTCACAACCACTGTGGGGGTCAAGTATCAGATGCCTTGCATCTCAGATGCTAATATTACAGTTCATAAGAGTAACAAAATTACAGTTATGAAGCAGCAACAAAATAATTTTATGGTTGCAGTCACCACAACATGAGGAACTGTATTAAAGGGTTACGGTACTAGGAAGGTTGAGAACCATGTTTCTTATGTTTTCTTTATAAGGGTCTGTTACTTTGTCAGACTTGTTGACCTTGGAGAGGAAGGACAGGGAAATAATGTGCACTCACAGCAACTAGCTTGTCAAGCACACATCATATATTTGAAAGATGAAGACATTTCGGATTCTTGTGGATTTTGTAGAAGGCTGGTTCCCTTGTGAGCATAGAAATGTTCCCAAGACTAGGAGCCAATATTGTACTGTAGAAATCCTACATACCATCGCTTGGTCTTTCTCCTTTCCTAACAAACTTGTATATGTGGTAACCATAGCCTGCTATTCCTCATCTTAGAGTAATTTGACAGAGTATGGCAGTTCAATGTCTGGGAGGCTGAAAAGTGGTAATCTTCCTGGAGTGGGATGACACTACACCAGAGGACCTTCACACCACTGCTACGTCCACACATATAGATTCCTGAACTTGCACGTCCTTGAAGCAATAAAGGTAATGACTCCAGAGGCTCCTTTCCTAAGACAGTGATCTAATGATAACCATGGCAGAGTTATTTCATGTCTCTGCTGAAATTATATACTCTCCAGCTCTCAACACTGTTCAGGGAGAATAATAAAACAGAGAAATTACTTTTAGCATCAGATGTCTGGGACAGGATTTGTTGCACTCTGGATAGTTCAAATGTACACAATAACCAAACAAGTTCATCTTCCTCCAGGTAGAGAAATGAATTCTATTAAAAATACTGTAGACATGCAGCTCAGTTTCCATGTAACCACCCCCCAACAACTGGAGCTAAGGCTCCCTAAAGCTGTAGCCTGACTGTGGTATCCGTTTGCCAACAGGGCTGCCTTGTCTGGCCTCAGTGAGAGAGGATGTACCTGCTCTGGCAGAGAATCAATATGCCAGAGTGTGTGTGTGTGTGTGTGTGTGTGTGTGTGTCTGTCTGTCTGTCTGTCTGTCTGTCTGTGTGTGTGTAGCACTCTTCCAGAGAATAAGGGGATAGGGAATCGGGGAGTGTCTCTGTGAGGGAGAGACCAGGAAGGGGGCAGCATTTGATGTAAATGAATGACTAAATTCAATAAGAGAAATACTGTCTTTACTTTCCTCCTAGAGGGATGATGGGAGATTTAGGATGAGCTAGAAAATTTAGTAACTCCTGGGCGTGTCAAGCCTCTTATGGTAAAGTATACTGCCTCATTTTTCTAAAAGGCAAGATCTCAATCTCTCTCCCTCCCTCCCTCCCTCTCTCCCTCCCTCCCTCCCTCCCTCCCTCCCTCCCTCCCACACCATAACACAGACTATCAGGTTAACAGCATCATTCTACAACCTCAGCTCCTGTACCTCGTCCACCTATGTGGCTGTGTGTGTGTGTGTGTGTGTGTGTGTGTGTGTGTGTACATGTACATATATATGTATATATACTTAATGTAGTATGTAAGATTGGCAGCATG
This sequence comes from Mus pahari, assembly GCF_900095145.1. Classification (NCBI taxonomy): domain Eukaryota; kingdom Metazoa; phylum Chordata; class Mammalia; order Rodentia; family Muridae; genus Mus; species Mus pahari. Next base: position 10,640,569 of record NC_034596.1, on the reverse strand, counting down.
ATTGAGAAAGAAAATTCTGACCATCATCATAGGTAAAAGGGAGGTCAGACAAGGTTCAGTTGGTTTGATTTAGGATGAGAAAGCACAGATTTATGGTTTCAGGAGTTGCTACTCACGCTTGATGCATCTTCACTAGGAGATGAATTTTTAGTGAAACGCTAAGGTTAAACACAAATTCTGAGAAAGAGCTGTGCACTGAGGAAAGCAGAGAGAAATGTAAATGGTCACTCCAGATGACCCTCAGAACAGAGGGTAAATGCAGTAGTGAAATAAAACAAAAGAAGTTGAGATGTGGAGTTGAGAAAAGAGAGATGCCATCTATCCTTCTGCTCAGAATGATACGGGGAGGTAAATATAAATGCAATGAGTGAAAGCATAAGGATCTTTGCCAATAGAGCCAACATGAAGATTGATGATTTGAAAGAAAATAAAATGAAAAGAATCCAGTCTGAATGTGAAGGAAGTCCCAAGTTTTTTTCGGTTTTCTTTTATCCATACCCAAGAATCATACAGGGTATGATTTAGTTTTGCATGTCTAAAAAATGCCATGTTTTCTTTTCTTTTTAATTAGATATTTTCTTTATTTATATTTCAAATGTTATCCCCTTTCCTCATTTCCACTCTGAAAGCCCCCCATCCTACTCCATTCCCTCCTGCTCACTAACCCGCCCACTCCTGCTTCCTTGTTCTGGCATTACCCTACACTGAGCATCGAGTCTTCACAGGACCAAGGGTCACTTGTCTCATTGATGCCCCACAAGGCCATCCTCTGGTACATAAAAAATATATGGGATAAATTTTAGCACATTTCACCTTTCTTGTTCAGTGATATATAAATTAATAGGATATTTTAAAAGCAATGGTGCCTTAAATTTGTAAATTCTATATACAGTAGCCCAAAGAACTACATAAAATCAAGCATTCTTATAACTGTGGCTATATAAGCTTAAAGAAAATATAATTTTAATGTTATCATATCTAAGACCACAAAACAAGATGAAAATCTCCTTAGTTTTATTTGGTGGTAATAGTAAAACCTTATTATCAAAATCTAATAATGATCACACACACACACACACACACACACACACACACACACACACACACACAAGAAGTAGTGTTTGGTTTAATTTGCTAATAAGGTACAATAATTGTAAGCAAAAAATTTCAAATGAAATATAATAGCCTATTAAAAGCAAAGCATATCCAACTAGGAAGTTGTTTAAAAAAATAGAGTGACAGTTTGCTACCAGAAAAAAGCTATAAAAACACTGCTTTTATCAGAAAAGAGGATACACATAAAATTAAGTTAAATAGATAATGTACACTCATTTGATAGAACCTAGCAGTATTTTCTAATAAACATGCTCAGTGATTGGCTCCTAAGGCCAAGAATTTGCAAACCTTAGCTAGGAATATTATAATAAATAGTGAAAAAATGAAGGTACTGCACTAAAATAATAATAATAATAATAATAATAATAATAATAATAATAATAGTAATAAAGTGACCCTTATTGTAAATCTCTAAAATATATACCTTTGTCTATTTTTTTACAAGAACTAAGACTAGAAATCTATATTGCATGTGGAAAGACACAAAACCCACTTGAAAATTTGCTGCTGTCATAGTAGCAGTATTTCTAGAATCAACAAATATGCCTCATAGCTTTGATGCCTCCAGCTTTTTGAGCCAGAGAAGAAAATCAAACTAAATTATCAGTACAAATATCATGAGAAAAGTAGAGACCATATACCATGTGGTAAAAGCACATAGACCCACTGATTTTCTCTGAACAGGTATTTTCCGGTAGCTGTTGCCTGACAGCCACTGTTTGGGGTAAGAGGAATATAGAGGTGAGCTGAAATTTCCATGAAATCTCTATTCTAATGGAAGAAGAATGGACAAAACACTTTCTAGAAATCAGTAAGATATCAGATAGTGAACATTGTGACCAGAAGTAAAACAGAGCTGAAAAAAATAGGTAGAAATGAGAGAACAGGTAAGAACTGTCCCTTCTTGCCTGTCAATTTGCATATTGAAATCATAATAGAATAACAAAAAACTGTCAAAGGTACCTTATAGACAGTCGTGTATATTATAGACATGCCCCCTCCCAGACAAAAATCCCGTATGTGACTTCCAGGTTAAATAACAGGTGATAACACATGCCCTGCCTCACAGCTCTCAAAAGAGCAGCTGTATTCTCTATACCAGGCTTTAGACGCAGGCAATACGATTCAATCCCGAAGTGATGGTCAAAGACTTAAGTCCTTTTGACCAGCCATGGTCTCACATCCATTTGAATTCTTAGACAGGTAACACCATCCTCATGAACGTTTAAAGGCTGAACTGACACCTCCAATACTTGCTTTTTGCTTCAATCACTCCGGACACCCAGAGCTCAGTCATCCTTGTACCTCAGCTCAGCCCTAATTAAAAAAATAAATAAATTAAACCTGAAACTTGGTGAAGCAAATATGTTTAACAGAGAGATTCTGAAAACTTTGAGGGTGACTTTTGAGGGGCCTAGAAGAGCAGTTTCTTTTGATAGAGAGTTGGAACATGAGTATTATCACCAAGAAAAATATATGAGATATGGCAATATTCATTTCAATTATTTTCATTTAACAAGAGGAACTGACACACACTATGGTTTTTACTGACTTAGTGACTTGCTTTAGCTTGCAACAGAGATGAGGTAACTGCCAAGCACATGGTACTCTGGCTTTGTGTTGGAGCAGGTACACAGTTTTCAGCAAAGAACTGGAAGAGAGTTTGTGTTTCGTTTTATTTTGTTTTTGTTTTTCATTAATTAAATTATTTAATATATTTTATTAATTAATTTTTTAAATTGATGTATCATTTTACATCCTGATTGCAGCCCCCTTTCTCCTATTCTCCCAGTCCCATCCTTATAAATCCCTACCCCCCCCCACTACCTCCTTCCCTTCTCCTCAGAGAAGAAGTAGTCCTCCTTGGGTACCAACCTGCTCTGGGACATCCAGTTGCAGCAGAAGCAAGCACATTCTCTCCTACTGAGACCCAATCAGATAGTCCAGTTAGGCAAAGGGGATCCAATGGCAGGCAAAAGAGTCAGAGATAGCCCTAACGCTAATTGTTAGAGGACCCACATGAAGACCAAGCTGCATATCAGCTATAGGTGTGTGTTGGGCTAGGTCTAGCCCCTACATGCTCTTTGGTTGAAGGTTCAGTCTCTGTGAGTCCCCATGGGCCCAGGTTAGTTGACTCTGTAGGTCTTCTTGTGGTGTCCTTGACCCCTTCAGCTTGCTTACTTATACCTTCAACGTTTCCACAAGAGTCTCTGAGCTCTACCTGATGCTTGGCTGTGGGTCTCTGCATCTGTTTCCATCTGCTGCTGGATGAAGCCTCTCGGGAGACAGTTATGCTTGGCTCCCGCCTTTAAACATAGTGGTGAGGTGGTGGCTCAGGCCTTTAATCCCAGCACTCAGTAGGCAGAATCAGGTGGATCTCTGAGTTTGAGGCCACCCTGGTCTACACAGAAAGATCTTGGATTCTAGTTTGAGCAATACCAGAGGCTTTTCACACTTCGGAGCTCTGGCACTTGCCTATCGCCCAATGACAGCCTGAGATGTTCACTGTGTCCTGACCATCTCTAAAGGGCCTGTAATGAATGGTTTCCTCTAAGACATGCCTCCTCTAGAGCAGAGTCTTCAACTATAGCCAATTATGCCTCTAGACATGTCTTGGCAAAGTCTGGAGGATGTCCTGATTGTGATGTTGGAAAAATAAATACAAGCACTGAAAATGTAGAAGTCAGAAATGCCAGCAAATGACTTACCATCTGTGGACAGCATCATCCACAGGAAGAATCACCCTTGTTGTACACACATTTCTGAGGGCAATAATCCCATTCCAGATTTAAAAGTCACAAACTGTATAGCCTATCAAGTCCCTCTTCTATGCTGTTGCCCTAGCATGTCCATCTTCTAGGGAGCTGCACAGTTGTTTTGTTTTGTATAAGTTGTTTTCAATTCTATCGATTTTTATAACATACATTTATTTATTTGCTTATGTGTGTGTGCATGCTCATGTGTGTGTGTGTGTGTGTGTGTGTGTGTGTGTGTGTGTGTGTTCTTATGTGGATTTGTGCAGATATCAGTGCACACCACAGTGCATTTGTAGATGAACTGCAGGAGTCAGTTCTCCCTTTCAACCATGTGGGTCCCAGGAATTGACCTCAGATCATTAAGGTTGGCAGCACATGCCCTTACTGGATTGACTGTCTCTCTGGCCCCAAATTATTTCCCATTTTATTTCAGTGTAATTACAGCTGTATTTTCAGACACCAAGAGAAATTCAGTGCATCAGAAAACTTAGCTTTTACTTTTTTCTCCCTAGAGAGTGTTTCACTGCCAATTAATCCATCTTTGGAGCAGAAAAAAATATTTAATCAGTAATTCATCCACCTTTTTGTTTATGCCTCAATTGTCTTTCCAACCCAAGCTCCAGCAGGCAGCCGGTATTATCACAACCCACATCCTTAATGAAGACTTCCCACCAGCAGCTATAGACTACTTGCTCAGTTCCTTGAGCATCATCCCTGTGAGCAAAGAAAGAACTGTATCTCATGGATGTGTCTGGCTGCCAAAGTGTGAGCAAACTGGCTGCTGACAGGAAGGACATGTGGATAAGCCTCTGGGAGCTAACTTGCTCAGCAGGACCCTGTTAAGTTCTGGCAGTGACAAAAGGCATTTTCTAAGCCTCTTTAAAGATAAATATGATAGGGAATAAGAAGGGGAAAGAACAGAATGAAGATGGGGCCATTCCTGGAGACCCAAGTGAGTAGACCCTGAGAAAGGGATAGCAGGGTGAGAGGAATCAGAGGGTGATTAAAGTTTGTTTTCCACCCACCTCAATCAGTTATGTCTACATCTTGTCAAAGTCAGATCTGATGCAGATCTCCAATCCAATCTTTTACCAAGTTTCTTAACTCAAACCGTGATGGAGGGAACAGAAGTTAGACATTAGGGAAGGACCAAGTTCTGGCACAAGGTTCCTCAGCCAACAGCATAACCGCTGGGCAACAGCTGGTGTAATACCCACCTAATCTAAACTGCCAGGGTATTTTTAAAAGAAAATCTGTAGAAAGAGGGCCTATGCTGATTAAACCTGCATTGACTATATTTGAGAGGAGCAAGATTTTACAAAGTATGGAGGCTTTGGGATAGGAGGCATCCTATAGCAGGAGCCATCATTATCTCTGGATTGCTTTGCTCGGTCTGCAAACAGAATGGAGTGTCATCTGGGGTGTGTGTTATGATTTGTGTTACTGTTTGAATGTATGTTAAAAACCATGATAAAATCATTTCTTCTTTTCCCAACTTCACCTCATGACTGATTAAAGTCCCAATCTCTACGCCCTTTCATTCTCCAGCCTTTCATAATTAAATTGAAGTCATATCAGGAAGTCCTTTTCTCTTATCAAGTTTGATAAGTGAAAGACAAATTTAAATACCTAGTCTGAGTATAAAATCTTAGAGAGAGCTGTACTATTAGCCATAGGTACAGCTGAGAGCCTCAACAGATGTTAGCGTCAAAACCCGGAGAAGTTTCTGAATCTTCAGCAACTCCATGTTCTTTCTAATCAGAGACGATGCTCATTTGGTAAGGTTTTGAATTGTGATGGCTTATATATTATTTATAGGCTATTTCCCCAATAAGTAGAGAGAAGGGATAAAAGGGGGATGAGGAGGGGAGGGAGGGAGAAAGGAAAAATGGAAAAGGGGAAGAGAAAAGAAAAAAGGAAGGATGGAGAGAAGAAAGGAAGAGGGGAGAAATAAAAATAGAAGACAAAAATTAAAGGAGAAAATTTCTGATTTGCTATGTTCTGCAGTCAAAATTCTGAGTTTTACGAAGAACAGAATATAGTGTATTTTAAAAGAAGAAGTACGTTTTCTTGTAGTAAACGACTGAGTTTTCTTGAATAGCAAAGCCTTCAGAAGCAGCTGTGAGATCTCACCTTAACTATGTCATGTCTTGTGTCTCCTGATGGGCAGAGCAAGCCTGTGAAGATGGAAGGTAATCTAAAAATGGAGCCGAGAATGAGACAAGACTGGGATGCTGAGAGGCAAGCTCTGTCTGACCTTTGAGAAGGTAGGAGGCAGAATTAACAGACTCATTCTGAACATTCTGAGCACATTCAAAGTGGTTTTCCCATTTCCTCGGGAACACAAAGAAGATCAGAGGTCTGTTTCCTGAGCAGTGAGGACCAGTGAGGTGAAAACACATAAGAAGTAAAAAGCAATATTTAGGAAAGTGTGTTATTTAACTCTTAACATCTTCTTTAGAAAGCAAACTGAGGGCTGGAGAGATGGCTCAGTGTTTAAGAGCGCTGACTGCTCTTCTGAAGGTCATGAGTTCAAATCCCAGCAACCATATGATGGCTCACAACCATCTGTAGTGAGATCTGATGCCCTCTTCTGGGGTGTATGAAGACAGCTACAGTGTACTTACATATAATAAATAAATAAATCTTAAAGAATAAAAAGGTTTTAAAAAAAGAAAGAAAGAAAACTTCTGTTTAAAAAAAAAGTGAAAGCATATTGAGACCTGGCAACTTAACTGTCTTAGTAGTAAAGAACTTGCTGGATAAGGGCAGAACCCCACCACCAACTTGATTAATTAAAACTGGGCAAATCTAGGAAACTGGTTCCCAGATTCATGATTCCATACATTCAAAACAGTGCTGATTCTAGGCATCCCTGAGTCTATAGAGCAAAATGACATCATTATATAGTATGTTTCCTGGAGAAAACATAATTTCAAAAATTATAATACAAAACCAACTGATTCTAATAGGACTCCAAGGAGAACATTTTAAAAAACAATTTACATATATATAATTGTTATATATATATATATATATATATATATATATATATATATACATATATATCATAACAGTTATTTATGAGTTATCTCATAATAGTTATTTAAACAATAATATATATATATATATATATCATAATAGTTATTTTTCCTTGCTTGATATTATCTACAAAGCTATATTTATATTCAAAGTATAAACTGACATAGAGAAAGATGGAGGAAAATGACACTGTTGTCAGCGACTTGACAGAATGTGTGTGTGTGTGTGTGTGTGTGTGTGTGTGTNTGTGTGTGTGTGTGTGTGTGTGTGTGTGTGTGTGTGTGTGTGTGTGTATCTAGAAAACCGTGCAACTAGAGGAGCCAGTCTGGAGAAAGTGTCAGGTCAAGATTTGTCCAAACCCCGAAACTCTCATCCTGAGACTTTCAGGAGTAGCGCTGTCCCCTCCTTGCTCAGAGCCTACATGTACCAGTGCACGTAGCCTATACAGCCCCTACCTCTGCCACTCTTATGGTAGTCATGTAGTCTGATGACTAAATTACAGGTTTAAGTTCTCTCTCCCTATAAGGACATATCCAGCAAACACCTTGAATTTCTCTTCATGTAAATGAAGCATTCCCAGCACCTTGGCACCAGCCAATAATGGACATTCACCCTGAAACCCTGAAACCCCTACCCACTCCCTAAGGTTTATATAGCCCTTATTGCACCTCCTTCCCAAATAGAGCTGTTTCACTGAAAACCATCTTGGAGAAGGCTATCTCTCCCCACCACTGGCTGAGATCTTAGAACTTACCTTCCTCGCTAAGCTTCATTCCTTATGGTCTGACTGATGCATCCTGGATGCCCTGGGGGCAGAAGCAGACCAGGGCCTGCGTTCCTGCCTGCATGCCTACATGAATGTGTGAGAGGGGGATATGAGAACTGGAAGGAATGGAATGTGAAGAAGTCACCACAAGACATCTGGGACGGAGTATGTAAGTGGAACAGCCAAGTACATTACCATGGATAGAGACAATGAAACACCTGTGCCAGTACTGGAAGACAGTCATGGTATGTCCTTTTAGAAGCCATCTGATGATAATAGAAAGATAAATTATGAGCTCAAAAAGCCTAAGGGGAAATGAACATGTGAGCTTCCAGAAGGATTCAGTCGGGAAGATGTGGTGGAACATACATAGTTGAGGAAACGTTATTCAGTGTTCTACATCCAATCAAGGGTGCAAGACAACTTTGCAATCTTTTTCTGGAATTTTAAAAACTTCTGAGTATACTTTATCAATTGACATAGCCTGTGGCCTTCCTCATTAAGAGGCCAGAATTCCTGAAATAGCACACTATGCTAATAAAAGAACTGCATGCCACTGTGAGACATTATTTAGTTACTAAGTTGTACAACAGGAAGCCTGTGGAATTAAAACATACATTTGGAGTACTCAACTTGAGACAATAATTGTGCATTGTGTATAGCAATATGTGAGAAGCTATTTTAAGAAGTGCAGGAAAGATATTACATTCAGTTGTCAGTGTAATCACATAGATTTTCTTCCCTTTCATTATTCTTTTATTACCTCTCTAAGTCCGCATACAAAGTAATGGCTTTCATTATGGGGTCTGTACACACACGTGTTATTATTATGCTGCTTTTTTATTCACTCCTTCCCCTTCTATAACTTCCTTCCCTTCCCCTCTTGCAGGTTCCCCTCTTTCCCTCAGATAATGTGGCTGTCTGCTTTTACATACATATTAGAACACCCTCTCCCCTTCTTCCCTTCAGGTCTTATATATATTAATATTTTTTCAGATGAGATACAAATATTCAGAACATCTCTCCAAGCAGAAGGTAAAGCCAAAGGGCATACAAGGAACAACAACAACAACAACAACAACAACAACAACAACAAAATGAAGTTAAAGAACAAAGGAATCATGCAAAAGGATCAAACAAGTCCAAAATTCATCCTCTGATGTCCCCATGCATTCAACTAATTGATCAAGCCCTTTTCCTTTGACAATTAGATAGATGTGTGCTTGAGTAGGCTGCAAAGGCAATCTCTGTGAGGCGGCTCAGCAGGAGCTTTCAAAGGAGACCATTGTTTCTTCTTTGCTTTCTCATTCTTTAAGGGAAGCCTGAGAACAAACATACAAACACAAGGAGCGCTATGATATATAAAGAATTCTTAAAAATCAATAAAAATGCTGACAGCATTGTATTAAATTGCCAAAGGTTATGTAGAGAGAGGATATATATGCAAGGAGCTCTGAAATACTCAGCTGTGGGATAATCACACTGACACTCAAGGAAGTATGTGACTGACAGGTAATGTCTAGGGTATGAAAACTTATCAGTTTTGTTAGAGCTCTGAGCTACCATGGGCATAAAGAGTCATAAAATTATCTTCTATTATTGTGTGATAATATTTGCAAAGAAAAATTTTGCTATAGTTACATAATATCTGCTGGTTGTAGAAGTCAGTGCTATATGGCCTTAACCAGGAAAATGTTGAAACTCTCAATAGGTATATTTTAAGGACACTTTGGTTGATTTTTTTGTATTGTTTTGTTTTGGTTTATTAATAAAGGGTTACTCTGTGTAGCCCTGGCCATCTTAGAACTCACTCCGTAGATAAAGCTGGCCTTAAACTCAGAGATCCACCTGCCTCTTTACCTCCTGAGTGCTAGGATTAAAGGCATCTACCACTACCACCCATTTAAAAATATTTCATGATTTTATGCATTTTGTGTATATTCTTGTGTATGTCTCTTATCTGTGCACATCTCTCTTCTTGTCTTGTCTCGTCTCATCTCACCTCCCCTCCCCTCCCCTCCCCTCGCCTCCTCTCACCTCCCCTCACCTCCCCTTGCTTCGCCTCTTCTCATTTCATTCATTGCTCTTCATTACAGCCTATGTTCTAGACGAGCTTGGTAACTTGTCATTATATGCAGGCCTTCACACGGCTCATCTCATTTTCTCCAGTTGAGGATCACTTTTCAAGGTCAATAGCTCATGTAAGCCCTTCTTTCCCCCTGATGAACGTCTCTACTTCAGTGGCTCTCAGCCTTTCTAATACTATGATCATTTAATACAGTTCCTCATGTTATGATGACCCCCAGCCATAAAATTATTTTCATTGCTACTTCATAACTGTACATTTGCTATTGATAGGAATCCTAATATAAATATTTGATATTTCTGATGCTCTTAGGGGATTCCTATGAAAGAGTTATTTAACCCCCAAAGGGGTTGTGGACTACAGGTTGAGAATCACTGCTTCATTTCTTGCCATCAGCAGCCTTGCAGTTAGTTCTTTGGCATGCATTTACCCTGTTCTTTCATGGCCACAAAGCTTTCATTGCTCTCCTTCTCTCTTAGGACAATAACTACTTCCTAGAAGCACCTACATCACCCATCACCTATATCACTTTATAATTGGACAATGCGTGATCAATGAATAAGTTAATATAAGATCTAAGCAGTGAATAAATAATAAAATCAACAGATGCAAAATCATCTCAAAACAGATGGTAACGTGAATGCATGTCCATCCAGTAATGGTCCATCTGTAACTACCATGTGGCATCATCCCAAAAGAACAAAAATATGTGTTAAAGGTGATCCATTTTAGGGAGCACTCCTGGGAAATCAAGTGGGAGGAGCAACCTTCAAATAGACTCCATCCACCTACCTGCTAACCCTTGCAGGGCACATTCCCATAAGCTGTAATTTTTTTTAGCCACAGCACTGAGTCTGTCAACCTGGTCCATGTATTGATTTTATTTTTAGACGTAATGAACTGTAATCCCAGTACCTATTCCAAACTAAATTAACATATTTATTATTCTCCAATAAGAGTACTAAACCACATATTACCCATTTATTTCAGCTGGAATGTTAAGTATAATGTTCCTTTTCAAGCAAAACCTGAAATAACTCATATTTAGAGTATATGGCTTCACAGGAGGCACCTCAATTTGATCCTGTTAGATCCCCTTGCCTCTAGCTTATTTTAAACCATCAATGGTAGAGCCTCCAGTGTTTCCTTGGCCTGAGACACAGTGTGTTTCCTCGGATGAAAGAGAGTCAAGCTGTGAATTACAGAGTTTTGGAACTATTTCTGTTCTATATATTTGATAGTCACTCCCTGCTGCCTTTTCCTTCTGTATTTCTAGTTGCACATACCAGCTTTCTATTTGAAAATATAGTTGATGCACTAGAGAACCTGTCATTTGAAACCTCTCCTTTTATGTTTTATTTAACAAGTGCTTGACCCTTATAACATTCCCAGTGAACTCAGTGTCAGCACAACTTTGGGGTAAACTTCAGAATTGAAGGTCTGATATTACTTATTTTCCTCTAGGCTGCTGTGGCTGCTGACTTCACTTGAAATCTCTCTCTCTCTCTCTCTCTCTCTCTCTCTCTCTCTCTCTCTCTCTGTCTCTCTCTCTCTCTTGGTTGATAAAATATAGAGAAGAGAGGACACACTAGTGAATGCTCATGAACTGAATTCACAAAACCAAATCTAGGAGCAGACAGTGCCCATGAGGTCAGCCATGTATTTCCTGTCATTGAACACTCCCAGCAGAGCATCTGCATTGGATTTAAGCAGCATGGATGACTGCTGTCTGCTCTTGATGAAACACAGTGACACAATGTGCTCGTTTAGCTCTGGTTCATGTCATTCAAGAATATATTTGTGAAGCGATTCTGTATTAGGTGTGCTTATACATTTTTGTTGTCATAATTGTATAAATTTCTACTAGGTAAATATACTACCATTTTCTTTTCTTTCTTTTCTTGTACATTATTTATTTTATTTCATTGCTATCCATCACCTTTCAACTTTCCTCTTTTTTAACTTGTAAATACTGAATTTTAATTTTTGGAATTATATTATAATTATGACATTTCTCAGTTCCCTTTCCTCTCTTCAAAACCTCACATATAGCACTTATAGTCTCTTTCAAATGCATGGCTTTTCCCGATTAAGTGTTACTGCAATAATATAAACACATATTATAACCTCTTTAGTCTGCATAATGTTACTTATAGGTATACTTTCAGGGCTGACCCTTAGCAATAACATTTCTGACTTGTAGCTCAATGTAATTGCATGCACTCTAGTAGATGGTTTTTGATAGAGTACATATATATTCCTTATTCAAAGGGTTTGTGTGGCTATATGTGATTTTAACATCAAAGAGAATTTGAAATTTTATGCTGGAGAGTCCTATTATATATGCCTTTTTCTTAGTCTGTTGGCCAATTTGATTTCTTCTTTTCATGGAATATCCACTTTATTAACTAAAATTAATATTTAATTGATATATAATATATTACATATGATACATGTTATAACATATATTATTTACATTATATATTTTATATGTAATGTATTATATTTTATAATATTATTTACATATGTATAGTAGGTACATTATATATTATAACATTTTTCATGTAATACAATTATATGCAATATTATATATTAATGAACTAGTAACATGTGTGTGTAGGTAGATATGTTCTGTCGATACATGTGGAAGTCTAAAAACAACTTGTGCAAGTAGTTTCTCTTCATCTTTTGAGGCAAGGTCTCTCTTGTTTCTGTTACACTGTTACTCTGAGTTAGTTATCTTTCCAGCTCCTGGAAGATTATCTTGTCTGCGCCTACTGTCTTTCCACTGTATCTATCTTTTCATATGACTTTCCGGGACTGAGCTCAGATCATCAGCTTGCAAAGCAGTCAGTTTTACTCACTGAGCCATTTCCCTAGCTCCACCGAAAGCTAACATTCTCCTGAGTACTGATGTGGACCCATACCGATATCCCTCATAGCAGTCCAATAACTAAATCTACCAGACAGAAGTTAAAACATCATAATGATGTGAAATGACTATGAAGGCTTCTGAATCCACTTTCAGCTGCTATACTTGCCACGACACTAAACTGGTAAAAAAATAAAAAATAAAAAATAAGAGAGAGAGGGAGAGAGAGAGAGAGAGAGAGAGAGAGAGAGAGAGAGAGAGAGAGAGAGAAAGAAAGAAAGAAAGAAAGAAAGAAAGAAAGAAAGAAAGAAAGAAAGAAAGAATATCATCATTTCGTTCTCAGATCCTACCTATTTCAAGTAGAAAAGGTTCCCCTAAGTGATTTTTGGACTAATTTCTTCAGTTTTTTTTCTTTCCTT
>NC_034596.1:10600812-10627447 GCF_900095145.1 Mus pahari | reverse complement strand
CACGCACACGCACACACACACACACACACACACACACACACACGCACACACGCACGCACACGCACACGCACACATCTATGTTTCTAACAGACTCCCTGGTTGTTTTTGATGTGCTATGGTTAGACAGCATCAAATCCTTTCAAAGGAAGAAAATGGTTTTCTGTTCTCTATTTCCTAATCTCTCTTGCTAGAATTAAACTGAATGTCACTCACTCAGAGGTGTGACTATGGGATGGCAACCCCATCCCTCACTTCCTGTCCTATCTTCCTGCTGGAGGTGGACTCTATAAGTTCCCACTCCCTACTATCAGGCATTTCATCCAAGTTTCCTCCCTATGAATCCTGGGAGTCTCCACTTTCTGGCACCCCTATTCTACTCCTCAAGGCTGATTATGGTATCTGTCATAAACTAAGAATAATAATAGCTCACATTTTAGAGGCTTTTTTCTAAGACAAAAACTACTGTGAAGGTTTTATGCCCCAGTATAGGAGACTGCCAGGGCCAGGAAGAGGAAGTGGGTGGGTTGGTGAGCAGGGGGAGGCAGGAAGGGATAGTGGGTTTTCAGAGGGGAAAGTAGGAAAAGGGGTAACATTTGAAATGCAAATCAAGAAAATAACTAATTAAAAAAGAATACAAACGGCGTATCTGAGGTTGTATGTGTCCTTCCCAAGTTCACAGATTAGAGAAAAGAGTGAGTTAACCTGCTCTGTCATACTCTGTAGAACAGTGTGGAGTTTTTTCTCAGAAGTTGAGATAAAGAGCAAGAAGTGTCTGCTTCTGTGTTTGTACTTACAGGGAAGACAAAGTAAATTAAATAATTAAATTAAATCGAAATAATTTAACTTTTCTTTTCAATCAGCCTTTGTCTCTGGGATCTCAAATCTATCTATTCATCAAAATGCCGGGAATGTGCACATGTCCATATACTTCTGAGCTTGATCTGGGGTAGAAAAAAAATGACTTGAGAATTGCAAGCGAGCATTTTGATCTGTCACAGGTAAACTGCCTTCCTAATGAAACACTTTCAGAAGAGGTCTGTGTGGAACTGCTTCATTAATTATAAAAAATTAAAATGTTCAGTCTACATGAAATCCAAGAAGTCATTCACTGTGGAAGAAAGACAATTATTATATGGAAACAAATATACAAAACTACTGAAAGTAATAAATATTATAATAATAAAGAATCCACTGATGTCAAACTCTCAGAATGCAAGTGAGTTTCATATGATTTCATACTCAGTTCTTCCTATATTAAGCTTGAGAAAAGCATCAATAACTCATTAGTCCCAGAAGAACATGGTTCATAAATATCAACCAAGCAGGGCTCATAAGAGCTCAGAGACTAAAGCAGAAATTTGCGGAGCCTTCATGGGTCTGACCTGGGTCTTCCACATGTATGTTATGGATATTAATTAGCTTGATGTTTTGTGGGACTCGTAACAGTGGGAGTGGGACCCTTTCTCCCCCCTTGTCGCCTTGTCTATCCCTGATATGAGGTTTGTGCCTAGCCTTAGTGTATCTTAGTGTATCTGGTTATTCTGTGTTTGGTGGACATCCCAGGGAAGACAGTTCGTTTTTGAAGGAACGTGGAGGAGGAGTGGAACTTGGGGAGAAGAGAAGTGAGGAAGGGACCAGAAGAAGCAGAGAGGGGTAAACTGAGGTGGGGATGTATTAAAAACAGTAAGTATATAAATAAAAAATTGAAAGTAATAAATTAGACGATACCTTTGAATCACTATAAAAATACTAATGTAAAGTATTCAAGTCACAGATATTGATTCCTAACAACAATGTATTCTGGGTATAACTGACATGTGTTATCATCCTTAGCCTCATCTCCTCACACTCTAGCAAGGCTCTTCTGAGCAAACTTTTTACATGGTATTATGATTCCGTTATTCTATCTCATCTTGAGAAGCTTATAACTTCAATCTGTGTCTACAAAGCCTCATCTCTACAAAGCATCCTTGGAAGGGACATTTGTAGCCTCAGGCTGTATGAGTAGAAATTCTACCATAAAACCCCCAGACATATGCTAAAGACAAAGCAACTACTTTATTCAGCTCACAAACCCCTAGGCATACCATCTCCTAAGTGACAGGGATTCTCTAAAAACCCTTTAGAAGTTTTAATTATTTACTGTGTTTTTAGCAGATCTGTTTATATGCATTCAGGTCTGTTCCCATTATTTTTCAGTATGACTGATCAATATACAGATCACAGAAATACAGTCCAGAAAGCATCAGTCAACAGAATGAAAATATCAAGTTTTTGGAGACTTGCTCTTCTTGGACTTTTTCCAGTATTGCACAGAAATAAATGAATATCAAGATGAATGAGTAGGTTTTAAAATTCTTTCCACAGTCAAATGACCCCAGCTATGAAACATTGCTATGTTCTCACCTCATTCTGGAGAACACCCTTAGGAGATCTGCAAACTCATTTGCATATTCTATAAATGATGGTTCTGAGCAATGGACCAACTGAGTGAGAAATCTACTGAAGTGCCATGTTTCTGAGAATCTCCACAGGAGCGAGCAAGTGTGGCCTGCTGTCTACAAATATGCCTGTTAGTGTACTGACGCCTCTAGGCATCTCAATTGAAGAAACCCAAATTTGGGTTCCAAAAGGAACTCTTGAATTACTGAGCTCTATCTCAGTGTAATTTTGTACAGAAAATTACAGGCTTCTAAAGTATTTGCAAATTAGAAATGTATTCTCAACTCCAATATCTGTGACATTGTAGCAATAGCTTAAAAGCAAAAACAAACAAACAAACAAAAACTGTTAAAAAAAACAACCGAGAAACACTCACAATGTCTGGATAACTTTTTCCTTTCAAATTTTGCAAAAACCAGTGGTAGCTTCCATGATTATAATGTATCTCTGCTATGTTAGACTTCAGTAACTCTAAAATCCCTCCTCTGCCATTGTTTGCACAACATCCCTGAGGTCCTAGGTGGATATAAACTATCCTTTGTTCTATGCCATCTGATGAGCCTGACCTTCACTCCATTTTCCTTTCTTCATAAAAATAAAATTCAGCATGCTGCCTTTCACTGAAACACCATCAACATTTCTTCATTTTCCAAATTTGAAGTCCAGTACCCAGTATCTTTAGTGTGTGAATCTACACCTTCCTTTGCACAGAATTTTCTTGCAAAAGAATCTTTGCTACCTTAAAAATGCTAGCCGAATTCTTTTTTTCCGTTCACATAATTACTTGGTCTCAGAATTCATGTGTTTCTTTAAACTTAAAAACATTTATGCTATTCAAAGAAACAGCTAAAAGTCACCCTTACTGAGAAAATTGATCAGAGCACTCACTGTTCCTAACATTTTATTAGATGCTCTTTAGATCACCTACCAGGCACTGTGACTGCTTTTCTTGGTATTATTGGCTACTTGTACATATGCTCCATGTATTCAACTGAGATTTATCTTTAACTCTGTCCTAAGTCCGGAAGGAGAGATGAGGAAAATATCTCTTAAAGATCTGATAAAGGACTCACACAAGTAAAGTTTCACTCATGTATGTTTTATGATACACAAACAAAACACACAGCAATTAAGTTAGGGCATAATACTAGATAGACCAAAGAAAGCTTGACAGTAGGTTGCCACATGAATCATACCTTGAAATAAAATTAAACAAAGGCAGCCACTAGTATTCAGGATTTGAGATATCTACTAAGCTCTATATAGGCAAGGTCTATCAGCCCATCTCCTGAGCATTTTATTAAGACCTTGGCTGAGAATCAAGATGTCTCAAAGTCTTTCACACAAACACTGAAGTAATACTGATGTTAATGTCTTGTGTCCCTGTTATGTATAGAAAGTAGAAAGTAGAATTACTGTGTTTTCTCATTTACATATATGAAAATGAGACAAAGCACAAGGAAGATATGCCATAGTTTCAGCTTTACATAGCCAAGACCATCAGCGTATGTTCATGTGTGTGTGTGTGTGTGTGTTCATTTTCAATCCATTGGTTAATTAGACTAAAGAAGGAAAAAGAGAAAGGGAAAAAGGTATTATATGCCCTGAGTAGCACTGGGTAAATATAGTAAATAAGCCTCTGGCTTGTTTCTTAGGGGTTCATCATCACCTTTCTCTGGAACTTGAACTTTTGATCTTTTGCTCAGAACATTAGCACCTTCTTTCCAGGAGCATCTATCCATATGCAGTCCAGGAAAGGAGACTTTAAGTGTGATATTGTTATATATCCAGTGCCCCTTTTCTTCATTCTGGAAACAGAATGTTCAGAAACAGAAAACCGGTAACAGTCATTTCCCATTCATTTCCCATTCTGACATGACCTCATCAGCAGGCTGTTGTCCACTGGTGTTTGAACCCACTCTTTGTCAAAGTGAAGGACAATGGGCACTATTGGGCAGAGATTCTTCAGTGTGATATAAATCTAATCAGATATTCAAACCTAAGCCATATGGTTCAACAAAGACACGGTGCGTGGCAGTAAGAATAGTGCCAAGGTTTCCAGAACCACTTGTCTTTGTCAGATCAGCAACATTGCAGCAACACTAGCTAATGTCCCTTACAAATCTACAACGAGTGGGATTCTCTGCTGTGTATTTAATTATATTCAAATATATTCTGAAAATTATTTTGCTTGTGCCTATCTGGCTGCTGATAAGGTCACAGCTATGGGTAAGTCAATTTGTAGTCAAGGCCGTGGAGCTGTTGATAATTCGAGCCAGAATATGAATCTCTTGTCTTCCCTATATCAAATCCCCCATTGTTACCACCAGCCCCCTTTTTTCTGACTACATAGACATGGACCTGCAAATTCAATGTCCTGGGCTTGGGAAAATAAATGGAAGGAAGTTATTGTTCGTTGTTTGCTCATAGATAGTTATCAATTGCCTAGATTAGAATTGCTGCTGTTTGAACAGGTAGATCATCCACATTTCTGCAAATGTGATAACGTGCTTCAACTTGCTTTAGATGAGCTCATTTGAGACTTGATTATCACATGTGAATTAGGGGGCTGGCAGTGTCTGATAGAAAAACTAATTGTATCTGACAACATTTTTCAGAATCTAAGGCTACAGGGCACCCTGCTTCTGTACAGTGCCCTTGTATAATCTACACAGGAGGACGTTACTTCATTCGAGCCATAACTTAAATAAAGTGTTGAAAGCTTTATCTACAGATGAAGACACCATCTGACTTTCCTGGGAAGATACGAACCAAACATCATTCAAAGAAACATCCCATATAAGTCCAGCTGGGTGAACCTAGTTTATTGGAAATTATTACAGGACCATGAGTAAGGCGTTACTTCAGCGACATGAGTGATTCAAAGGCAGCTTAGACATCAAAATTCCAACCCAACACTGGTGA
Organism: Mus pahari; assembly: GCF_900095145.1. NCBI lineage: Eukaryota > Metazoa > Chordata > Mammalia > Rodentia > Muridae > Mus > Mus pahari. The sequence goes on along the minus strand of NC_034596.1, from coordinate 10,622,080 downwards.
CTATTAATGAATGCTGTATGAGTGCAATTACCTGCACATCTTGCAGGCAGCTCTACTGAAGAACCTCATCCCTTCAACAAGTCTATAACGCTTACATAGTGTGGTGAGTAGACAGACATGCAAACTTCACTAGACTCTTCTATCTCTCCATGAAGAAATGCTTCAGTCCAGAGGAAATCATCATACAAGCTTAGACTTCAACGGTTATAAGACGCTGTTAAAAACCACCTGGCAAGGTATATTTAATACATTATGGCAGTGGTTCTCAGACGGTGGGTTGTGACCCCTTTGATAAACCTCTGTCTCCAGAAGAATTTACATTATGATTCATAACAATAGCAAAATTACAGTTCTAAAGTAGCAACAAAAATAATTTTATGGTTGAGAGTCATCACGTGAGGAACTGTATTAAAGGATTGCAACATTAGTGTCTTAGTCAGGGTTTCTATTCCTGTACAACATCATGACCAAGAAGCAAGTTGGGGAGGAAAGGGTTTATCTGGCTTACATTTCCATACTGCTGTTAATCACCAAAGGATGCAGGACTGGAACTCAAGCAGGTCAGAAAGCAGGAGCTGATGCAGAGGCCATGGAGGGATGTTCTTTACTGGCTTGCTTCCCCTGGCTTGCTCAGCCTGCTCTCTTATAGAACCAAGACTACCAGCCAAGAGATGGCACCACCCACAAGGGGCCCTCCCCCCTTGATCACTAATTGTGAAAATGCCTTACAGCTGGATTTCATGGAGGCATTTCCCCAACTAAAGCTTCTTTCTCTGTGATAACTCCAGCTGTGTCAAGTTGACACAAAGCTAGCCAGTACAATTAGGAAAGTTGAGAACCACTGTATTATGGTGAATTTGTTGGGGATATTTTGTTTTCTTTTTTTCTTTTTGGTGAATGGAACATCTTAAGACATAGTCATAAAGTAAGGAGTAAAGCAAATATTTATGGGAGGTCCAAAGTTTCTCTTGAACAAAATGCCATTTAGCACTTACTACTTTGTCTGTTGATATATGTTTGAATAATAATTTAAATATGTGTTTCATTTTGATCATCAAATATGTGTTTCATTTTGATCATCAAAATTGTTATGAAACATAGATTAGTGTGTTTATCAAGGAATGGGTTCAGGACCTGGCTTGAAAATAACACAGTGCTTACAGAATTCAACCAAAATAAATCTCCTTTAAGGACTCCAGACCTGGTTCACTGTTTCTAAGATCTTTCTTTGTCATGTCATGTTTTCTAGAGAGACTTAAACAAATGGGGACCTGACAACAAATTAGGCCAAGGTAGTGAGTGATCCTCTAAAGTCCAACCTTGTGACAAAATTGGGTTGTTTTGGGGAGTTCAGTTGAAGAGTTACTCATAGGAGCATGGTGACAGTTAGGCAGCCACATTAGTGAAAGTTTGCCCTAGCCTTTGGGATGATTCACAACAGTTACAGTCCTGGAGCTGCCTGCAGGACTTGTAAGATGGACCTTCTCTCCTCACCAGCAGTCCTCACTATGAATACAACCTTTGGGAGGGCCTTATGTTGCAATTTTAAAGAGCATCCTAAGAATTATGAGAGTTTACTTCCTGATTTCTAAGGAGTCCAACTCTAGGATGGAGTGATCAATTAAGAAGAAATTACTGTACAACATCCCCATGTCTAGAAGACACCAAGGTGGAAGATTTCTCATTGTAGAAACATGAGAATATATGTCTCTTTGGTAGGAGATGTTCAACATCAAGGAAACATAAAAGGAAACATTTAAACATAATGAGACCTGATATGTACTGTTTATAGGCTGAAAAATGTGATAGGTAAGACAATCTGTCCCTTTAAACTAAGCTGTGGCCATTCTAGTGATAGAGATTGATGAACAATAGGGAGCTAAAGAGTACTGAAATTTGCAATAAAAAACATAGTTTGTCATCATTTGGGCATTCATGCCCATGTGGATTTTGCCACAGCAAAGCCTGGGTCAAACAGATGGATGGTTGTTGGAAGACCAATGGCCCCAGAAAGCATGTAGCTTTAATCAGAGAGCAACGCCCTGTTGAACAGACAATAGTCATCTGGTTAAGTGCTCCATCTCCCATGATATCAATGGCTTTAAGTTGAGGTCCAAGGCTGAGTTGTCTCAACACAAATTAGTTGGAAAACAGATTGTGATCGCAGGGCTAAAACCTGAGAAAAGCATGAGACAAAAGAGGCTGATGCGTAAATTGGTTTTCCACAGAAAAGGTTTTTTTATAAGATAGATGTGATGGGCAGAGAGCTACATATCTGATCTTTTCATACAGAAAACTTTAAAGAGAAAGAAGTGGCAGAACTAATTAAGTAACTTCCAGGAGGTTTGACCACAAGGAGGCCACTAAGATGCTCAAGGCAAGATTATGTAGCCGTGAACACGATTCTCATTGAGCATGCTTCCTTTTCTCCCTTTATGTAAACAAGTCGAGACAGTAATAGGTAATCAGTTTTTTTTTTTTTGACTAGCCACATGATATCCCAGTTATTAATGAAATGATTAATTACAAATTATCCTGTATATCATAAATAAGTTGAGAATTTGAATATGGTGGCAAGTCTGTGCTACTTCTATACATAATAATCACTAACAGTACCTTATCTCCTATTTCGTAAACACTAGGGCTACTGTCCTAATCATGATTTTCTTTACTCTCACTCTTTTTACAGACCGGGGATATAATGCAAGCAATACAACCCGTCATGTAAACTCCTTCCAGTTCATACTTCAGGTGAACTTAGCAATTTAAACTCGTAAGGATGCCTTCTCCAGCACTATGTACCTAACGTGCCTTCCATTCTCAGTTCAAACACTTCCTCTGTTATGTTTGTAAATAGATTGAGCCCCCACTGCAACCTTTAGAATCTATATGAATTTAGTTCAGTGCACTTTAAATCCAAGCTTATTTTCTATTTCCTTTAGTGCACTGAAAAATTATTTGACAGTGGAAATGTTGTCTTTTATGTTTTCATACAAATACATTTGGTAACTTTATACCTAGTGAACAAAAGTGTTCAGTGAATATGTAGATTAGAAGGAAAGAAAAATAAACCACCTATGTGTCCAAATCTCACTCACATTTAAGTCTCAAATAGAAAATGTTGGCAATTTTAAACTAACTCCATGACCTTACTCATAGACTTGTATTCATTTATTTTTTGACAGCAGTAACCAATGCCTCTTAGGAACATTTGCCTTTGCCTAATCTCTTCATCCACCAACTCTAGACAACCACAAAAAGCCAGATAATCAAGCTCCCATGCATAAACAAGCTCAGGTCTAGAGCAATTTGTCTCTCTGGTGAGAGTTTTGCAATTCTTATTGAAGCAAAATGGAAATTTTTTGGATGTGGTGGCTTCCTTACCTTTCTATCTTCTTTCGGCTTTATCTTTTTCTCTTTTCCTAAACCTGAAACCGTTCATCAGGGCAAAGGCAGCGGGACATATCCAAGGTCCCTACGTCTCTACCTCACTCACTCTCTTCTGAGAACACCCAAGGATATGTCCCTACGTCCCTACCTCACTCACTCTCTTCTGAGAGCACCCAAGGATATGTCTCTACGTCTCTACCTCACTCACTCTCTTCTGAGAACACCCAAGGATATGTCTCTACGTCTCTACCTCACTCACTCTCTTCTGAGAAAACCCAAGGTTTCCCCTTTCAGTGAAACAACAGTTACCCCCACACTGACATAGAAATGGTCCTTAGACTGTAGCCATAGTGGAAAAAGTGGTAGAGTTTGTTGATAAATGTGAGCCTGGTGTTGATTAATATTCACTTATATTAATTATAAATTCTCTTAATCTAGAAATCTATAAAGGAAATCTATCAAGTTATGAATGAAACACAGATATGAGCTTAGAATCTACAATATGTTTGTCAAGTACAAGCACATTGAAATCCTAGTCCTTGTTCTGGGGACAATTGGGAGCTACAGAGAAACTAGGGGAAAAATATAATCCAACGAATGATATAAAATAAAATAAATCCACAGAATAAGATTCTCAGAGATAGAACAAAAGAATAATGAATTTTTAAAAGTTCTGGCCCCTCAGCTATTCAGTGAGATCTGGAAGTGATTAGGTAGATTATTTCAGGAGGCATTGGATGTTTCCTTACATAGATTCACAGTGTTTTTTTTCTTCCCATCCTCCAGGACTCCACCCATCATAGATTTTTATCTGTAAAAAAGATATCCACTCCATCGACTGCCACTCTGACAGTAGGTAGACATGAAATAGGGTACAATAAAGCAAAATAAAATAAGAGGAAAAAGGAAAAATGCAGAGCACACAATTATTATAAAATCTAAATCCAGCCAGAAAAATAAGTGAATCCCTGCTAGGACTTATAAAAGTAAGTTGGTTGCCATAGCTTTTGTTTTTCTATGATGTATATAAACATCTTGGAAATTTCAAAAAGCATTTACGACACATTAAAATGTCAAAGAATTTAGTGATTCATTTTATGCTCAATTTTCATAAAAATATCTCTTATGTTTTCTTGTCCCCCACCTTTTAAATTGTGAAACTCTCTGCTGCTTAGAAGAATTATGCCACTATATAGATTCCCAAAGAAAACACAGGTGAGATGGACTCTCAGATAGTTTTGAACTGCAAAGCAAAAGGGAGGCAACTTTTGGATTCCTAACACTATTACCATACAATTTGACTTTATTGCAAAATAAGTTTGTAGTGAAGGAAGCAGAAACAAAGTTCTTTCAGAATTAATCAGAGAAGATGTGGTCATTAGGCTGTAGTTAATACAACATAGCTATGTTCTTATAATATGGTAATTTTGGATTGAAACACACACACAAACACACACAAACACAGACATACACACAGACACACAGACACACAGACACACACACACACTCACAAAGATTGGCATAGGCGGTTGATGGAGAAAGCAGGGCACTGTCCATGTCCCTTGGTGCCCAAGAGTTCTGGCTTCAGACCCCTTCAGCTCTTTGGGTACTTCTCTAGCCCCTTCTTTGAGGATATTTTGCTCTGTCCAATTGATTATTGTGAGCATCCACTTATAGGAGGAACATCAGTATGAACTAACCAGTACCTCCAGAGCTCCTTGGAACTAAACAACCAATCAATGAAAACTCATGGTGAAACTTGTGGCTCTATCTGCATATGTAGCAGAGGATGGTCTAGTCAGTCATCAATGGGAGGAGAGGCCCTAGGTCCTGTGAAGGTTCTTTGCCCCAGTATAGGGGACTGCCAGGACTGGGAATGGGAGTGGGTGGGTGGGTTGGAGAGCAGGGGGAGGGAAAGGGGGAAGGGGATAGGGTATTTTTAGGGTATATATATATATATATATATATATATATATATATATATATATATATATATATATATCAGAAACAGTAAAAAAGTGCCCCCAAATTTTCAGCACCTAGGATAGAGGTGTACAGCGGATTCTCTCGAAAGCACTTTTGGGAACTCGCACTATTGACACATTAATCTCAGGATTTCAAGATTCAGAACTGTGAGACAATACATTTCTGATGGTTGACCCTCCTGGGGAGTGGAGAGTGTTCCTTATTTATAGCAGTCCATGCAAAGCCTTGATACACCTTTCTCTTCTTCTCCTTACCATCTCCTTACCAAGTCAGTTTCTTTCTTCTGTTTCTTTATATTTTTTTCTTTGTTCCTTTGTTTTTCTTTCTTCCTTCATTTCTTCCTTCCTTCCTTCCTCCCTCCCCCTTCTCTCTCTCTCTCTCTCTCTCTCTCTCTCTCTCTCCCTCCCTCCCTCCCTCCCTTCCCTCCCTTCCCCCCTCTCTTTTTTTCTTTTTGATGCTTTTTCAAGTCAGGCTTTCTCTGTATAGCCCTGGCTATCTTGAAACTCACTCTGTAGACCAGGATGGCCTTGAACTCGAGATCTACCTGCTTCTCCCTCCCAAGTTCTGGCATTAAAAGCATTCTCTACCACCTCCTAGCTTAAAAGTCAAGTAGTCCCGTTTCTATGCTTATGTCTTTGTGTGTGTGTGTGTGTGTGTGTGTGTGATGCATTGATCTTAACTAGAGTTGCTTACATGAGATGACAGTGGATTATTTAGTGCAGTTCAGGTAGCTTGCCAGTGGCTACTCTACCTCCCTCAGTACCTGTGGCCCATGAATAGCTCATCATGGAAGAGTAGGGCTCCACGAGCTCTACCATATCAATAATGGGGTGTTGATAGGCCCCATCTTTGTCAGATTTTGTGAAGTAACCATGTCCATGTCATGTCTAGAGGATAGAATTTCATGGCATTCCTTCCCATCTTCAGGCTGTGTAGCTTCTTACTTTCACATGATTCATCTCACCATAACTTAATTCTTTATTGAGTAACACTGCCCTCTTTACTTCTATAAACAGTTCTCTAGTAAAAGTCAAGGCTTCCAATACTGCAGCTGTTTTTCTTGTAAAATTGATTGTTCCTTCGTTCCTTCATTTCTTCGTTCGTTCATTCGTTCGTTTGTTCCTTCCTTCCTTCCTCCTCCCTCTCCGTCTCCCCCCCCTGTGTGTGTGTNTGTGTNTGTGTGTGTGTGTGTGTGTGTGTGTGTGTGTGTGTGTGTGAGAGAGAGAGAGAGAGAGAGAGAGAGAGAGAGAGAGAGAGAGAGAGAGAGAGAGAGAGGGAGGGAGAGAGATAATAGTCTCTACTCTATCACTGAGCAACATACCCAGCCCTACTTTCTATCTAAAACAATAATCTGCTACTGAAAAAAAAGATTTTATTTGTCGGCATGTCTCCAGTTTTCATAACATCAACAAAGCCACTGGTGCAATTCTCAGATGTTTACTCTGAAGTGATAGATTAATAGTCATTTAAATGAAGTGAGGAGTGCCTGAATTATTTTAACCATTATTCATTTAAATGCCTGTATGACATATTAATCTTTTCTCTGAAATAGAATTCTTTAATATACAGTGGGAGGGAGTTGTCATTTAAAGGATGTGCATTTAAACTTCAAAATATACATTTGAATATTCAAAGATTTGGCAGTCTTTGTTGAAATGTTTATGCCTGCCTAGAATGCAATAATTTCATTTTTACAATACACATTTTTCTGATCATAAAACTTGAGAAATATTTCTTGGAATTTTACTTGAATTATCCAGTGTCTTAATAATAACTGTCAACTTTTATTGAGTAGCTCTGCATGCCATCATAAACCACTTTATTTAATTTTCATAGCAACACAGTAATAGGGTCCTTAATCTTTGAAATTCAAAGAAGGAGGTGGCTTGTTCTAGAATATACATAGAGCCTTCAAAGAGGCTAGAGTTTGAAGCCATTAGTCTGGTCAAAGACTTTATAATCCAAGACTTCTACAGTCCAAATATGAATGGTATTTGAATGTATGTAGCCATATGTTATTCACTACTCTTAGGCACACCGAGCAATGAAGTTTAAAGAACTGGAAAACAGTAAAGCTGAGAGCTCAAAGCCAGATATGAGTTCAGTTCAGTGCTTGTATTTGCTTTTGTCAAACCACCTATGACCATGAGCCTGTTGAGAAGCAACACAAGGGAAGAGGTATTTGCTGTAGTTAACCTTTTGGAGGGACATAGTCCATCATAGAAGGTCAGGCATTGTATGTGGTTGCTGCTTGCTTATGTACATGGTCCTGGTCTTAGCGGATCAGGAAACAGAGCTGAGATGAAAAGTAGTTTGGACTGTAATCATTAACACTCCTCCTCATTATACCACTTCCTCCAACCAAGCCCTACCTCCTAAAGAGTCCATCACCCCCACAATGGCAATACCAGCTGGAGGACACGTGTTCAAACACATGAGCATGAGGGAAGCAATTCAGATCCAAGCTATTAAAATGAAACACTCTCACCATTACCACTTACATTTCCCACATATTTGGACATGTGTAAGAATTGGAAAAATATACTTGATTGTATTGTGATCATTAATGACATGGGTCAACTCAGATGGGTAACTTGTATGCAAACACTTGTCCCAAAATTTCTCTGGGCATTCCTCTGAGTGTGTTTCTAAATGCAATTGCCATCTGAATAGGGAGACTGATGAAAGTAAATTGGCTTTCCAATGCCCTGAGTGTCATGTAATCAGTGGAAGGCCTACATGGGGCCAAAACTTGAAGAGCGAATTCCCTTTCTCTGCACTGCTTGAGACAAGAGACAGTTCTCCTGTCTTTGGACCAGGACTTGAACTGTGGAGCACCTGTGTATCATTTTTCAGGCTCTTATTCAAGTTATGCCATCTGACACCCCAGGTTGAGCCAAGTCTTCTAATAAATCCCTTAGATCAATAGATGATAGTTTGGATTAGATAAATAGAGAGATAATACATACATAGAAAATTCTATATATAACAATGAGAACCTATTTGTTCTGGCTCTTGGAAAAATGGTTACTAATACAACACACACACACACACACACACACACACACACACACACACACAGCACAGACATACCTTGCCTAGTTGTAAGAGATCCTTAAGAGTTTTATTAGAAGAGACATAGCATGATAAACAATGCTCTAGTTTAATCTCAAGGCTAAATAAAATCATATATTTAAAAGCTGACATATCTAAGTAATGACTCTTCTTTTGCTGATAAGGAAATTTTTCTTGCTGATGGATTACTTCATGCTGTTAAAATGATTTTTTAAAGGATATGCAATAACACATGAGTGTGTATGTGTGATGCAAAGAAATGAACTTGTATCCATAAGCAGATGAGCAAATGTGGCGTTTTATCTGTGGGCGAGCCATGATCATGCTGAAGGGCATCCTACAGCACAAGCAGAATGCTCACTCAGAGAAGTCTTAGACTTACACCATTGGCGTTTGCTCACAACGAGCATGGACTGCATACAAATGACTTCACCTCTGCAGCACAGAATTTAAATGAAGCAAGCATAACACCAGCTCATCACCCAAATGCATGTTAACTGCCTAGAGAACAAGCCCAGAGGCTGACTCAATATTTTGGTTACATCAGATTTCTACCATATCAAACATAACTTCAAATAAGGGAACTGCTAAAAGTCACTGGTTTTTATTGAGCTCCTCCTGAATTTTTGATAAGGATTTATGCGGTTTATCTCCTATTTATGCTTTCAATAAAGAATAATTAATGCTAAAATGTGTATATTTAAAGTGTTCAACAGGATAAATTTTCACATAAATGAAACCCTTGCCACAACAAAGGCAAATGAATGTAGCTATCATTTCCAAATGCTTGTTCACATTTCTGTTCTCTGGTCCTCCCCTCTCCTATTCCCAAGTCAGATAGGTTGGTGTTCACCAGCATACATTATTTTGTATTTTGTAGAGCATCTTATAATAAAATTCATCAGTATAATTTATCTCTGACCTCTTATACTTAGCAATCATGTCATTACACACACTATCATAGTCATATTACATGTATCAATAGTTCACTTATATTTGGAAGTATGCCACAGTTTGGGTACATTATACATTTTTATTAAATATTTTCTTTATTTACATTTCAAATGTTATCCCCTTTCCTGGCTCCCCCTCTGAAAAGCTCCTATCCCCTCCCCCTGCTCACCAACCTACCAACTCCTGCATCCTGGCCCTGGCATTCCCCTACACTGGGGCACAGAGCCTTCACAGGACCAAGGGCTTCTCCCATTGATGACGGACTAGGCCTTCCTCAGCTACATATGCAGCAGACATGAGTACCACCATGTGTATTCTTTATTGGTGGTTTAGTCTTAGGTAACTCTGAGGGGTTGTAGTTAGTTCTATTGTTGTTCCTCCTATGGGGCTGCAAACCCCTTCAGCCCCAGCACATTATTCATAAAAGCTTTTGTAAATGAATATTTCTTTTTGAGGTTGACTTCTCCAGAAAGCTCCTATAAACATCTGTGTATGAGTCCTTCTCTGGGCATATGTTGACTTTTCCTTTTGGCAAATTAGGGGAAGAAGGTTGATAGATTGTATGCTACATGTTGTGCAACTTTGAAATGAAATGGCTGTCAAATTGCTTCCCACAAGACTTCTACCATTTTGTATTCCCTGTAGCAATGTGGCTACATACCCTCACACTTTTCAGAGCGTCTACATTTTTGCCTCTTCTATTAGGAGCATAGGGAATATAATTCTTTTAGCTATGTTCCTCCAGTAACTAATGATGTCAATGCATTTTATATGCTTATTTTTGCATTCTTATTTTATCTTCGTATATGGGCTGTTGAAATCCAATATAGCTTTGTATGTACATGGTCCTCAGAATGTTGGTTATATATTTTTCCTCTTAAATTTAATTTTCTTTTATGAACAGATGTTTTGGTTTCAATGAATCACAATTTGTCTATTTATTCTTTTATAGATCTGACTTGTGGTAGAAGTCTTTGTGTAACCCAAGAGAGAAACTGATTTTCTACTGGGTTGTGTTAGGCCTTAATAAAAACTCAGTTGTTCATGTGTAGGTTAGTCTGAATCTGGGATTTCTTTTCTGTGACACTAAACTACTTATGTTGACACTAAATTATTTGAATATAAAGGTCATCCATAGACTCATGTCTTTGTAACAATTTGACCCCAGTTGCTATTTGGGGGCATTTAGAAGGTATGGACTTGCTGAACAAAATGTGTCACTGGGGTTGGGCTTTGGGAGTTTAAAGACTCAAGCCATTTCCAGTGTATTCTCTCTGCTTCTTGCTTGAGGTTCAAGATGTGAGTCTTAAGTTTGTTGCCCCAGTGACCATGCCTTTTGCCATGTCTGCTGTGGTTACAGGTTCTACCTCTCCTTTTGGGGTGTCCAGATGCCTGTGGTACATCTACTTGGGGAGGGCTGGGCAAAGTCCAGAACAGGTGGGACCTGCAGTCTGTATCTTCCATTCAGATTGTCAATGCTACATGCCAGTCCAGGAGGGGTGAAAGGGACCCCAGGATGAGTGTTGTGGTTCTGCATCCTCCTCTTTTTCCCTCTCAGACACTGCTGCAAACTGGCCTGGAAGGATGAATCATAATCTGAATGGGAAAGATCCTGGTCTGGTTAGTAACAAGTACTGGACAGGTGGGAAGCAGGAAGCCCTTCTCCAAGGATCTCAGTGTTGTGGCTTTTAGGTGAAAGGCTTCTCCAAAGATCATTAATGAGACAATCATAGCATGAGTATATATATTCATGGTGTATGTGTCCTATGACAGTTCTTCTAGTGGCACAGTCCCTGTGCCCTTCAACCTGCTACTTCCCCACAATGATGAGGAACTCCTATGGCTCTGTAACTGTAAACCAAAATAAATTTTCCTCCTATAAATTCTCTTGGCTGTGGTATTTTTATCATAGCAGTAGAAAAGTAATTACAATGGCCACCCTTGCATCACTGTCTTATATATACCTGGTACCCAGCTTCCAAAAACAAGTGACTCAGCACAATTCAGCAGTGTCCCAACTATCTATACCTGACTCAAGATTCCTGCTCCGAATGTTCTTCAATGGTCTTGTTTCTCCTTGTGTCACCATGGACTGATGCTTACAGAGCAGCACCACCCAGTCTGTAATCATGCTGGGGACCACACAGCTTCAGAGGCTATTATCAAGTGTTATCTGTGAATATCCTTGTAAACTCAGTTCCTTGTATTCATCATTGTGGCAGCTTACATGTCTAAATACTGATCACACAGGGTCTGTAATGTTTAGAGCTTGATTTACTGATAACTCAGGGAGGAAGAATAAGGCAAGACAATGAGACAAACCAAGAGAAAATAATACCCTTGAGGGCAAGTGACCCACTATGTCAAATTCTGTTGCTAAGTCAAGAGGAGCAAGACACAGGTAAAACGCAGCACAGACATCAATAATCTAATAGGAAGGTATACATGATGACTTGATATCTCAAAGGAAGAAACCACCTACCATATCAACCACTTGATAACTATTTGCATAAACTAGAGCCCTTTCTGTCTTGACAATGAAGGGATAAAAACTTTTGACAAAGACCCAGATATCTTACTTAGATTTACTTCGCTACTTCTATCTCTGACTCATGCTGAGGTTTTGCTGCCTGCAACTGCACAGGCCACCTGGATGTGTTGTTGGTTGATGTCAATAATTGCATAGTGCATCTGGATTCTTTGCAGGTCAGTATCATAGACCCATTTATATGTTACTTTATTGGCCTCAGTCTGAGCCTATACAAAGGTGGACCTCCTTCTGCGGGTAGGATAGATAGACTGTGCTACCAAGCACAAATCTAAGCTCCATCAATGACTAGTACCAGAAAAATATGTGTGCTTTATGTATTTATCTATGTGAGAATGTGTATGTGTATCCATGTGTATGTGAGCATGTGTGTATGTATATGCATGTGTGTGAAAGTATATATATGTACATACATGTGTATATGTGAATATTTGTGCATATATGTTTGTATGTGTATGAATGTGTGTGTGTGTGTGTGTGTGTGTGTATGCTTGTGTACACATGCACATTGCATTTGGCTTAGCTTTTAAAAATTAGGAAGACAGAAACTCTGTTGAAAAGAAATGAATTAGAAAATTACTTCTGTGGAAGAGAAATGCCTGGGAAATTAATTTGTTCTTCAGGTAACGAGGGTTAGAACCTCTCTCCAATATGCAGGAAAGGGTCTGTGTTCCAATTCTTACTGTTGCTTTGTACATTGCAATATTTCAGTTGCTACTTCTGCTATGCTAAGAAGCAAATCAAAACATTATCTCATGGTGGAGTCAAGTCCCAGTCCTTTGGAAAGACCAGAAAAAAAAATTTTTTTTGAGGAAGCTTCTTGTCTCTGTCATCTATTTCCTCCTGGGCTTTAGAAATCCATGTAATATTTGCCATCACCTAGAGAAAACAGGAGAAAGAATGGCTGGCTTTTCAATGAGCATGGGAACATTTCTTTGAGACTTAGGCTTCCTCTCCCTTTTTTTGTTCTATGAACAGGAGGAAATGAAAAATAATTTCACTAGGAAGGTGAGCCATCTGATATAAAGGAGATATCAGGAGAGATGGAGGGAGCTGCTATGGGTGATGGTGATGGCCAGCTCTTTCCTCTACTCTTTTTCTCAGATAGATTGGGCTCGAATCATGCCACTTAAGGACTCTGGTAGTCTGGAAACTGGAGCTGCCTCATGTCTGTCTTTTACATAAATTATTTATGGAGGTGTATCTCAGTTATCTTGACATTTAAACACTGAGTAATTTCCAGCAAGCGTTCCCACTCTCTGGGGGATGAATGTCTCTGCACTGGGCCAGAGAACACTGGAAGTAAGGCAAAAAGGGCTTAGGGTGGCTTAGGTTTTAAGAATTCAGATGATAAAGGTCAAAAGTTTCTCATTAAATTTGAACGTTTTTTGAAGCCCGAAGTACAGTTCAAAGCTGGAGGACATACCTTGACTGAATCTGAAGGAAATTTTATTAGTTATTTAATTTTATACTTTATTATTTAAGAGCGTCATACATGTATAATGAATTATGATCAAATCAATGCCTCGTTTCACTCCTTCAACTCTTCTTGCAGTTTCTGTAGTCCCTCACCAATCCTCCTTCCTATTTCAACACTTCTTTGATGTTTTTTGATAGCCCACTAAGTCTAATTAGTGTTGCTCATAGATGTGTGCGTGTCACATCATTCACTGAAGCACGGGGAACCTACAAGTGGCCAGACTGTGAAATAAAAATGCGTCTCTTTTCTTTAGCAGCTATCTGCTGCCAATAAAGTCCCACTGGAAACTGGGAGCTGAAGAGTATCTCTGGGCAGGCAAGTCTTGTGCAGATGCACACAGCTATTGTGAGTGCATGGCACAGCAGCCCTATCATAACAAGAAGAATCATAAACACAGTGTTCTTACCCATCTTCGGGCCCTTATGCTATTTCCACCTCTTCTATGATATTTCTTGAGCCCTAGTAAAAGGGATAGTTGGTAAAATTGTCCCAGTTGAGACCACAGATGTTTTCTTATTTTTAACACATTGACTGGTTGGTTACGTGCACTGACTTTTACCTATAACAAGAAGCTTGTCTGACCAAAGTTGATAATAGCCTAGGTCTCTGGGTATAAATATACACGTTTAGATAGTGATTTGACAACATTTAGAGACCAGGGAGAGCCCTAGTAAGTACCTGCTATACCCTGAAATGGGGGGAAAGAAGAAATAAGCAGCCTTTCTCTATGGTAGATACTGACATTTAAACACAGATTTCTCCTACTTTTACATCTGATCTATGTAATTCAAAAAACCAGTGTTGCCTCTTGCATAGGAAATTGGAAGCGATTTTGCTGCTAAGAAAGCGGAGGAAATGAGTCTCTTCATCAGCACTAACTTGAGCTCACTGTCCTCTGAAACTGTAGGAAGTCAGTCCTGAGACGTGCTGCCAGAAGCCGACTCCTGGAAGAGCAGGAGTGCCGGGGAGATTTAGACTACAGACAGGGGGTTGTCCTTGGAATAGGGCTAGGCTGGATTATTTGACGCTAGGACTTGACATCTCCACCATAACTACTATGACAATTATCACCATCATCATTACTATCGCCACCACATTCACCACCACCACCACCACCACCACCACCACCACCAACAACAACAACAACAACACCATGACCACCACCACCACCACCATCATCACCATTATCTCCAAGCTTGTGAGCGAAGGATCTCAGTGACACATAGGATTGGAGTAGTGCAGTGTCTGGTCCAGCTTCCATCTGAAAAATGGGAAGACATTTAACAGGACCAGAGTTACAGAAAACTGGCCTGATGGGGAATGGAGCAGACACAGGGTATTCTGCTGGCAAGGGCCTGAAGAATTTCTTGTCCATGTTTGAGAACACCCCTCATAGAGGACAGTGACCAGGCTTAGAGTTCATTCTCAGATCTGTGTTTTAAAAAATAAGACTGGATTCTAATGGAATCTTCCAGAAGTTCCTTCTAATTATCCATGCAAACTTGACTGAGAATTTTTTTTTCTGGGAGATTTTTACAACTACTCTCTGGTGATTTACAAGATCGTTTCATATCCTAGTGCTTTGGTAGTCTATAAATGGCCTTATAAATAATGGAAACAATGGGACTAATAAGTTCTATTATTTTCCCTAAGGAGCTATAGCTGACTTCTTTGATGAAGATTTAGTGAGCAATTGCCTAACACAAGACTAGACTCTGAAATCACAGCAGGGACCAAGCTTCTGACAGCCTGTGTAGACTCTAGACAAGTATAAGAGAATAAAACCACATAGCTCCAAGGTGCTATTTCCGTTCCTATAGTTTTTCCAGTAGTATCAGGAGGATATATATTGTACTGTGTAAGCTGAAGAAGATGAAGTGAATTGTCTTTGAAAGGGATACACGGGAAGAGAGATTGATTGCACAGAGGAGAGAATATGTGAGCCAGATCTGGATCTCAGAGATTTAATCAGGTACTGACTTGGAAGGAAAAAGCCTAGGACTCAGTAGAAATTCTACACATTGAGATTGAAAAGGCAATATAAAATAAACTTAAACACTAATATTTATGTAAGCAAGTTGATAGGGAATGATCACCACAGATATGTACTGGTCAGTGAATGTGTGTGAAACCACATGAGACAAAAGAACACATGCATTGGAACTTGTTGGTTTCTGAGTCCATAGCTCACTTGTTTAAGCTCTGCTAATTTTCCAGTCTCTGAATTACATTTTGAGCAGCAGCAAGGCTAGCAGAGAAAAGAAAAGCACAAGCTCATCATATGTAGAACCCGATTACATTTCAGATGATCACACTTGTTATTTTGCTTTTGCAAATGTGTTAGACTCAAATGGAACTCTTATGGACTAAAGAGTTGGGAATGAGATAAAAAAAACCAAATGAGATTTGTATTCTTTCAAGTCACATAACTACGGCTGAAAGCAGAGGGTCTAGCAGGAAATGAAGTTGGAAATACAAGCAAAAGCCAGATTAAGGTTGTACAATCTATGCCAGGGAACCCAGAGTTAACTCGGCACGCCTGAAAGCTTTTGGTGGGATTTAAGCAGAAGGCTGGCGCTGCATTTGTGTAGTTGCCTTGGCTTCAGTGCAGTTAGGTAGATATGAGGGCAGAGAAGGCTGGGATCAGTGAAATGAGACTGCCGGCAGACAAGAGGACAGATAGGTAATAGCTAAAAATGGACCACAAGGACATTTGGAAGGTATTTTGATGCTTGGTTGGCTATTTGTGGTGAGCATGAAGAGGTCATAGGGGATGGAATTTCAGAGTTGAGCTGTGTCAGTGACAGTGGGTGCCATTTGCTGAGTTAGGGAACACAGGAGGAAGGCAGATCTGGGCAAGATGATGTGAGCATGGCTGAGAGCTTGATCTCAGGAGATGTCTGTGTGTTATCCATGTCTAGTAAAGTGAATGGTGCTCAGAAGAGAAACAGGATCTGAAAGAAGGAATTCAGAAAACACCAGAAAAAAAGGCTAGAAGGGAGGGACTTCATTCCAGTAAGAAGGGAAAGGATGAACTCATTGGAGGTGGTGCCTGGAAACCAAATGAAAGGGTGGTTTGCAATTGTGCATATGGTCCATTTACTGAGGACAGCAGCAAAGGAAAAGATAGCCATGTGCACTTGTGGATGAGTTCAACAGAGTAGACAATAAAGACCAAGGGATGCCAAACCTGATTCTTTCCACATCCTAAACCCATTAAAAAGCTCACCACAAAAACCTAGGCCTCCCCGCTCACATGTAGTAGATGTACAGCTTAACCTTCATGTGGGTCCTGAATGACTGCAGCGGGGGCTACCCTAAAAGCTGTTCCCTGCCATATTATCCAAATACTATCTTAGAGGATGCTGTGCAAGTTGAAGGCCTGTGTTGCATTGTAAAGACTCATCTTCAGCCAGAGGGCAGAAACTGCTGGAAATCAAGATAAATTTAACCACGAGGATGGCAGAAGAGAGGAGCCCAGAATGGCTGTCCTCTGAGAGGCTCTACCAGAAGCTGACTGAGACAGATAAAGATCCTTACAGCCAGCCATTGGACTGAGGTCAGGGACCCCTGTGGAAGAGTTATGGAAAGGATTGAAGGAGC
Source organism: Mus pahari (assembly GCF_900095145.1). Lineage (NCBI taxonomy): Eukaryota > Metazoa > Chordata > Mammalia > Rodentia > Muridae > Mus > Mus pahari. The sequence goes on along the minus strand of NC_034596.1, from coordinate 10,605,044 downwards.
TGAAGGGGGCAGTAGCTCCATAGGAAGAACAACAGCATTGACTAACATGGACCCTTCAGAGCTTCCAGAGACTAAGATACCAACCAAAGAGCAGATATGAACTTGTCTGTGGCCTTTGGCACATATGTAGCAGAGGACTGCCTTGTTTGGCCTCAGTGGGTGAGGATGTGCCTAATTCTGTAGAGACTTGATGTCTCAAGGTAGATAGTTGTGGGTGGCATGAGGTGGAGAGGTTAGTGGGTGATGGGGGTGAGTGGGTGAGCACCCTCTCAATGACAAAGGGGATGAAGAAAGGGTGAATAACTCCTGGAGTGGGTACTAGGAAGGGGGGCAACATTTGGAATATAAATAAATAAAACAATTTTTAAAAATGCCTTCTATTTCCATATTTTCTTTTAAACATTTAATAACAACTTATTTTAATTTAAAAATCATACTTTATTTTATATATGGCAATGTAATTTACACATTAGCAATGCTTTAATAGCATGTTCAATATATTTTTAAGCAGAAGGGTAAAGGGACATTTATTTTTAGGTTACAAAACTCCTTCCTCTAGAAAATATTTTTAAAATTCACTTTTTATAAATGGGTCATTGTGACAAATGAATTATTAAAAAAATGAAAACTAATGTTTAAACTGTTGCAAAATGCTAATGTGTTTGCCTTATCGTAGTAAGGAGACTTCAGGAATGCCAGGCAGATGAGGATAAATAAATACTTAAATAGGACATGGAAGAATCAAGCTGGACCAGAGCTGAAAGCTTCATCTCTAATAGGTAGCTTTCATGGTGTGAAAAAGATGCTTCATGCGCTACTTAGGAAGAAAAAGAATCATCAGGTGTTATTTCTGAAAACTCTAATAACAACTAGACTGGCAATACACTGCCGCTTGTTAAATAGTAGCATGGATGTTAGAGAAGTCAATGTCTACTTTATGATTGGATTTAATTAATACTGCTCTACAAGATGCAATTCCTGGCTGGTATGGTTACTGAGTCTCAGAATCCATGGTTAGCTAGGTCACAAAGAAAGAACCTAATAATATCATTGTGAACCATACACATAGTCAAAAAAAAAATAAACCTATCATCTAAGTTCTTATTATTATGTAGCCACAGCTTAATTTATCTCAATCTTTGTTGAACAAGCCTTTTTTTTTCTTAACAGTAGAGGGCAACTAATACAAAGACCCACTGCTGGTCAGCATGCAGAGAATAAGAATTTGTACAGTATAAAACTCTAATTATTACAGATATTTTGCACCACCAATCTTCAAGGATTATCTTAGAAAAGAGAGATGGAAAATTTGTAAGAGCTAAAAGAAACGCACACATGAAGTAAAGCATTATTTGCTGGACCAACAGTGTCATAGCACATATGAATTCATTGCGGCTATGGCTGCAAGCAGAAAACCTGCACAAGATCAAGCCAGCCAAGAGCTTCTCATGGACTGCGGAGGGGCTACTTATGTTCCACCAACTGCTGAGGAGCTGTTGGTAAATGATGACTTCTGGGAAAAGAGAGTCAATTTTCCTCAGGGATGCAGCCCTTGAGATGCTGCCCATGCTGCAGTAGATTAGCCTGCACTCACGCAGAGTAAATGGACTCTGATTTGTTTGCTTGTTTTTAAACATATGAAGTGGGAAACAAAGAGTGGTAAGATAACAGGGGAGAAACTAGAAGGGAGAAAAAAAAGGGATCAATTTGACCAAAATTTAATATATGTATGTATTAAATTCTCAAATAACAAAGTAAAGAAAAAAAAAGAAACATTTCAGATGTTAGGTGAAATAAAATAAGGAAAAAATAACTGAAAAAATAAAAAGAAGTATTTCAGATATTAGGTAAAAGCAAATCTCTCCATATAACCTTGTATAAAACACAAATACAAATATTACAAACCAAGCATGTCCACTGTTCATACACACATATAACTCCCAGAAAATATGAGAAACTATTATAAAATCATACTGGAAATTTGAGAATAAATACCTTTATGAAAACATGGACTATAATACTGATTTTTTGATAAGGCACTTGCCTAGTATGTGTGAGGCCCAGAGAGAAAGAAAGGGGATAGAGGGAGAAAGGGGGGAAGGACAGGAGAAGGAAGAAAGGATGAGGAAGAAAAGAAGAAAGGGACACAGGAAAGAAAATTATTAAGTCGATTAAACAAATAAGGCACCTAACCTGGCTGAAACTTAGCTTATAGGTTTCTCCAAAACCTTTCTCTTAATAACCAAACAATGATAACCAGATGCCTTCACCAAACCACAAGGAAACAACAACAACAACAACAACAACAACAACAAAAACAATGACACAATACTAGGGTTTCCCCCGCCCAGGGAAATTGTGGCAAGCTATGATAAGGTCTATATGAGTGTAAACATTATCACAGATTTGAGAAGCCTGGCCTGGGGCAAGTTCACAGGAACTATTTAACTTACTGGCACAGGTCAGATGAGATGGTAAGAAGCAGCTTATTCTTAACATTGGATTTAGTTTAAGTACACTTCAAACAGTTAAATGAAAGCCAGTTTTTACTGTATTCTGCTTTAGTTACCCATGTTTCTGAACTAGCTGTATTTGCATGCTTTAGTTTTGGTTCCCGTTGCTGTGACTAAATAGCTCAGCAAAAGTCACTAAGGAAGAAAGGCCATATTTGTCTTAGAATTCCAGATTACCTTTCATCACTGGAGAGAAGCCAGGATGGCAGGAACCTCATTTAGTCACATCCACAGAGAAGAATGAGAGAGAATGAAATACATATATGTCCATACACAGCTCCCATTGTTCATCTGATATAGTCCAGGACCTAAGTCCATGGAATGGTGCCACCCACTGTAGGCTGAGCATTACATAAATTAACATAAGCAAAGTAAATCTTTCTCTTCAATCATGTCCACAGGCCACCATGATCTAGACAATCTGTTATTGAGACTCTATAAATCTCTTCCCAGATGACTCTAGATTATGTCCAGTTGACAATCCAAGCTTAAAACTGTCACACAATGAAATTATTTTGGTACTTAGAATGAAAAATTCATTTTAACTTTTCTTACTTATCTATGTATATATTTTAATCATTAAATAATAATTTGTAAATGCATGTATTATATACATATATTATAAATAGTAATTTGTTTGTATGTATATACAATTATGTATACATGTCATGCAGTATATATACATGTATATGTATATATATATATGCATATATATTTACATATCTACCTATATCTTATGTTTTAGTTTTCTGTGTCTTCTCCATACAATTTCATAGTCATGGAACAGAGACTCTGTCAGATGGACTGTACTCCTATCTGTCTTTTATTAAAGATTTATCAGATGTGAATGAAATCATATTTTTTTTCTCTGCCACTTTCTTCCTGTGTCCTTGCTGAAATCAGACTGTCTGATTTTACTACACAGTAACTCAAATCCTTAACATTGTTATGTAGTGATTACACTTAAAAATCTACTCCTAGTTCAATTTTTACAATGATACAAAATTGAGAATGTGGACAGTTTTTATGACATTCTCTTTTAGGGTATGATCAAAGATCCTATTTCTCCTAGGACTTAAGTGGGCTCTGTGCAGTCTGGCCACACAGAGTCTCATCCCCACGACTAAGATTAGCATATCTGTGGCTAGATATTAAACACGATCTGGACAGAGTTCAGTAATTTTCTAGAATAATAGAGTCATGTCCAGAGGTTCTGACTCTGGTATGGTTTGGCTTCTGGAAGCAGATGCTCTGTAAGCTTAGAGCAACGAAGCTGCTGCCTCTATGGAAAACTGGTCATCAAAGAGAGAAAGTGCTGTGTGGGGCAATGGGCTATGCACAGATGGCCTGGTCTCCAGTGGAGCTGAGGTCTTAAACCCTGGTGGTATCCAGTGGGTGGTAATTTCCACCTACATGGGACAGAAGGCATTCCCTCATGTCTGCTGGACCTCTTGCTACTGTCAAAATTACCACTCCCACAGCCCCTACAAGAGAAGCATGTGGCTGGTAGTCACATAGAAAATGTCCCAAGCTTCTGGCTTTCTGACTTAACCCCTCCCCACAGTTACCTAGCAACAGCAAGATAACAAGCCCACTATAAGAGGGGCTGCTTGGCCCCTCCTAGCTCTCTTAAGCTTTCACTTTCTTACTCTCTCTAAGCTTTTACCTCTCTTACTCTAGAACTCTCTTTCTCTCTTTCCCTTCCCCCTTCTCTCCTCT
>NC_034596.1:10591222-10600674 GCF_900095145.1 Mus pahari | reverse complement strand
CCTTTTTACAATAAAGCTCTAAAACCACAGACTATCTCTGTTCATCAAGGCCTGCCATGCTTGGAGGATGGGATAGGCTAATGAGCCGGTTCTAACCTCCCATCAGAAGGCCTTCCTGTGCTCTAGCCACGGACTGGATTAAGATACATACATGAGAACCACCCAGTGCCCACTCCTCTTTCCTCCTGCCCTCTCTTCCCATATCTCAGGGGCAAGAGTGCCACCCTGAGGCCCCTATTCTGTTCTCAGCTCCTCTGCCATATCCAGCGTGTGATGCTGGAGTCTGAGAACCTGGTGGGGGGGGCTGCCTGTTGTCCACCCCCTGCCATGTTGGGTCAGTGACTTCTCACAGCCAGATGCTCACCCAGGGCTGCGTGGAAAGCATCCAGCACTCCTCCCATATCTGCCCACCCAGAGCACTGGAACTCTGGTCGGACACAGGCTCTCTCCTTCCCCCTTCTTCCCACAGTGCTGAGAGAAGCATGGATGGGAGCAAGCCATTCCTCAGCTTTCACTATAGCTTTTCTGGTTCTCTCAGATTACATCATGTTTATCTATTAGGTTTCTGTCAAGTACTGCAGCAACTCAAAATACACACAAAGTACCTTTAGCTTCAGTTGGTGCTCCACATGTGACATCCCAGTGCCTGGCACACACACACCCCTTAGCCTTGGCAGACACTTCCTTAAATTCATTCCTTCATGATAGATGTAATAGTAACCCAAATAAACCATATCACCCAAATAGTTTCGCTTTGACAGAGAAAAGAAGCCCTGAAATTTCTCACAGAACATATTTAGAAAATAAAATTTCCTGAGATGTTGGACAGAATCCATTTGTGGAATGGATGTTTGGCAGAGTTTCATTCATTTTCTTTTATTTTTGTATGGATTTTAGTATATGCAATAGGCTTCTTACTTACCTAAATGCTCACCTTTAATGTGAGCCAGGAAAAAAAAAATAGCTCAGTTAATAGACATAGTTGTAGAAAGAAGCCTGCCAACCTCTTGTTACTGCTCAGCATATCAGTGAAATTGATGCTTCTTTAGCTTGTAGGATCAATATTCCAGCTGGACATAATCCAGCTTAGGACCTGCCATAGTCCATTCAGACTGTTATGACGGAAAACCGTTGGCTGGCTAAATGACTTGTAGATACTAGAAATTTATTTCTTGCTGTTCTAGAATCTGGAAGACTCCATGTCTAGTGAGGGCCCCTTCACAGCTTAAAAAAGGCATACTTTTCCTGTGCCCTTACATGAAAGAAAGGCTTTAATAAGGATACTAACCCCATTTATGTGGGTCCCACCTCTATAACTCAATAAACTCTCAAACTCTCCACCAATAGATATACTTTACTGGCATCTGATGCCATATAATGTCATTCTGGAGAATGACTTTCAACATATGGAATCAGGGGTGATATGTCCATTTGGTATAAAGCATGGTGCCTGATACACTCAAATTTAAGTTTTGTGCTGCTCACAAAATGTGAAGAAGTGGGCACCAGCACCGGGCCACCATGGGTGCAAACTCAGCCGACAGTCCCATGGTCCCCAGAGGACTCTCCATTCCCCAGGCACTCTAGCATGCCCAGGATCTTAGGATCACTCGTGAGTAGAACACAACATCTGATCCAACACCACTGGGAGTGACTGGGACCAGAAGAATTCAGGGATGCAGGAACACTGCCTAACCAGTGATTTGAGGTCTTTCCAGCCAGCAGTGGTCTACCTTGGTTGAGATCTCAGTGGAGTACCCCAGGGCCCCCAGAGGAGGTACTTCTTCCAGGTTCTAACATGCCCAGGATCTTAGGATCCCAATATCCCAGAATCCCAGGATCCTAGGAGCTTGGTCACACCAGGATCTCAGGGTCCCAGAGGAAGCTTGACTACCTGGAACTCTGACACACCTGTGATTCACAGGATTCCAGAATCATAGGATTATAGAGAAAGCTGGACTCTGAGGAGTTCTGACTCAACTGTGATTACAGGAAGGATAGGCTCCAATATGATATAGCAAGGGCAGGGAGAACTTGAGATAATCAGATGACAGGAGTCAAGCATAAGAACAGAAGTGGCAGAGCGGCTGGGAAGGATCCTACCGACCTATATCTGTACCCAGAAGGTGGGGCAGTTGCACTGCCCTCTGTGCATTAGACTTGCCAGGAGAGAACTGGTCTCCCAGGAGTGTATACACAGGCTTACAGACTCACAAGAGGAACAAGTTCCAGTCAGAGACAGCAAGAACATCTAACACCAGAGATTACCAATGTCTTTTTCTCTTACTGCTTTTTTTCGGGGGGGAGGGTTGGGTTTTTTTCAAGACAGGGTTTCTCTGTATAGCCCTGGCTGTCCTGGAACTCACTTTGTAGACCAGGCTGGCCTCAAACTCAGAAATCCGCCTGCCTCTGCCTCCAAAGTGCTGGGATTAAAGGCATGTGCCACCATCTCCAGGCCCCTTACTGCTTTTAATATTCTATCTTTATTTAGTGCATTTGTTGTTCTGATTATTATGTGTTGGGAGAAATTTCTTTTATGGTCTAGTCTATTTGGAGTGCTGTAGGCTTCATGTATGTTCATGGGCATCTCTTTCTTTAGGTTAGGGAAGTTTTAATCTATAATTTTGTTGAAGATATTTACTGGCCCTTTAAGTTGAAAATATTCATTCTCATCTATACTGATTATCCTTAGGTTTGGTCTTCTCATTGTGTCCTGGATTTCCAGGATGTTTTGAGTTAGGATCTTTTTGCTTTTTCCATTTTCTTTGATTGTTGTGTCCATGTTTTCTATGGAATCTTTTGCACCTGAGATTCTCTCTTCCATCTCTTGTATTCTGTTGCTGATGCTCACATCTATGGTTCCTGATTTCTTTCCTATGATTTCTATCTCCAGAGTTGTTTCCCCTTGGGTTTTCTTTATTGTTTCTACTTCCATTTTTAGATCTTGGATGGTTTTGTTCAATTCCATCACCTGTTTGGTTGTGTTTTCCTGTAATTCTTGTGTTTCCTCTTTAAGGACTTCTACCTATTTAGCAGTGTTCTCCTGTATTTCTTTAAGTGAATTATTAATGCCATTCTTAAAATCCTCTACCAGCATCATGAGATATGATTTTAAATGCGAATCTTGCTTTTCGGGTGTTTTGGGGTATCCAGGACTGGCTGTGGTGGGAGTACTGGGTTCTGATGATACCAAGTGGTCTTGGTTTCTGTTAGTAGGATTCTTACATTTGCCAGAAAGAACAATTTTCCAATTCATCTGGAATAACAAAAGAACCCAGGATAATGAAAACTATTCTCAACAATAAAGAACTTCTGATGGAATCACCATTCCTGACCTCAAGCTGTACTACAGAGCAATTGTAATTTAAAAACAAACAAACAAACTTCATGGTATTGGTACAGTGGAAAACAGGGATATCAATAAAATAGAATTGAAGACCCACACATGAACACACAAACACCTATGGTCACTTGAACTTTGACCAAGGAGCTAAAACCATCCAGTGGAAAAAGGACAGCATTTTCAACAAAATGGTGCTGGCTCAACTGGGAGGTAGCATTCGAATCGATCCATTCTTATCTCCTTGTACAAAGCTCAAGTCTAAGTGGATCAAGGACTTCCACATAAAACCAGAGACACTGAAATTTATACAGGAGAAAGTGGGGAAGAGCCTCAAATATATGAACACAGGGGGAAAATTCCTGAACCAAACACCAATGGCTTTTGCTGTAAGATCAGGAATTGACAAATGGGACCTCATAAAATTGCAAAGCTTCTGTAAGGCAAAGGATACTGTCAAAAAGACAGAAAGGCAACCAACAGATTGGTAAAAGATCCTAAATCTGTTAGAGGGCTAATATCCAATATATACAAAGAACTCAAGAAGTTAGACTCTAGAGAGTCAAATAACCCTATTAAAATGGGTACCAAGCTAAACAAAGAACTCTCAACTCAGGAATATGAAATGGCTGAGAAGCACCTAAAGAAATGTTCAATATTGTTAGTCATCAGGGAAATGCAAATCAGAACAACCCTGAGATTCTACCTCACACCAGTCAGAATGGCTAAGATAAAAAACTCAGGTGACAGCAGATGCTGGGACAGATGTAGAGTAAGAGGAATACTGCTCCACTGCTGGTGGGATTGCAAGCTGGTACTACCACCCTGGAAATCAGTTGGTGGTTCCTCAGAAAATTGGACATAGTACTACCAGAAGATCCAGCAATACCACTCATGGGCATATACTCACAGTATGCTCCAACATGTAATAAGGACACATGTTCCACTATGTTCATAGCAGCCTTATTTATAATAGCCAGAAGCTGGAAAGAACCCAGATGTCCCTCAACAGAGGAATGGATACATAAAATGTGGTACATTTATACAATGGAGTACCACACAGCTATTAAGAATAATGAATTTATGAAATTCTTAGGCAAATGGTTGGATCTGGAGGATATCATCCTGAGTGAGGTAATCCAATCACATAAGAACTCACATGGTATGCACTCACTGATAAGCAGATATTAGCCCAGAAGCTTGGAATACCCAAGATACAACTCACAAACCACATAAAACTCAAGAAGGAAGACCAAAGTCTAGATACTTTGTTACTTCTTAGAAGGGGGAACAAAATACCCATGAAGGAGTTACAAAGTATGGAGCAGTGACTGAAGGAATGACCATCCAGAGACTGACCTACCTAGGGATCCATCCCATATATAATCACTAAATGCAGACACTTTTGTAGATGCCAACAAATGCTTACTGACAGGAGCCTGTTATACCTGTCTCTGGAGAGGCTCCACCAGTGNCTGACAAATACAGAGGTTGATCCTTGAAGCCTACCATTGGACTAAGCACAGGGTCCCCAATGAAGGAGCTAGAGAAAGGACCCATGGAGTTGAAGGGGTTAGCAGCCCCATAGGAGTAACAACAATATGAGCTAATCAGTACCCCCAGTGCTACCAGAGACTAAATCACCAATCTAAGAGTACACATGGAGGGATCCATGGCTTTAGCTGCCTATGTAGCAGAGGGTGGCCTAGTTGGCCATCAATGGGAGGAGAGGTCCTTGGTCCTATGAAGGTTCTATGCCCCAGTGTAGGGGAATGCCAGGGTCAGGAAGCAGAAGTGTGTGGGTTGGTGAGCCAGGGGAGGAAGTAGGGAATAAGGGGTTTTCAGTGTGGAAATTAAGAAAGGGGACAACATTTGAAATGTAAATAAAGTAAATATCTAATAAAAAAGCATTTAAGAATGTGAAATGTCAATACCCATGGAATCAGCATGGAACCATTTGGAAATGTAACTATGTTAACCTCATCATATGGGAATCAACATTCCACTTTCCAATAACAACTTATGGTAAATGTATCTAGAAATACTATATGAAGATCATGGGTTGTTTCAGATTTATGATTGAATATACCATCAAAGATACTTCTTGAGTAAAGCAAAAGAAAACAACAATTGAAACTGCATAATCTGGTGATTGCTCTATGTTTTAATTTGTTATACCTGCTCCATGAAATTTCATTCCCATGGAACAAAGGCTCTCTATGTTAGCTGGAGTGCATTCGTGTCTGTCTTTCATGGAGGATTTAGTTCATAATAAATGCATGAATGAATGAAATCATATTTTCATCTTTACTAGAGTGGGTTCCTCCCACTTTTTGTTTTCTAACTGAAAGTCAGACTACCTTGACATGTTTGTGACCAGCCAGCTGCAGGCTATTTCCAGTAGGATTGAACACAAGATGGGACCTTGAAATGTAAATGAAGAAAATATCTAATGAAAAAAGAGGGAACCTCTCTTGCATAGTCACTCTTCAGGAATGTGTCAAATGAAGACTAATGCTAGGTAACTTCATTGTATCATACATATCAAACATCTTGGTTAAAGATTTGTTATTCAAAATAAGAATATAATTTTCATTAACATCACATGACCATTTCTAATTTAGTCTAATATCCATAGTTCTCAATTGTAAGTGATTTTTCTCCCAGGGGAAGATCATAGTGCCTAGAGATAGTTTTGAATGCCACAATTTGGGTTGATAAAAGGGGTCCAATAGCCACCTGGTAGTCAGAGATAATAAAAGTTTCTAAATATTCTAAATTATAAAACCATCTCCAGCCACAAAAGAGCATTCAGATAAAAATGAGGATAGCATCACTGTTGTGAAACGGGTCTTTCTCAGTTAAGAAATGCAGGATAAGAATGAAAACAATTCAGATTTTTACTTAATCCCAGATACTAAAAACCGTGCAGCCCTAACTTTCTCCTAGATCCTGGGGTTAGAGAACATTAGACACAGCTGGAGGAAGAATTGTCCCAGCATTTTGATAATGGCCTAAACCCTAAAGCATGTTGCAAGAGAAAAATATGAAAATGCTCACAGAACAGTTGGAATTCTCTTATGAAGGAGGAACGAGTCTATAAGGGTGAAAAGAAAAGAGGGGTTTATGATATAGGCAAGAAATCAAAACACTAAAACTAGAGAGACGGACATATACTGAATCACCTCATATCTTTGGAAGCAGCAGAATTCTGTAGACTGAAGCTTCAAAGTGGGGAAAGTAGATAAAAAAAATCTGGAGTACGGTTTGAGCAACAGATAAAAATCTGATGTGTAAAATTTCTGTGCTGTGTGCTAGTGTGTGTATATGTGAAGCTGTGAGTGTGTGTATATGTGTCTGCATGCCTGTGCATGTGTGTATGTGTGAGTATGTGTATGAGACAGGCAGACAGACATACAAACGGGGGTGTTTAAATAATAAAACAGACAATAGATAATTTTTCTCTTCCCACCTGCATTTAGCTGTTTTGGCTCTTTCTGCTAACTGCATAAGTGCATCTATGCTGAAGATTTCCTTTGAGTACTGCCTTAGGCTATAGCATAAATTCTTTCAGTGAATCTTGTTTGTGAAGAAGCCTTAACAAAAACATTTAGCAAAACAACAGCCTGATAATTTAAATGACAGCATAAACAAATGTAATAATTTTCCGACTGTTCAGTTAAGCAGCTCTTTACAGCCATCTGCATTTCTTGTACCATATACATATAGATTAAAAATCCAATAGTAATTATGCAGCTTTAAACCAATATCCATAGGACTCTCTTCCACCAATAGTTATCACACAACCTTCATGTGGTCTCTACCTACCTCCTGCACTCTTTGCTTTAGACTTTGATACCTCACTAGCTTTCACATATTTCCCACTCAGGACTGTCTTGGAGCAGAACCCGGCTTGTTCTGTGTTTCTGCTTCTGCTTGTCTCCTGTATTGGGCAACATATCCTTAATTATCTTGACATTAGATCTTGCCTCTCTTGAAAGATTTTCTGTGAGATTCTGCATTTCCTGGTGATTTAACCCTGACTATCTCAGGTGTTTAAGAATAAAGTTCTGGTCTTCCTTCTTCTTGGTTTTCTTGTGTTTGGTATATTGTATCTTGGGTATTCTAAGTTTCTGGACTAATGTGTGAATACTTCATTCCTCCTTAGAATATGGAACAAAATACCCATGAAAGGGGTTACAGAGACAAAGTTTGGAGCTAAGACAAAATGATGGACTATCCAGAGACTACCCCACCCAGGGGTCCATCCCATCAGCCACCAAACCCAGACACTATTGCACATGCCAGCAAGATTTTGCTGAAGGGACCCTGATATAGCGGACTCTTGTGAGACTATGCCAGTGCCTGGCAAACACAGAAGTGGATGCTCACAGTCAGATATTGGATGGAACACAGGGCCCCCAATGGAGGAGCTAGAGAAAGTACCCAAGGAGCTGAAGGAGTCTGCAACCCTATAGGTAAAACCCCCAGAGCTCATGTCTCTAGCTGCATATGTAGCAGAAGATGGCCTATTTGGCCACCATTGGGAAGAGAGGCCCCTTGGTCTTGCAAACTTTATATGACCCAGCACAGGGGAAGGCCAGGGTCAAGAAATGGGAGTGAGCAGGTAGGGGAGCAGGGGCGGGGAGAGGGTATAGGGAACTTTCGGGAAAGCATTTGAAATGTAAATAAAGAAAATATCTTAAAAAAAAAATATAGCGTTCTGGGACCAGAGAGATGGCTAAGTCGTTCAGAGGACTGGCTGTTCTACTGGAGATGGAGGTTCAAACTCCAGAAACCACAGAGTAGTTCATCACAATCGGTAACTCCAGGTTCAGGGGATTTCTCCCTCTTTTCTGGCCCCTGAAGGCACCAGGCATATATGTGATACCCAGACATACATACATATAGGCAAAACACCCATACACATAAAAATAAATAAATGAATCTAAAAAGAACCAGAATAAAACTCACTGATTTCAAACTCATCAAGACATCTAACTAGCCTTTGTTCTTGTAACCAGTGGCTGCTCCTAAGACCTTTGACTAGATCATATTTTAAACTACTACATTAATGATACTTATATCAAATGTAATATATTGATATATTTCTTTGTTAAGTATTCTTATATACTAATAGTAAAAGCACTAAAGTTGGAATAAAATCGTGATAAATAATTTATAGAGATCTTCCTATGGCAAATACAATGCAATTTGTGGGTATATTTTGATTATCTCTCTGATTAATATACTGAGATATCCTTAGGTAATGGTTTAATGTAAAACAGTATAGATATTTTAAGGTTTTATCTGTATTCCAAATACTTTATTGAAAGGTTTTACCCTATTGCAACAACAATAATTAAATACAACTTATCTAATTCTTATTAAACTGTCGACCTTTTCTTGTTTCTTCCCACTATTAAATAAAAATAGTATCATTTCATTAAATGCATTGGTAATAGTTAAAAATGCATTCATTAACAGTGCTTATTCTCTATAAATTATTTATCACAATTTTATTCCAACTTAAGTGCTTTTACTATTGGGATATAAGAATACTTCACAAATAAATATATCAATATATTACTTACATTTGATACAAGGATCACTAATGTAGTAGTTTTAAAATATGATCTAGTCAAAGGTCTTAGTGTTGGCTGGTAGTGTTCTTATTTATATATTTGGTCTCCTCACAAGATTCATTGTATTATATATGTTCTATAATTTATACTTTTCAAATATTTTAAGTATCAAAAATGTATTTTGATGCCTTAGAGGTTTATTTTGGGAGTATTTTCCTTTAAATATGATTGTATTAATATATTTTGAGAATAATTTTCAGAAGACTCATAAGTTGATAATTTGTGACTCAAAATAGATCATACAAGAAAAGTTCAATGTACACTATTTCACTCCGTATATTAGAAAACATAGTTGGATGCTTCAGTATGGTCTCTCCTGAGGTTTACTTTCACTGTTATTTCTAAAGTTCTACACACTAGAAACAAGGACTACATGCTTCTAACGCCCCAATTTCCATTCTAATTAGAAAAAAATATTTTATTTTTTTAATTGAAATAGCTGATTACTTTATTATTTTTTTTTAGTA
>NC_034596.1:10581523-10589126 GCF_900095145.1 Mus pahari | reverse complement strand
ACTTAAACTTTTATTATAAAAGACATTACAAATAAAATAAGATCTTTCATTTTATAAACTCAGAATGTTAAATGCCTAAATGAGATTCCTTATAACTTTGTGGTATCCCTAGAAGAACAAGATGCCCATGAATTCATTGGGTTAGTTTAACAGCTTACATACATAGAAGCTAGATAGTCCTAGACTGTCTGTCTACATGTCTGAACATTAGTGAGGGTAATTAATTATTTAGGACAACTGTATGGAAGCCTCAGATCAAGGAAATCTAAAGATGTTGTCCTTGTCTAAGGCTGGAAGGTCCCTGGAGAGAAGGTTGGTAAGTGTCCACAAGGGAGGCTCAGATATCTTTGGCTGACAATAACAAAAATAAGTGGAATCACGTAGAAATGACTGAACTTAAACACCCAGCATTGTTCTCTCCTTCTCCCACCTTTGTTCCATGCAAGCTCTCAGTCTATTGGACAGTTCTGTCCATATCCCAGACTGTTCTTCCCTCTCAGTGGCTGTCCTATCTGCCAGTAATAATGGAAACCCCATTATAAACACTAAGAATTGTACATCATCAAACTCCCAGGCATCTCTCAATCCAGTCGAGAGACTCGCTGTTAAGCACCACAATGCATTTATGACTTTAGCTTCTCGACAGTTTTGTTCATATAAGCAGGTGCTGATTTCTCCCTTTGTAGTTGACAATTTGTGGTTCACAACATTGAACTTTGTATGTTTTTAGGATTTCTTCTAAACCTTCCTCTGTTCTACCTTCTGGACATCAGCATATGTTACCAAAAGATCAAAACAATGATGCAACCTAAACCACATGATAAACTCCAAATCTCTGGTTTGTTATCAGAAAACTTGACCATGATTTTTAGGTATATATTTTAAGTAAAGTTTCACAAAAATGAAATATTAAGTATATGTAGTAAAACTTTACAAATAATCTGAAGTAAATTATAAATGAATACTCATTCTAGATTAAATTCTCTACTTTCTTCTAATTGCTAAGATTGACAGAACATATTTAGAAGTCCATTTGCTACAAAAACATGATGAAGCTAGTTTATTTAAAAATATCTCTTACAGACTTATATAATAGTCAGAAATTATAGCTCTAAATCAAGCTTCATTTTACCAGCAAGTCTGTATAACTCCATTATTCTTTCATAACATGGTAGCACATGTACTTATGAACACTTGCAGGCCTCAAGTTTTACATGAAAAATGTTGGAAGGGAAAATTTACACACATAAGGCTATATCTCCCACCATTTAATAATTACATCCTACGGGTTTTGGAGAGAAAAAAAATATAATTATAGGCTTTAAGATAGTTGCTTTCACATTTCACTTGCTTTCCTGTTGTCATGGTCAAAGCTTCACAGTAGGTACTGCTACTGGCCTGTTATGTTTGTAGTCCGATGAATCATTTAGTTGTTTGTTTCTTGTTCTCAAGTTTCAGAGAGCAGAAGGCATCTCTCACACCCCATACTCCCTGACATGATGAAGCAACAATGCTCATGCCAATAAAATCATTGCTGTTGAGAATTCTTTTCATCTTATAGAGCAGCCATACAGTAAAAATATGTGTTATGTAAAACTAGAATAATTTTCAAAAACAACTCAAAGCTCTGGATCCTAGAGATTAAGGACCCACTGATGGGGAGAAAATGTGGTCATAGGCTAGTCTTTCTCTCAGTGCATGCCAAAACAGAAGGAAGAAACTCGTGTTGGCCTGAGTTTTGTATAATTACATCTCTCCACATATAGAATGAGTCTTTGTTTCCAGTACTTCACTCAGATCCTCTGTCTCCTTACAGCCTGGGTCCTGATCTATAAATCTAAAGAGAACTGGTAACTTGCTTCACTTCTAGACCACAACCTTCACTGCAATCAGGGAGCCAACTTATCTATCCTTGCCCTGGACTCTCTTTGTACTATGTGACAAATCTTTCCAGGATCATTCAAAGGCACTAAATTCAAGTGGGATTTTTTTTCCTCCAACAGAATCTGTCATGAACAATAGGACAGCTGAAGAGACTGAGTTCATTGGTTTCCACACAGAATGGACTGCCCCTGCAGCCTGTGCTGCCTTTGTCTTATCATTTTCATTAAACCAACAGAAGATAGAGCAGATCAACTCACTTGCTGTTCTAAACTGGATGCTGTTCTAAACAAAGAAGAAATGGCCCTACAATGAGAGCTGGAAATAGGTGGGAGTAGCTAACAAAATTCACAAGAAAAGGAAAAAAGTATCCCTGCTTGTTTGGCCTATATCTGAATGGAAAAAAAGTAGGTATCAGAGTGTAGAAAAGGCATAGAAAAATTCTGTCAATTTTTCAACTTGCGTGCCCAACTCACACATTTTAGAAGTATAAACCTAGAAGAGAAAGTTGACTTGACTCCAACATCATTCACAGATCATAATTGATCCATTGCTCTCCCAACAAATTCCTTAGAAAATGAAGCCATTCCTTTATTTGGCCAACTATGTAAGACAAGCTTCCCTTGTCAAGTCACTGGTCTGGGCACCAAAGAACTCTGTCACTTTAGAGCTTACTGTTAGTGTGACTTTGGGCAAAGGCATTTGAACCTGAGCTGCAAACACACAGGCTAACACTCATTTCTATCTCATAAATTTATTTGAAAATTGGATGGAAAATGTACCTGGAATGTCTGACAGAATACCACATGTGTAAAAGTTTTGGATCATGTGCTTGAGATAATTAAGTAAATATATGGCTAAGGAAAAGTTGAGGACCAGGTGAGACTGTCAATTTTACTAGCAGGAAGGCATAATGAGGCTGTGTCGTTGGAAGAGAGAATTAGAGAATGATTTAAGAAAAACTTTCTGCCACCAACCTACCCACAAAACCTTTCATCCCAAATTTGTTCTGCCTACCAGAAGAAAGGGACAAATAGGGAACAGTGACTGAGATAATAGTCATCCAATAAATGGTCCATATTGAGACCCATCCTATGGGCAAGAACCAATTCTTGACAGAATGAATAATACTTTATTATGCTTACAAATAAGAGCCTAGCATTACTGTCCTCTGGTAGGCTCCACCCAGCAGCTGATCAATACAGACTCAGATACGGGCTCCTAGAGAATGAACCACCAACCAAAGAACACACATAGGTTAGACCTGTTTTTGTAACAGATGGTCTTGATGTGGGTCCTCCAACGACTGAAAACTGTCCCCGACTCTGTGGTCTGCCTATGGATCTTGTTCTACTAACTACGCTGCCTTGTCTGGCCTCAGTGGGAGAGAATATGCCTAGTCCAGCAGTGACTTGATGTGCTAGGATGGGTTGGTAGGGGTGAGTGGGGAAGCTCTGTGTTTTCAGAGAAGAGGGGTTGTGGAGGCAGGAAATGTGTACAGAAGGACTGGGAAGAGAGGGGAGGATTGCATTTGGGATATAAAGTGAATAAATAAATTAATGGAAAAAAGAGAAACTGTCCTCGCAATCTAGAGGGAAAATATCAAATATAAAGGATGGACTTAATCCTAATAACAGAGGTTATTATTTCTGGATACTGTGAAACTCCAAATGATGGGGGCAGAGGATCACCAAATCTGTGTTGTAGTGTAAGAAAAGGCGTCCTAGGGAAAGTGGCATGTAGATAAGGGCTGGAACAATGAATGGGTGATCTGCACGTAGGGAACAGTGCTGAAGTACTCTAGAAATCCAGAACAATGTAGGTACTTTGATAAAAACAGAAGTAAAACAATGGGTGGAAGAAAGAATTTAGCAGAGTGTAAGTGGGTGTCTCAATATATTACATGGGGTCTTGGGAAGGCACCATTTTCCACAAGGCAAAATAAAACAGGAACATTGTTCTGGGCAAGCACAGGTCTTCAGGGAAAATTATGAGCAGACAGAATCCTGCAATAGCATGCGTGCACTTGGTGTTCCAAGTCCAGAGAATCCTACAATAAGAATCCCTCCATAGAAGAAAGTTAAATGTTTAAGCCTTGAGTATGGGCCACTCAAACAGCTGTTCTGAAAATAAAGGAAGGACAAGCTATAGCCACTTGAGTTCATTAGGTCATATGCGCACTCAAGAAGTTTCCAAGTAAGAAGCCATGTATGGTAATACATTGCTAGCTTTCTGATGCTAACTAGGATCAAGACAAATTTCTAGGGCTAACATCCAAGGCATCTGAGTCATGTCCTCTGTGAGCTGGATAGGAAGATGGAATGTGTGTCTGAAGCCTCTGCAGGGAAAAAAAGTTGCATAGGTATGCCCTGGAAAGACTTCTAAGAAGTCAAGGATCAGTGGTTAGATGCTAACCAGGTGGTACGTAGAAAATGATTCTTCCAGGACACAACAGTAGAACAAACTCTCCTTGCCAAAATAAAACTAAGCATGATTTCCAAATTCATATCATAACTAAATATTTTAAATATATGATAAACTTGAATTTGAGCAAATATGCTGTATAGCTATTGTGACAAAAGATGTGAGACAGTCTTCCTCCATGTGCAATATAGTGATACAAAGGTGTGACTCACACTCAGTGCTAGCTCCTTCCTCTCCTCTATGGTCACAGGACCAGAGACCACTTTACACCAAACTTATTCATCTTGGTAGCTTTCTCCCTTTTCTCTGCAATGACAGTAAGTATTGGAGAAGCTGTTGAGACATCCAGCAAAGACCACTAATCTTGCTGTGGTTTTCAACCCCCCAGTGTGCATTATGCTCCACATAATAAGCCTCATGTCATAATGAGCTGTTAATCCCAATGTTCTGATTAAGAGGAGCTTATAGGAAGGACTTCTGGGTCTTCCAAAGCCAAGTTTTTCATTAACTCCTATGGGATCTTTGTTTATTGTTATTCTCTATACCATGAGAAGAGACTGCCATTGGGAGAGAAGTTGGAAGCTACTATAGTGCAAGCATTTTCTGAAAATCATTTCCTTACATGGGCTCATTTTTGTATTGCTTTAAAGGACCAAGAACACGGTATAGATTTAAATATAACACTTTGAATAGTTTATTCAAAAAATGAAGGCTACAGTTGGTTACAGTTGGTTACTACAGTCTTTGTCTGCTATGTTCTTGAAGGCAGGTTCAAACAAGTGCATAAATTAATTTGTTTTAGTCAACTGGAATTAGGTATTTGAAGCATTGCTTGAAATCCATTGGAAACTAAAATTCACTGTTATTTTTTTTCTGAGCTCCAAATGATATTAGCAATAAAAGATGACTAATTCTCCACCCTCCTCTATATCTTGATTTTTTTTTCATCATCTTACTAGTGCTGGATGATAAAAAATTATGATCATCTGAATGTTCAAAGTTTATATTATACTCTGAAACACAGACTTAAAACTTTATGAAGAACTGTAAATTTTTAAAACTAAGTGCCACTCATGGCTTACATCTGCTCACAGAATATATAAAAGAGAGCTTTCTTCATTACTAAGAGTACTAAAATTAGACAGTATGAGCTAGTTAAGGTTTAAGTGACCAGGGGATCTGTATTAGCTTCTCTGAGATCTCAAGCAGGTCACCTTATCCTCTTTTGCCTCAGTTGAGCCATTAAAAAATGGTATGGTATCCTTTCTGGCCTGGAAAAATACAGTTTTTTTTTTTCATGTTAACTGAAAAGCAGAATACATAATGTGAAAGTCTACTGCAATGCTGGCATTGGGAAAGGTGTGGCCTGTGCTGCATTTTAAGCTCTCAGATCATGAAAGACTAGTGTTTCAGCACTTGCGTCATAATTCCTGAATTTTTCTAAAAATAATCACCAATTTCAGTAAAATGTACAAGATCATTTTCTCAGCTTCCTTTCAGTAATGACCATGAATGAGCTTAAAAGAAATACCATTTAGATATGTCTAACATAAACAGGAGACTCTCTATAATAAGCCTTGCATATCAAAGAGAAAATCTCCATAGAAACGCACTATGTTGACACTATCTCCCTGGGACAAGAAAGGCCTTTGTTCTAACAGGTGAATTTATTTGAAAAAAAATGTATAAATCTTTCTGTAATTTTAAAACTTTCTCAAATGCGAGTTATTAGCTCTTTATAGTTTATTAAAAATGCTGTAGTAATGATTGTTCAAACCATTCCCCGAGTCCTGATAACTGTTCTGAAATTAAGTCACCTCATTTGTCTACCATGAATCTATGCCTAAAGTTATCAGCATCTCTGCCCAAACTGGTCCTCTTGTAAAAGCCCCAAATCTCCTCCATAAGCTAGGCAAGCACATATTATGAAGGGTCTGAAAGTCTTTGAACAGGAAACATCTATTTGCTGTCTTCCTTGTGAGCCTTCTGACCTTGTTCCAGTAAAGCTGGAGCCAACTCTATACCATCACTTCCACACTTCACTAACTACTAGAGAAAGACAGTTAATTGAATTTGATCCTACTCCTAACTATTGATACCAGACATGAACAGATGTAATAAATTTGGTTTTGGTGGGTTTGAAAGGGAGACTCACAGTCTAAGAGCTGGAGAAAATAATTTGGTATATCTGGCCTCATTTTCTTCAGTTATGATAAAATGTACTAATAAATACTAGTCCTCCTTACACAGTTGTGATGTGGCTGAAAAGAAAAGAAGGTAAAAGATAGACAGGTACACATACATACATCTGTACGCGCACACACACACACACACACACACACACACACACACACACAATGTTTAAAATAGAATGAATGCCACAATCCTTCCGTCAAAATTCCATTTTGCCATTCATGTTTATACCTATATCCATCTGTTCTATGTGTATCAAACACAAACATGGTATACAGTTATACATGCAGGCAAAATACCCACATACATAATATAAATCTGAAAAATGATGTACTGTTCTACAGATCTGACAAATGCACAGGGTCTTATCACTATCAATATGACCAAACCAACATGATAATTTCACCTCTCTAAAGAACTTTTGTGTCCACTGCTGTCATATCCTCCCTAGTCCCTATCTCTGAGGATTCACTGATCTACGTTTCAGATCTGAAGTTTTGCCTTTCCTATAATGCCAAATAGGTGTAGCAGTGTTACATTTAGTGTTTTAGTTACTAAATACTTGACAAGAAGTAACTTAAGGGAAGAAGAACAGAGTTCATCGTGGCAGAAAAGGCTTGGAGACAAGAACTTGAAGTAGCTTGTCACACTGTATCTCGTTAGGAAGCAGTCAAGGCAGCATAAACCATCTGACACGAGGCTCCAAACACATATACAGCAGAGGACTTCCAGGCCCATGTTCAATCTGAGATGATGCACCTAACCCTCAAGAGAATGGAGACCCCAGGGAGATTAGAGGTCAGGTGGAGTGGAAGTGAGAGGTTGGGGCATCTTTGAGGAGACAGAGAGGGGAGAGGAGGTTTGAGATGTGGAACAATTGGAGGGTATAAGGTGTGTGGAATAAAATCAGGATTGTAAAACACTTAAATAATTAATAACAAATACGAAAGGAGACAAATTATTGCAATTGAACTGAATTGTGGAATATTTACAGAGAGTGATGCTGTGCTTCCAGGGCTATATTTTCTTTTCTCTATAAAAATGTATTCATGGAAAGAAAGTATTAGTTAAGATTTTAAGGGCCTGGGAATTTTGTGTCAACTGT
>NC_034596.1:10573800-10580340 GCF_900095145.1 Mus pahari | reverse complement strand
AGAAGCAGAAGCAGAAGCAGAAGCAGAAGCAGAAGCAGAAGAAGAAGAAGAAGAAGAAGAAGAAGAAGAAGAAGAAGAAGAAGAAGAAGAAGAAGAAGAAGCCAGAAACCAAGTGTAGCCTCTAAGAACATTTCCTCCAGAAAGTCCCCCATCTCAAGAAATATCCAGAATCTCATGAGAATGGTGTCAAATAAATCCTTCGAAAGTCTAATGCATTGATAAAGGTGGGATCTTCATGGTTCAGCAGTCACCTTCTCTTTCTCAGTGACTGGTCCCACCAACTATGTATGGCATTCTAACATATGAGTCTATGAGTAACATTTTATTCACAAATCATAAGCCACTAGTACATGTAGAGATGACATTTTATTGTGAACTTGAGGCTTTGTGTCCCTTAACTGAAAGTGCTGGAGGAGTGTTTGTGTACATAATGAATTAATATGTAATTACAAAAAGGAAAGTTTCCCTAAAGCAAATGACCTCATCGTTTTGCATTTTCACATACATAAGAATCCCAATTGTCTTAAGTCTTCATAAGCACTTGGTACTGACAGGGAATTCTTCAGTCATTGACTTTATTCTAAGGATTACTTGGTTTAGATGAAGGGTAAAGTATCTATTCTTCATCGTCATTGTTCTCCCCTTCATCCTCCTCCTCCTCCTCCTCTTCCTCTTCCTCTTCTTCCTCTTCTTTTTTTTATTTAACAAATTTGAATTAAGTCATTTAATTCATTAGTATTAAATTTGGAATGTGTATGTATTGGGGGCTGTTACTCCCTACTGTTTTGGCTATTAACACTAATGTCATGATCCACAACAATTTCCATTTATTATCACAGTTTGTGTGTCAGAAGTCTGGCCACAACATCCCTGAATTCCTCTCACAGAGTTCTAGAAGATTAATCTGCTATGTCACCAAATCACACTCTCAACTGGAGCTCGGTGATCACTTCTAAGCTTTTGCAGGTTGTTGGCAGAACTCAGCTTCTCGTTTCCACAGGCAAAATGAGGCCAACTTTTCTAGTTGTCTTTTTTTTTTCCATATTATTATTTTCTTTATTTACATTTCAAATGCTATCCCGAAAGTTCCCTATACCCCACCCGTGCCCCTGCTCCCCTACCCACCCACTCCCACTTCTTGGCCCTGGCCTCTAGTGGTCTTTTGAACAGAGGTTGGTCTTCATTCCTAGGGGCCACACTCAGGTTCCAAATAGATGCCTCTCCCACAATAGTGCCATATCTCCCTGCAAAGGAGAAGGATCACTCTCTAGTCTAAGATGGATTGTTAACAAACCAGTGACTTACAGCCATATTTTTTATTGAATGAACCCTCATCAACAAAGTTATAGTCCTATAAGTGCCAGAAAGCTCTTTTCCACATTCATTGAGAAGAGATTATATTTGGTTTATGTGCCAACACTTTTTAAAAACAATTTTAATTAGATATTTTCTTCATTTACATTTCAAATGCTATCCCAAAAGTCCCCTATACACTCTCCCCCCCCCAATGCCCTGCTCCCCAACCCACCCACTCCTGCTTCTTGGCCCTGGCACTTCCCTGTACTGGGGCATATAATCTTTGCAAGACCAAGGGCCTCTCCTCCCAATGATGGCTGACTAGGCCATCTTCTGCTACATAGTGCTAACATTTAAAAACTACCACCTTAGAATTCTGCACCACATGCAAGTTCAATGCCAAAAAGATGTTTTATGAAGGCTTTCCTATAGTCTCTTATTTTTCAAACTCAGGTTATCAATTCAAAGAATATAAATATTTGAAGTATGTTTTCTCCTTCAGGTCATGTTTTGGGTGTTACATCTAAAAAGTTTTTGAAAAACCAAAGAGTACAAAGATTTTTCTTTCCCTTTCATAGTTTTAGGTTTTACAATAGAGTGATAATCTATTTTAAATTAAGTCGAGCATATGATGCATGAGTGGTGAAGGTTTTGTGTTTGCTCTTTGGTTATAAGAACATGATCATTATTGCATTTGTTTACTTATTTTCCTTTGTACTTACTTCTAACTTTGTCAAATATAATTGTTAATAATCTAATGCCCACAATCCTATGTGACAATTTTATGTTATATTTTCATTTAGAAAGATTCAAAAATATATGTTTATATGAGGTTGCCAACTTCAACAATAATTTTTCCTAAGAGGTGGACCTGGCTTGTATTGAATCTATAGACAAATTTCTATAGACAAATTTTAGGAGGCTTGATATAGTAACAACAATAAACTCTCTGATTTATAAAGATGATAGAGCAGGCCATACAGTTTTAATTTTGGGGGGTGGTTTAGTTAACAAGTTACACTTCATGCACATACCAATAACATTTTTACCCATATATGTAATATTTGTTCATGCCATTGTAAATGATCCCTTTAGCTCAATATCTGCTTGTTCATTGCTAGCATATAGAAGTACTATTAATGTTTATATATTAATTTTGTTGACTTTATATATTTTTCATCATCCATTAGTCCTATAGACTTTAAATATTCTTTAGAATTTTCCTACATAAATAATCATGGTATTTGAAAACCAGAATAGCTTTATCACTAGATTGTGTTCTATGAGCTTTGCAATTCATTTTTTTTAACCCATCTTTTAACTGCCCAAAGCTTTCTATTAGTTAGGTCTCTTTTGCTCTAACAAAATACCCAATAGCATCAATTTATGGAGAGAAGAGCTCATTTTCCTTCACAGTTTCAGGGTACAGAATATTATGGGAAAGAGAAGACATGGAATTGGGAGACAGAACAGCTGTTTGCATTACATCCGTAGTCAGGAAGCATGGAGGATGCATTCTCCTATGGTAGGCCTTCATACCATATAATCTAATATAGAAATTCCATTTCAGATGTGCCCAGATGTGTCTAAGATGACAGTCAAGGTGATCAGTATTTGAAACCATCACATACCTTTACTATATTGTTTAACACAATAAGAGTTTTTTAACATTTTATCCTAATTACAGATACTGCATTCATACCATCAGCCCTGGTACCATATTAGCTATTGGTATTGTACAGTTGGTTTACTAGACTAAGAAAGTTCTCTTCAATTTTTAGATTGCTTAGTAGATTTTATAATGAAAGAATATTGGTTAGTGACAAATACTCTTTGTGCCTCTGCTAAGAGGATTACAAGGCCTTTCATTATTGCTCTGGTGTTGTGATGAATTAAATTGATTGGTTTTTGACTAATTAATAACCTAACATTGTAGGGATAAACTCAAGAAAGCTTATTGTTATTAATACATTATTTTCATCGACACGCTAAAATGTTAAGAAATTTGCCTTTTCTGGAAGCTTATTTAGCTTGTTTAACAAGGGTTTTCTCATGATGCTGTATTTGTTTTGCATTTAAGTTAATCTTGATCCTATGAGTAGAGAAGCGTTCTTTCTAATGTTTTTATGAAAAGAAAATAAAAGAATGAATGTTATTTCTGCTTCAAATTCTAGTCCATTTGAGCAGTGATATGATCCAGCTCAGGTGTCTCACACTTAGCTATGATCTACTTGTCATCATAAATGGGGGATCCTAGTCACTCAAGTTATACAACAATCTCCCCTGCTAGTGACCTTTCACACTACCTTTCATAGAATTTTCTGGTATCTACATTTCATGGACACATAACTATTTATAGCATACTACCTACTTCTACCTATCTCATCTCTCATCCCTGATGATGATTATATGTCTTTTTCTCCATTTTTCTGATCTAGTGAATTTACTAATTTTTTTCTTAATAGTCAGTTTCCAACTTCATTGTTTTGAGATATTTGTTTGTTTGTTTGTTTGGTTGGTTGGTTGGATTTTTTGTTTTGTTTTGGTTTTTGGTAATTTTTCTGTTTTCAATTTCATTAAAGTTTTGTAAAATTTCATATTTTCCCTTTTAGTTAGTATGACTGTATTTCTTTCTGATTCTTTAGAAAAATCTTAAAGGAGATATTTCTTCTCTTCTAGTATAACATATGTTCTCATTTTTCCTAGGCATTGTTTTAATCTAATAACAGAAATTTTGATGTTTTATTTCTTTTGAAATCCAAATATTTTAATTTTCTTTCTTCCTTTTTACTTTATAGGATATTTAGAATTTTTTAAAATTTTATAATATTTAAAGCTCTTCCCATATAACTGGTATTAATGGTTTGTACATAAATCTACATATGTGGTCAAAATTTAAAAACACATTGTTTCAATTCTATTAAATGTGTTATCATTTAGTTTACAATTCATTTGGTGAATATTACTTTTTCAGATGAGAAGAATGAGTCTGCTTCTGATGTTTGAATACTGAATTTTTCATATGTCTTTTAGACCGTGTTGATTGATAGTGTCATTCAAGTGTACTGTACTGTAAGTAATTCCCTTTCCACTTGGTTTGCAGAGAAATGACAACTGGCATCTCTAATTTTTATGGTGGGCTTTTCTGCCAGCTTTTATTTTTCACACTTTCTACATCAAGCTCTAAGTCTGGATAAGTCTACACCAGAGTATGCCTTCTAGATCAACTGACTTCTTTATCATTATGTGACTTTCTAGCCCAGGAGTCATGCAAGTGTGTGTATGTATGTAAATGTGTGTATGTTTGTATGCATGTGTGTGTGTGTGTGCATGGGAGGATGTGAGTATGCACATGTGTGTTTATGTGTATAAGAGTGTGTGTGTGTGTGTGTGTGTGTGTGTGTGTGTGTGTGTGTGTGTGTGTAAGAAGGGGCAGGGAAAATACCCTGAACCCAGGACCTTTAAGCATACTAGGGAAGTGCTCTACCACTGAGTGATATATCTAACCTAAACTATCTTTCTTCTTTATTTGATGTAAGTTATTTCTTTCTTTATACTTTTGAATTTTATCCTACCTCTGTATTCATATTTAAATAAGACTTTTTAACAAACATAAATAAGTTGTTCTTGATTTTTGCTATTCTACCTTCCAGCTTCTGTATTTTAGTTGTAAGTTTTGACCATTTCTACAAAAGGGGGCAATTGCCATATTTGAATAGACATCACCCACTTGCCTTTGCATCTGCTCTTTTTTTCCCATTAGTTTCCTGACTCCTCTCAGACTAAATATCCATTTATGATAATTGTCTATCATCTCTACTACTCTTCACATCTCATCTGTGCTAGTCATCTTTGCATCCCTGCAAGACAGCTAAAGCATCTAACATCCTAGAGGAAACCCTAGGATGCACAGTTTGAGAGACCTAAAGTTCAAGTTGTAAAGAGGTGAAAGAGTTGAGGGACATGTGACTTTGACCTCTGGTAATGACCATAAATGGAGACACATCATGACAGAGAAATCTGTGTGGAAACCATGTATTACCACAGGAAGTCAGAAAGGAAGCAGGTTGACCATGGTCTGTGCATATGTGCACATGCATGTTATGCATATGTACATGTGTTGAACATTTTTATCTTTCTAGCAGTCTTTGAGTTGTTTGCATGTGTGGGTTTATACCATTTGTTATTTTGGAAAATTAACAGTCCTTATCTCTCTGAGTACTCTAAAGATCCATTATTATTATTTTTTCTTTCTGAGGGAAATCACACAAATCACAGAAAGGATAGACACTTAGGTATTATTATTCAGTATTGTGATGCTTTGTTTGTTTTTATTTTCAATACCTTTTCAGACTATATTTCAGTTTAAATAATTAAAATTGGGCTGCTGGGCATGGTGGCACACGCCTTTAATCCCAGCACTTGGGAGGCAGAGGCAGGCAGATTTCTGAGTTCGAAAGCAGCTAGTCTACAGAGGGAGTTCAAGGACAGCCAGAGCTACACGGAGAAACACTGTTTCAAAAAACAAAATAAATAAATAAATAAATAAATAAATAAATAAATAAATAAATAAAATTGGGCTATTTATGAATTGTTCTAGCCCTTATATTGAGAGCCCACTGATGAATTATTTAATGCCATGCTTTATTCCCATTACTGTATTTTAATCCATCCCTTCCATTTGACATTTTCTTACAGTTTCTATCTCCTTACTTAGATTCCCCAGGTATTCATGCATATGTTATATTTTTTCCACAGGTTCATTTAATGTTCTAATTATAATAATCTTAGCTCCTCTGCCTTATGGTTATCATAATTACCCAGGGTCTGTTTACCAATGGTCTTTTTGCTTTTTGGAAATTGGTGCATTTATTTTTCTACTGGGCATCCAGAGATAAGCCACATGACAATAGATATGGAGGGAAAGGGCCTTTACGTACAAAGAAATAAGCATCCCTTACTCGGGTATTGGTGAAAATATGTAAATCTTGGCATACAGCACATGCTTTCTAGAGTTTGTTATCCAAGTAATAATATATATTGCTATTTCATAGTGGTAATACATCTTGAATAGCCTATACGTAGTTACAAACTCTCTTTGTGTGCAAAAACAAAAGATCTCACTCCATTTCCCATTACTCTTTTATCTAAATGTTTTCCTCCTCTAAAATATTGGAGTTGTATGCTTCTCCTGAAAGACGTAACTCTCTCTCTCTCTCTCTCTCTCTCTCTCTCTCTCTCTCT
>NC_034596.1:10549263-10573742 GCF_900095145.1 Mus pahari | reverse complement strand
CATACACACACACACACACACATGTACACACACACATCTTTCTCTGCATTTTGAGCCATTTGCTAGTTTTGCAGCTTCATCTCTCTGAACTGGACAGAGATCAAACTCAGGGGGAGGGGGAGGGGATGGGGATTTTCGGAGGGGAAACTAGGAAAGGGGATAACATTTGAAATGTAAATAATGAAAATATCTAATAAAAAATTAAGTTAAAAAGTAACTTTTCCTTCTAGTTCTGAAGGTTCTATAATTTTTCAAACATTTAAGCATACAGAGAAAACTTGAAGTCCACAACTTCTTAAAGATGATGGAAGTATCTCTTTCTGTACTTATACTAATCAAGCCAAACTCAAAATCAATTAGATCCTTAGCTGTATAAAGTTAACTCAATATTAATTCTTCTAGAAGTTGTACTACACACAAAGTAATGAAAAGAATTACAAGGAAGAGTTAGAACCCATTTGTGTTCTTAAAGAATTCTTAGCCCTCAGTGAAAGGACAGAACTAAAAGAAAAACGCTAAGAGCCATTGCCCAACTCTCTTTGCTATTATCTGCTATTTCCAAAATTCTACCACCAATGTGCGGGAATCTTATTTTAACAAAACCCTATAAAGTTAACTTGCTATAGAATAACTTAAACAATAGATCAGTAAATACAGCTTAAAGTGGTTCTGAGGGCAGGCTAATTCATCTATTGTGGCTAACTGTCAAATTGCTGGAAGGTACTGTGCAAAATGCTGTGGTAGCAAAGGCATCAGTGGTCTAAATCAATCGCAAACTGTCCAAACTATAAACCCAACCTCCTTTGGGACAACATGTGCCTACCTGTCCATTAATGGCACTACTATTTTGAGGTAACCACCTACACTCTGATTGAATTTGTGGGCTGCTTCATAGGAAGACACTCAAGTGCTTGGTATCAGCAACCCATTTTTGTGGGAACATTTGTACAACCCTTTCCAGGGCTCAGGAAACATTTTAGAAATAGAGGCAGAAAGTGGGAAATACCCAGAAAACAGGAAGAAAGTTTGCAAAATACCATGTTCAAGTCATGACATAATCGTTGCAGTCATGAACTTACGGTGTTTATGGTTACTTGTACGCCCTGGAAACAACCATTCATGGAAGGGAACCTCTTCCTGTCAAAATAATAATTAATTATAGATTCTCTGTGTGTGTGTGTGTGTGTGTATGAGAGAGAGAGAGAGAGAGAGAGAGAGAGAGAGAGAGAGAGAGAGAGAGAGAGAGAATCATTGTCTTTAGTTATGTACCCACTCAACTCTGAAGAATAGCTCCAAACTTGTAGTTTCACAGACAGCCCTGCTTAAACTCAGTGGTTCATGAAGTTAAACAAATAAACATTAATATGAGAAAGCGGCTTGAAGAAAAGAGTGAGATTAGATAGTTCTGGTTAGGGAGATGAGAAATTTTGGGATGAAAGTAATAAGTAAATATTGTATACATGTAAGATACGTCAAATGTCAAATTTGAATAATAAAAATGATTCTCATTGTTATTTGATAAATGTTGGAATATATTTTCAGCAGTTAAATTCTGTTCTTCACAGATCATACTGAGGTTGGAGAAATGATCAAGTACATAGGAAGAGGGCAAAGCCTGGGAATACAATAGCCCGAGAGATACTTACCATTATGTACATAGGGAGATACATGGCTCTAATATTCTATACAAACCTAACCTTCATATAATGTTCCAGTATAATATGAACTAATCTCAAATTTGGCTTTTAAGGCAGAAACCTAAGCGACTAGCAGCAAGCAGATGTTCAGATAAGTGGATGAGGCCCCAGGGCAGTCTTGCTTAATTGTACTCTCTCATTGCTTTCAGTAAAATCAAGATGGAAAGCACAGCCAGACTGAGAAATATGTTTGTTCAAGACCTCCTGCATTATAATTACATTAATATCTTTGGGCTCAGAGCCAGACAGAAACATCTGGGATGGATTATGTTTTTGAAGCAATAAACATGCAGATGTTCCGAAATTATTTTAAAGAAAACTTATCTTTAAAATGTTGTGATGACCAAAAAGAATTAAATGACAACTATGTAGTGGGCAAGGATATAGAAGTGCTATGAAAAAGGGACTTTTAAATATGTAAGTGCAATAAAACAATATTTTCACAATTATTAATTAATCCATATAGAGTTATAAAAAATTGAAAGTCATTTAATTTATCTTAAGGTGTTTGCAAATTTCTAACAGTGCTGGGAGCTCAACCCAGGACCTCATTCATGAGACACAGAGACTATCATCGGAGGACTTGCTTTAAAACTTGATAGTTCCCCACATTTTCAAAGTATAAACTCATTGTTCAAGTTGTTGTTGTTTGGTTATTATTTGGTTTTTGATTTTTTTTTTCAAGACAGAGATTCTCAGTGTAGTCCTGGCTGTCCTGGAACTCACTGTGTAGACCAGGCTGCCCTCAAACTCAGAGATCTGCCTGCCTCTGCCTCCCAAGTGCTGGGGATTAAAAATGTGCACCACCACATCTTGATTTTTTATGGCTCAACTTTTAAGCTATAACTAATTTTTTAAATATTAGCTCTTTATTTTCATTTCAAATATTTGCTAATACAATATTTTTCACATACAATTTACTCTTTATGCTAATTTAATTTTTCTGTTACTTTTTCATAGTTTAAAATAATATGCTTAATCCAATGATTCATCTATTTGATGATTTATTATACTTATCTCACCATTGTAGAAAATGAGAAGCAGCTGGGCAGTGGTGGCGCACGCCTTTAATCCTAGCACTTGGGAGGCAGAGGCAGGTGGATTTCTGAGTTAGAGGCCAGCCTGGTCTACAGAGTGAGTTCCAGGACAGTCAGGGCTATAGAGAAACCCTGTCTTGAAAACAAACAAACAAAAAAAAAAGAAGGAAGGAAGGAAAGAAAGAAAGAAAGAAAGAAAGAAAGAAAGAAAGAAAGAAAGAAAGAAAGAAAGAAAATGAGAAGTAGGAATCTCGTGATCTTAATTTTCCTTAGAGAAAATTTTATTGTCTCTACTAGCCCTGTTTTCTTATTCTTCGAGTTGTACAATATAAATTTGTATTCAGAGTTCTGTTTAAGATAATCCCAGAACTATAAACAGGAAAATAATAAAACTGAAAACCAAGTAAGATAACATCTCATGAACAAGCAGGATTTATCCCAGGAACAAGAGAGGGTTGGTTAACATTTAGAAAGGGCAGTGAATGCAAATTATCTTATTTTCAGAAAAAAAGCATGTTCTGATAGCTGTAGAGCTGTCATTTGGCAATATTTCCCATCCAAACATAGTTAAATAAAAATAAAAGTATCAGTCTGATATGAATAGAATGTCATGATGATGGTGGATACAGACATACATGAAAACCTACAGTTGTAGACATGTGTCATGGTGTACAACTAAACATGTTTTACCCTACGCAGGAGCAAGGAACTCCTTCTTCTCAGACTTCAACACACTTCCTGTCCTTATCACCATAAATACTATACCTGGGAAAGGGTGCGGTAGTTCTTCAAATAGCAACACTCAACAAATATGCTGGGAAATATGCTTGAGCCTTCACCTGTCTCCTCCTTCTATGTCTGGAATTCACATTCTTTATAACAGTTCCCAGAGCCACCTATTCGTTCCCTCCCAATATCCTGCCACTGACCCCTTCTAGCTACAAATCAATTCATTTGACTCAATTTTAGTTTCCTTCTCTGTTACAAACACACCATGTCCTTTCACACATCACTGACCAATTCTTGCACAAATATAAACAAACCAGACAGGGCACCGTCTTCCCATAGGCTTCAGGGTAAAAAAAATCAAGCCTCTGTAAATATAACTGCAACTGGAACCAATAAGGTTATTGCAAAGATCACCAAAGAAGATTATGGAAATGACTCCGAATAATGTCTTGAGTGGGACTTTGACTTGATTATGGGGAGGACACTTCTAGGGCATCAGAAAGAACATTGTAAGTCAAAGAATAGTAAGTACAAATCCAGAGAGTGCCCGAGAGAGGAGTGATGGACAGCAAATGACACAAACCTAGACTTGTTTATTGCCCTAATCTTGTAATGGTGTAGCCATTTCTCAGCAGATAAATGCACAAATAGCTAGATGTTTACAAACATATTCATGAAATGTGTCTGGATTTAACCAGCAGGTTCTGTGACAGCATAGATATGAAATGGCACTGTCATTAAATCTGATGTGGAAAAAAGTCACTGAAAGTTTACATTGCGGTGGTGACAGTTTCCACAATTTGTTCTCTACCTCCAGAAACTGTCTACAATCTGCAAACTGATGAAGAGGTGACTTTAAAATGAACAAAGGCGTTTGCAGCAGGAAACGAAATAATAAAAGAGCTGCTGGAGAAGACAGACAGAGTTGGCCCATAATTAATATGAACATCAATCTTTTTGAAATGTTAGGGTGAAAGCTTGTTCTTGCTGAAATAATGTGATTCGCTGCATCTCAAAATAGCTCAGGAGGGAAGACAGAGAGCCCTGACAAGACGGAGGGTTGTGAAAACAGTGGGGCTGGCTTCTCCCCGATTTTCTCTCTGTGCTAAAGTCCTACAAGGGGAGAAAGGCCGTTTTTGCTACACACTGGGTTAATGTATATCTGGTACCTACCCACTCGGAGAAGAAACCACTGATTCTGTAGTAGTAGGAGAGATGCTTCAGGAAGTCAGAAAGTTTCTTGATCAATACATATGACAGATTCAGTCCTATTCCAGGGCCATTTTAACACAAAGTACCACCTTCCTTCATCATATAACCCTGAAACACTCTCGACATAAAATGTTGTCCATAACATCAATATGACACTGCATGACATAATGCTAGGAATATGCAGTGCTGAGGATGGGGGGTACCATAAGGCAGACATGTATCTTCAATATACTATTTCCATCCGTCTTTCCATCAGCCCCACAAGGCAGAGGCAATACCCAGATTGGAGAGAGCAAAATGGAGACTCAGAAAGGCTTATTGTTGTCTGTTTCCTTGGAAGAGGTCCAGAAAAAGAAGTGAGAATTTGTTGTATCTCACAGCAACGTGATGCTCTTTTCAGTTCAGCCATTCGGGGATCAGGGATTAGACATCAGATCCCAGGCTGGAACAATGGATTAGTACTGTCCTTTACTCCCACATAAAGACTTAAATATGTCTCAGAATGAACCCAAGAAGAAAAACACTATTTCCTCAAGGCCTGAGAGAGGGCCAATGTATCCTGTCAATGGTCATAATCTATGTATTCATCTACCCCACATGCACTTGATCCATGATTAGCCAAAGAATGACACCCCAGAGTCAAATACTATGTAAATGCAAAGAATGTTTTATTCTGCAGAAGTCTAGCATGATGGGGTCTCCCATTACAAAATATAGAGAGGCAACCAAATGAACTCATGGGCTAGATTTAAAGCACATTAGGGGATTCCAGGGTAGATAACCTCTATTTTACTCTATCTCTAAGGGTATTCCATTACTCGGGCATAGGGCTGGAAATTGTTACTGAGAAAGTCCAGGGTAGGTAGCCTTTATCTTATTCTATCTCTAGGGACATCCCATTACTGGGGCTTGGGAGCTGGAACCTATCACCAGGAAGGTCTAGAAACTTGCTAACCCAATTGTCCTTGCTTTAGGCTAGGCAGCTGGGCACCTTCTAGTTCCTGACTAGCTGCCTGAAGCCTAGGGTTTTTTAAACTGACTTGCCTGGACTTGCCCAGTTCACAGGCCTAGTCTCCTAGGTTGCCGCTTGAAACCTGTCACAGAGTCAGCCAGGCCTTCCCTCACTGAGTGAGCATCATGTATGAGCAGTGGGCATCCACCACATACAAACCCACGCAGCAGTGCCTCCATCCTCCTAACAGACCTGCGAGGACAAACCTATGAGGATAAACTTCTATAAGGTAGGTAGAAAGAATAAATATAGTATCATGTAAACTCTAAGGAAACTGACCAAACAGAGTTACCAAGAAAAGTAAATAACTCATACCTGATGGGAGCTGTGAACAGGGCTCACTCTGTCTCTCTGTCTCTGTCTCTCTCTCTGTCTCTCTGTCTCTGTTTCCCTCTCTCTCTCTTGCTCTATGTGTATGTGCATATGTGTGTGTTTAAATAAATGTAAAAATGGAAAGAGGCTCTTATAATTTTTCTGCTTTGGTACATTGAGTATTAAGTAGAAAGATGTCAACAACACAGAGCCAAAATGTATGATTTGAGGATCATATTTTTGGCCTAGCAATCTCAGCTGGCAAAGCAACATAATGACTCAAACCTGCACCTTTCCAAAAGGAGACTGTGCATGTTTAGGTATCTAAACATTATATATCTGTGTGTACATATTTATAACATATACATATGTTACGTGTATATATATATTTACATCTTGGGTTTTTACACCTATATCAGGTTTTGCTAAAGTCGGTACTTCTATAGATTCTATTTGTTTGTTGTTGTAAAAGAACAAAGTCATTCCTTCAGAAAAATCCTTCCTTTGAATGCTCACTGTTTCATTTAGGAAAAAGATCTCAAAATGCTTTTCATTGCTATGAGTAAATAAGTGGATTGGTTTCCTCCGTTTGAGAATAATCTGAGAATGTATGTAGTCCCATATAATGCTTTCCATATCTTAATAATTCAATAATTGAATTCAATAATCTCTGTTTTGGGGGGTTTTGTTTGTTTGTTTGTTTTGTTTTTGTTTTTTTGAGACAGGGTTTCTCTGTGTAGCCCTGGCAGTCCTGGAACTCACTTTGTAGACCAGGCTGGCCTCGCACTCAGAAATCCGCCTGCATCTGCCTCCTGAGTGCTGGGATTAAAGATGTGTGCCACCATGCCCGGCCTCAATAATCTCTTAATAGTTACTATTTTTTCAGTTGATAGCTTTTATCTACTGATACCTGTTTTATGCAGCTGTAAATTAATAGTGGAACATTCATTTGCCTGTATTGTCAACCAGGTCTTCTGTCATAACTTGAAGCTTTAGCTGGGAACACATACATGGGAACTTTGTAGTAGAAAATTACATTACCATAAACTATGTTCTGTGAAACAAGTATATAGTCTCAAAAGTGATTTTTAGAGTATAGATAGGGAAGGCTGAGAAGAAAATTTAACTACAACCCAAATCGGTTGTTTTATAGTGGTAAGAAACAAGATGATATCATAAGATTATATCATAGTACAGTATCCTGTGGATAGGAACTTGTATTTGTCCTAACAGACATTTCTGTATGTCTTAGTGGAACATTCACAAGTAGCATTCATATTTATTTGAGGGTGGGGCAGCACACTTTTCTTAATTCTTTAAACAATTGTTTTGAAGAAGCATTTTGAGAAACTAATAGCATTGACTTTTTTTTTTTATAACTTAACAGTTTTGTTGGCTTTAGAAATCTGAGAGCTA
Source organism: Mus pahari (assembly GCF_900095145.1). Taxonomy (NCBI): domain Eukaryota; kingdom Metazoa; phylum Chordata; class Mammalia; order Rodentia; family Muridae; genus Mus; species Mus pahari. The sequence continues at coordinate 10,566,327 of NC_034596.1, read as the reverse complement.
AAGAGCACTTAATTTTAAATAAAGTAAACATAGTTTATTCATCTGACTTTGGAAAAGCAATCAGATTCTTTATAATACTAATATACTGTGTGTATTTCCACATGTTTGTGGTGTGTGTGTGTGTGTGTGTGTGTGTGTGTGTGTGTGTGTGTGTGTCTGTCTGTCTTAGAGATTCTACTGGCGAGAGGATAAGGAATATAGGAGAGATTTACATTTTCTCATTTTTTAAAATTAGTTTTCAAACGTAGCATAAATGAGGTACGCAAGCTATTGGTGCTCTTTGCCCTTCTTTTCTAGAAAGAACTATGGGTTCTGCCCGTGCATGTAAGAACTGAATCCTGGCAATACCTGCTAATGACCTCATGCTTCAGCCTCTCCTGACCCTTCACTGGCTTTCTAGTTTAGGGAGGCAATGTCTTCAGAGGATACCTGCACAGGCTGTGTGAACCCTGTGCTAGGTGATTTGGGCAGTGTGCTCATATGTAAAAATGAGACCTTGCCATTTAATTCAGGTGCTCTAAGAATTGATAGACTTTCTGTATATACTAATCCCTCTATGCAGGTTGTCAGTGATTGACAGCTATCATTAGTATCTAGCCAGTTAAAAACACCTTGTCGGGCACTCTCCTCCCATAACTGGGGTTGTTTAAAACCAGCTGAGGCATAAAGAGAAATAACCATTCAGCCATTCAGTCTTTCAGTCATGCAGCAACAAAGACTCTTAGTCCATTTTTACACTATTAGTTACTAATATATCTTAAATGTCGTTCAAATAATTCTATTCCACAAATAATAAGTGCATAATAGAAGGACTGCCAAAATATTAACTGAATGGTTTAAGACAAAATTAGTTGGATAAATATTTTCAAACTATTCCAAGTATTTCTTGAGAAAAGAAATATTTTGAGTTTCTCTAATTGAAATGTCTGAAAATTATGTTTCCTGTCAAGCTGTCTAAAAAACAAAACAAAACATATTTTTCCTTTCTGCTATCTCTTTGAAGTAAAGAACCAGAGAAAAAGATAGAATATTCATGAATAAAATTAACGAGAATCAAATAGGACTCAAATAAAGTTCACATTCCAATTGGAAGTAATAAATCAGATAAATGTACATGTGTGTGTATGAAAAAATATCAAACATCTAAAACAAAGTGTAATACCACAAAATTCTGAATAGTCAATACATCAAGTTCAACCAAAATTCCACCACTTTTACTAATTACCTAAAACTTGTATAAGTTCATTTAAAATAAATAATTAAATTTAAAAAAAAAGAAAAATCATCCTGATTTACATTCTTGCATTGGGGGAAGTTGAATTGCACCATTAGAGAACCAATCCATAGATTTCCCCCAGACACTCACCCCTCAGGGAGGTGGTCTCATGTAGCCAGGCTGGCCTCCAACTCACTTTGTAACTGAGGATAGTTTAGGAGTCACCTCCTGTGCTCGTATTACATGCATACTTTTTACCCGGAAAGGTAACTGGTGTTATTGAGGTAACTCACAAAATTGAAGATGAATGTTAAGGACACTAAATATATTACAAGGACCAAAAGTGCAACACCATTTCTGGTCTGCCCTGAGTTGTGGACTGTACACAATTGTTGTGTGTGCTATGCAAGTGCTCTACCTAATGAGCTATACCCCTTGCACCTAACTCACAGATTTTCTCAGAGAACAGATACAATCCTCTAGTAGAACCTGACTTTCTCTGCCCAAACACTATATAAATTTAGTATACCCTACACATCAGTAAGGTACAGAAAGATTTATCAAATTGCTACATCTGAGAAGCAATTTGCTAGTATAAATTTTTAAAGAGTGAAAATTTATAAAATGTTGTGGACACAGAAGAAAACAACAAAAGAAAATAGTATACATTACATCAGAAGGAAGAGAAAATGGGTTAATAATCTGACATTGAATCCAGGTTCTTCATCTTTTCCAGGATTTCACATACACGCTTGTTACCAAGTTTGTTAGTCCCCATTGACCCCCTGTTAGCCCCTGTTGGCCCCTCTTAACCCCTTCTGAGGTCTTAAGGAAGAGATTCCTCAAGCCTCAGTTGGCTGTCCTTGAGCCAACTGAAAAAAAAAATGAGGCTAAAAGTCAACAAATTCAGTTTACTCACTGGCTTAACAATGGAGAATGATGGCCTTGTCTTCCAATGAATTTTTCAACTCATTGGAAGTGAAGAAATCCTGAGGCGTTAAGTAAATGGCCACAGGGTGGAGTTAGGCAGAGACAAAGGAAGAATCTTGTCTCTTTCTTTCTAGACTGGGTGAAGATTTTTCAGAATTCAATCATCACCTACTGTTCTTGGTTTTGGTTGCAGGTTTTATAGTCTAGTACTTCACATCCTGACAGCTGATGTGCATCTCATTTCATATTCCAATTGGATTAAAATGGAGTGTGAGGTCTTCTAGAGGTCATTTGGATAGCTATTTAGATCTTGCTGTTTTTAGCCAATTATCTTCAGGAGGAACGCCTAAGTACAAGATAAATAGGGTGGAGCAGGAAGCCACAAGCCAGGTTGTGGAGAAGCTGTGCTGGGGCACATCCTCACAGCATCACTTACATGGTAAATATTTCCTTTTTGTTTCTACTCCTTGGAAATTCCCTAATGTCCATAGAAGTTCTCTAAGAAAAATTCTGAAGGAGGACAACCAGGGAGGAATAATTTTCTCTTCAGGGAGTTTGCTGTCTTAGTTAGGGTTACTGTTGCTGTAATGAAACAATATGACCAAAGCAACTTAGGGAGGAAAGGGTTTATTTGGCTTAAAATTACATATTACTGTTCAACATCAAAGGAAATCAGTTCATAAATTCTAACAGGGAAGTAACCTGGAAGCAAGAGCTGATGCAGAGGCAATGGAGGGATGCTGCTTACTGGCTTGCTCCACATGGCTTGCTTAGTCTATTTTCTTATAGAACCCAGGACCACTAACACAGTAATGGCATCATGCACAGTGGTCTGGACCCTCCCCCATCAATCACTAATTAAGAATCTTAATGCCCTACAGCTAAATCTTATGGAGGCATTTTCTTAATAGAGGCTCCCTCCTTTCAGCTCATGTCAAGTTGACATAAAACCATGTTGCAGCACATATGCCACTTTGTTCATAATCACTTCCTAGAATGGAGTAAGGAGCTTGTAGTTGATAGGCACTCAGTGGGACACATGAATAATGAGATAAGAATAAGATGCTGAGCTGGAGATTTGAAGGAGTCATAATCTAAGGGAAGAACAGATGGAAAAAATTTAAAACATACAGGATGCTATTATCCAGATTTCATACTTTACAAAGACCAGAATCATCAGCCAACTAGCATGAGCCCATAGAGCTTGGAGATTGTGAGGACTAAATGAATGAAAGTTAATTCTTCTGTTTCATTCTTTTCTAAATCTACTTGAATTCTAAATGCAATGGGATTTGTAGCTACAGGTCTGATCAATCAAGGGAAAAAAACAAGTCTTCACTTTAAAAAATGATGTGGACTCTATAAACCTAGGAAAGAGAAGAGCTAAGCAAAATGCATTCTGTTTATAGATTAGAGAGAATCTGGACATTTCCACAAACAGTTGCTTGTGGAACACTAGAATATAATTTTTTCCCACCAGGGGTTTATCTCTCCTGAGTTCATATCTAATATTCTTTCTTTCATACCCTTAAACTGGGATGAACATCCAAGTTTCATGGAAGAAAAAGCAGAACACAAGAGCACTCAATTTTAAAAACAAAAAGAAAAAGGGCATAAGAAACATAATATTAATTTAACCAACATTGATCCTACTGGGACTATACTTACTAATCAGCTCCTAATAAAGGTTTAAAGTAAGTTTCAAGATCAATAAGTCAGAAGCTAGCCCTTCTCTCATAGAGCTTATTATTTATGGAATAAAAAGTTGTAATGACATGGGGATTAGACTGAGGGAAATTTTGACCTTCTTAAGAGTCAGCAATATTAGGGTAAGATGGTGACCACTCATCTGAGCTCTTCTGGTTAACTAAAACCCAGCTTAAAAAAAATGAGATGTTGTTTGTGCAAAAATCTGTAAGAAATAGGCCAAGAACACTTCACAATTTTTATCTTAAAATATTTTACTTTATCAATCACAAATACAAAGCAGCTTTAATCTGTCTGTCTGTCTATCTATCTATCATCTATCTATCTATCTATCTATCTATCTATCTATCTATCTATCTATCTATCTATCTTTCTATCTATCTATCTATCTATCTATCTATCTATCTATCTATCTATCTATCTATCTACATACCTATCTTTCTATTTATAGAGCTAGCCTTTTCAGAGAGTTTTATATCTGTTATCTCCTTGGGGCTCCAGGATCTGACACATGAAAAGATGGATATCACTGTAGGGTAGTAATGGGGAAATAATTTTCTTAACATCTCCTACTGAATGGGAAATTATTTTGCACAGTAAGAACAGTTGACCCTGAGATCTGCAGCCTTTCCTGGAAGCCATAAATAGTAGAGGGAAAGAAGAAACATGAATACCATCTCCTGTCGTCACTTCATTAAGATGAGTCCTAGGAGTGCTGGAAATTTCTAGACTAGCAATATTGTCTTCTTGGAACTTTTTTCTTAAAAAATAAATGTTATTTTATTTTTGTGTGTAAGTGATTTGCTTGCATGTAGTTAGGCAAACCATGTGAATGAAGTGGCTATAGAGGTAAAATGATGGTGCTGGACCCCTGAAGTTAGAATTAAAGGTTGCTGTGAGCTATTATATAGGTGCTGAAAACTGAACCCAGGTTCTCTACAAGAGCAGCCAGTGCTCTTAACCATTGATCGCTCTTCATCCCTGAACTCTGTGCTTTCTCAAACTGTAGGATCAGAAGGGAGTTTTAAGAATCCATGTTATACTAGGCCAGTCGTCTTTACAAACCGGGCATGTATAATGAAGAAAAGGTTACAAGCCAGAGAGAAGAGGAAAGAAAGTAGCCTGGGAGTCAGAGGCCAACCAGGACTTACAAATGATAACATGTAAAAATCCTGCTGTGCTGTATAAGAATTGCTAGTTTTTCCAATTGTGTTAGTCTACAAATAATATTTGTTGGTAGTTTTAAGTTTAGTAAACCCCAGGTACCATGATTACTGCTCTTATAACTTCTTCATCACAAGGTCAGGATCCAGTGGGTTCAACTTCTCACCTCTTTACCCCAATTGGACAAATTTACCCTAAGTGAGGGGTCTTTACCCTAATTGGACAAATTTACCCTAAGTGAGGGGTCCTCATACAGAGTTCCTCAGAATGACCTAGAACCCATTATCTTTTTGCCTCAGCCTCCCAAATACTGGGATTAAGACCTCTATCATTGCAACCATCGCAGACACAATTCTCAGTTCCTAGATGTTTCTCCATGGTTTGGCCCTTCTTTTGGAACTGTTTGTTTCCACATTTAAATACAATGATTCCTTCCTTTGTAAATCCACCTTTCTTATTTGGGGTATTTTTTTTTTTCAGAAGTACAAATGAAATACCAATTCCTTTCTTTTAAATGGAAAGAAAGATGTAATAGTCACTCAAATGGATGTTTCATAAAAGGATTTATGTTCTCACTGGTGAATAAAAACTTGAAATAACCTTGGAAGAAAGTCAAGGTCTTAACCTCGCCTTTGATAGTCATCAAAGATCTTGTGACTTGTCTGCACAGAGCAGCCAGCAGAGGAAGCTCAGAAGTAGGAGCTGCGGTGTTTGATGAGGGAGAAATCAATGACTTTTGGCCTTGTCTCTTTGTTTTTACAGTTTTCACAGACATGTAAGGCAGCTCTACTCATCAATCAATCCAGACATGGAGAGCAACTGCTCACTACAGCCACTGAGATCAAGAAAGACATGGAAAAGTCAGTCACCAGAGAAGGTGGATATTGACTGTGACATTACAATAGTGTTAAGCATCACAGCAGACATGAGGTGCTAAAAGAGAGTTCCACAGAGTCACCAAATACCAGTATAAGGGGGAAAAGGGGGAGGGAGTAGTGCAATTCCAGTTTTCCTCCTCTCTCTTCCTCCTCTCTCTTCCTCCTCCTCTTCTTCCTCCTCCTCTTCTTCCTCCTCCTCTTCTTCCTCCTCCTCTTCTTCCTCCTCCTCTTCTTCCTCCTCCTCCTCCTCCTTCCTCCTTGTCCTCCTCCCTACTCCTCTCTTTCTCCTGTCATCCTCATCATCATTGTCATCACAATCATCATGTGTATATATGTGTACATGTACACAAGCACATGTGAACACATGTGTAGGCATGCATAACCCACGCCATGCAATACTAACTAAGGATGTCAGAAGCCATTTGGGAGTCAGTTATGTTCTTCCACTGTGAGTTCTGCAGGTGGAACTCAGACCACTAGGCTTGTATTTTTATCTGCTGAGCTACCTCCTGACCCAGTTGCAGTTCTTCTAACTGGTCGTTTTGACCTTAGTCCTGATTACAAATCGAAAAGAAGCTAGGCGCCTGTTTATAGCGACAACACCTTACTTCAAGTTATATGCCAGGTGCATATCTTGGCATGCATCCATCTGTGTCTCTGTGAATGTACTAAGTGTATAATTGTGCATATGAACAAACTGCTCTAAACAAACCCTGTGCTTTGTTGCCCTAACATGTGGACAGACAGGAGTACCTCAAACACATGCACCTGCTTGCTTCATGTTTAAGCTTGAGACCATTGGTGGAATACCTCTTTTAATGATTTATTGTTTCCTTACCCTCCTGATTTGGGTATCAAGAAGAGTCTTCCCCCAGAGTTCCTTGCTTGTTCCCTTTGTGCTTCAACCTTCTAACCAACATTTGGTTAGAAGCTCTGGAGGAGCTGGCCCACCTGGAGGAGTTGTTGAATGGTGATGGAATGTTTTGTACAAACCGAAGAGAGTTGAGGTAAGCAGGTAAGGATTCCTGAAACTGCTCAACACCTGGATTTACACATCACAGCACAGAGACAGTTGGTCTTCGTGTATTAAAAACCCAATTCCCTGCTTTACTGGAACACTCATCTCCTTCCAAGCATCTGCGTGCACATAACTCTATTTGATACAAATTCTGCCCTGGAGGTATCAATGGGCCCTGGCATTTTAATTAGGAATCTCAGTGCTAACGGGAGACTCCAGACTCAGGAGCTCCTGCAAAGAGAAACTGCAAAAGAATGAATACAAACTGCTGCAGGCTGATGGCAGAGATAAAATTATTATTAATGGAAAACCATTGAGTTTCGGCTTTGCTGAAGCTTGAAACATTAAGCATTTCCAGTGTTTTTCTCTGTGGTATTAAGCTGACTACAAATTGTGATTTTTTAATGGAAAATGTGATGAATCACTCAGCTGGACCTCAGTTACTCAGCTCAAATCTCCTTCTCCATGTTTACTTGCTGTTTTCATAGACCCACTTTAGAAATTACAAAACTCTCCTTAAACAAACTGCTGTCCAGTAAAATTTCTTAAGAATCTGATCAAGTTAAAAAAAAAAAAAAAAAAGCGATCACCATTTGGTGTTATGGCCTTAAGGTTTCCATCAGATTTTATACACCTTCTGATGGTGATATTGATTGTACTGGTGTTTCACAGATGGTTGGCTTTCTTTTGTTATTTATTTAATTCTCCATCCCACTGTGCTGTGAGAATCCAATTTCCTGATAGTTAGCCTTTCCCCTGAGAACATCCCATTCTTATTTCTTTACGTTTTAGCCACTGTAAGCTCCTAGAGGTATCATGTACTCCTCTGTGCTCTTGAAATCCCAACTGCTGGGGTTCCCTGTTCAACATTGGGCCAATCAGTGTCTTAAAATCACGGAGAGGAGAGTGGCTCATGGAACCACAACTCTGTGTGGGGATTTACAGGTAGTTAGTGGTTGACGAAGAAGGAACAAACATTGTCTTCGGTGATAGTGCTGTTGCTAAGGAGTCCATGCCTTTATAAATAACTCTATACCCATGTTCCATATGCAACCCTAATGCAACAGGGAAGTGGAGAATGGGACTAGTTGAGAGAACAAGATTTGCAGAGAGGTGGAGTCCACGGTCCACCACCTCTACTATGGCCCCACGTCTCTTTGTTCCTCTCTCTCTCCTAAGCCTATGTTTCCAGTTTTACAGATGCTTAAGAAATACTATAGTGCAAGATGCTCAACTGCTACGTTTGTGCAGGGGGCCTAGGTCACCTAGTCACTGACTGGTGGTTCAGTCTCTGGGAGGCTCCAAGGGTTCAGGTTAGGTGATTCTGTTGGTCTTCCTGTGGAGTCCCTGTCCTCTTTGGGTCCCTCAATCCTTCCCCTAACTTTTCTATAAGACTTCCTGAGCTCTATCTAACATTTGGCTGTGGGTCTCTGCTTCTCTTGGCTGTTGGGTGGGACCTTTCAGAGGACAGTTATGCTAGGTACCTGTTTGCAAGTATCAGGTATCATTAGTAGTAGTATTAGTGATGTCAGGGATTGGTGCTTGCCCATGGGATGGTCTCAATTAGGGGCAGTAATTGATTAGCCATTCCCTCCAACTCTGTTCTTTGTTCCTGTACATCTTATAGCCAGGATACATTTTAGGTGAAGGCTTTGTGGATGTGTTGGTGTCCTTATCTCTCTCCTGGTAGTCCTCCTTCAGCATCTTCATGTGGGACCCACAACAGTGAGGGCTCTCCCTGAATCTGTTGCCTGCCTGTAGATTCCATTCCCCTATACAGGAGAGCTTGTCTGGCCTCTGTGGGAGAGGATGCACCTAGTCCTGCAGGGACCTGATGTGTCTGTATGTGTGTGTGGGGGGGGCATGATACCTAGAGGAGAGTTCCTTCTTCTCAAAGGAGAAGAGGACAGAGGAATGCGGGCAGGGGGCGATTCTGCATGATGAGGGTACTGGGAGGAAAGGGGGCTGATATTGGGATAAAAGGTGAATAAATAAAAACAACATTGTAGAGATTGGTCATAATTGAGCAGTTTTCTCTTTCTTGCCCAGACAGGTGATAACACTTTCTCCTTTACATGTTACATCTTTTCTTGCATTCTCGATGGCCATTGATGACTTTGAGAAGTTGGAGCAGTCAGGTGAACTTATATGAGGCCCCCTCTTGGGTACTGTTGTAGAATATTGTGTTCTTGTTTATTTTTTCCTCTCCCTTCAGTTTCATAAGAGAAGACCTATCAGAACACTCTAGGTTATCATTTGATCATCTTAGATGGATGTATGGATGTACTTACTCCTGGATTCTACTTCAAACCCAACTATTCCCCATAGATGAATAAGTATTGGTGAGCTGATGTGGTCTTACAAAGAACAAGGGTGAGAATGTTTGTTGTGTTGCTTTGGTCCCCTTGTAAGCAAAACAATCTCTTTTCTGGTTCTGCTTTGGCTGCATATGCTACACAGGCAATGATGACCAAGGTCTCTAGTGGGAAAAAAACCACATAACTAAGGACGGAGAACGGCAGTGTATATCCTACAGGCTGTCCACATCATTTGAGTGGTTCCTTGTCACTTGATTCCTATGTTTACTTGCAGAAGGACATATCATCCATCTAAAGACAATGTCTTTGTTACTGTTTAGCCCTATGTTGGTTCAAAAGTGAGCAGTTTGCTGGAATTCTGGCACTGGATTGATTCTGGTATCTGTCATTTATCTTCTAGAAATATGGATGGCTTAGATAATGATGGTTAGGTGACTAGGGAAGGCAATTAGCACTCATCATTCTCATTTGGACACCCACTGTATATAAGACAAGACAGGGAAGAACTTTAATTAGCATCATCATGTGGTTAAGTCACTACCTTTTAGTATTATCTACCTAATGCTGAGAAGAGCCCTGGTTAGGAATGGGAACCATGCATATATCCCACAGAAGGAGGTTCCTAATGCTGAGAAGAGCCCTGGTGTCTTAGTCGGGGTTTCTATTCCTGCACAAACATCATGATCAAGAAGCAAGTTGGGGAGGAAAGGGTTTATTCAGCTTACATTTCCACACTGCTGTTTATCACCAAAGGAAGTCAGGACTGGAACTCAAGCAGGTCAGGAAGCAGGAGCTGATGCAGAGGCCATGGAGGGATGTTCTTTACTGGCTTGCTTCCCCTGGCTTGCTCAGCCTGCTTTCTTATAGAATCCAAGACTATCAGCCCAGAGATGGCCACCCACAAAGGGCCTCTCCCCCTTGATCACTAATTGAGGAAAGGCCCCACAGCTGGATCTCATGGGGGCATGTCCACAACTGAAGCTCCTTTCTGTGATAACTCCAGCTGTGTCAAGTTGACACAAAGCTAGCCGGTACACCTGGTTAGGGATGGGAAGCATGCATATGCCCCACAGTGGGTGGTTTCTAGGTTTTTGCTCATGATATTTTTAAAGATTTACTTCTATTATTTTTAAGTGTGTCCGTATGTCTGTGTGTTTCTGTGTGTTTACACACATGAATACAAGAGTGAGCATGCCTGCAGAGGTTAGAACACCTGATTCCCTGGATCCAGAGTTACAGGACATTGTAAGCCACCCAACATGGGTGCTGGAAACCAAACTTAGATCCTCTAGAAAAGCAATACATGTTCTTAACCACTAATGCAGCTCGTCCCCTATCACTCCACACTTAAGAAGAGACTCTCTGTGCTTTCAATTTAGACTCATTTTTCCTGGATATTAGCTTTTTGGCTAGACCAACCTTCTTGCTCCATTTTCTTGCTCCTAAAGGTTATTGGCCATCACTTAGGTTCAGGGAACCACCTGGCAGCCACCCAATGCCTTTGTCATATTTATATGCACAAGCTTTCCCTTTCAACTAGCTGCTCATTTTCTGCATTGGGAGGGAATTACTTAAGCATGGGTAAATGCACATGATTTATTTTTGGTGTGTTCAAACCTGTCCCCACACACCCCCTAAGTACTGTTTTTCCTAGAATCTTTTCTCATCAAGAAAGCTGATGATTAATCTCCCTTTTATGCACAAATGGAAAAGAGCCCTGGCCTCATTGCTCGTTATCTTGCATGGTTCTTGATCTCCTTGTCCATCTTTTTCCTTCCAGTGCATGGTGCTGAATAATGCAGAGATTTACCTATGATATCCAAGAGGTATAGATTCTCTAAACCATTCAAGATAGTATTGTTGCCGTGTGCCCCCTTTTAAGTAATCCTGGACTCTGGCATTCAAGCTAAAATCATCTTCAAATGTCTGTCCCTCAGAACTTACAGGGTTAGAGTGAAAAAGAATTAGTCATCAGAAAGTCATATGCTATGTTACATTTCCATCATCTCAGGACATATATAAAATCAGATTATATAAACATGATAGATGGATTAACTCTAACCTAAGTGTTTGCTTCTATTGAGCTAGATTATGCCTTTTTGGTGTTATGCAGTTAGAGTATATAATTTCATTTTGATTAAAAGTAAAAATAATAAACAATACTTGACTCTGAACTCTCACTACCAATGAGAATATGCAAGCATCTGTGTCCTTTGAAGCAGAAGGAGTTGTAGAGATAAAGGTTTGAGAAAGAAGTGTTGGTTCTAACAGGAACATCTAGTTATACTAAGGGAAGAAGCTGTTATCAGCTTGGCTCTTATATAATTGCCATGTCAGGCAGGCCAGAAGGAAAGGAGCCCAGAAAGGGGACAGAAGCAGGAAGTTCAGAGCTACAGATCTGTTTCCAGAGGAGTAGTGATCACTCCCAGTAGGTCTGAGGCCTAAGAATTTAGGAGAAATAAGGGATAATACCAGTGAGAGAGATCTTAAGGAACAGATTTAGCTTGGACTTAATTATATATGAGCAAAGAAATGAATTGATTAAGGCTCCTAGAGAGGAAACGATGGTAAGACACAGTTACATTAAGTATATTCATATAATCACATTTGATTAGGGTAGCAGCCTGATGAAGCAGGTATTGCATCATCCCTCTCATACTGGTGAAGAATTTAAGATCCTGTGGAATTAAATCACTTGTCAGGGATCACATGGCTACAAACATTCAAAGAATAACATGTATCCCATGCAAATTCTACATTGTTTAATTATTATTCTCAAAGCTTTGGGCTCAGGAAGTATGTCCAGATTTCCAGGAAGGGTTCAGCTTAGCACCGATCTCTGGGAGAGGGCAATTAATGACCGAGTCACATGGAACCTCCCTGGAAACAGAGAAGTTCCAATGTGTCACAGGGGTAGCTCAGTCATCTTTCATGTGGGATACCCACAAAAGCACTGGGTCCCACAGGACCTATAGAAAAGCAAAGTGAGACGTGAGAGAGGAAAAAGTCCCCTTTGTTATAAAACTTAGTCTTCATGAACTGAACACAATTGCACTGGATTGCTTATCCACTTATCCTTTGATCCCTATAAAGAACCAAGTGTTCAGCATGCAGCATGTGCTCAGTACTTGAGTGAATAAAGTTGCAAATGAAGAAATAAATGGATGGATGATCAACCTGAGAGAGTTAGACTGGGAGATAATATGACAATATTTGTCCTGGGTAGATACTTCTCCACTCTCCCACATGATAACAGGTGGGCTCTTAGAAAAATCCATTTATCTTCCTCACATCATCCACTGGTAAGGACCTCAGCCAGCATTAGTGGCCATAGCTCCTTGATGTGAAAGCTGCTTCACTTTCATAGCTGTGGCAGAACAGAATGTATACTCTCCAGATGGCAGCCATGGAGATTTGTAAGGAGTAAGTGAAGCTGCCCAGACTACTACCTTCTGCCCCTTGTGAGTTCTGCTTTTATCCTTATCTATTTACTCACTATGGTTGCCTCTTTGTTGCTATAGGATTCCTTATTTTAGACTTACCTGTGGAACCACTATACTTGTCAATTGTACTTGTAGTACATTTCCTCACGTACTCCCTGGAGTTAGAACAGATCTCAGCTTAAGAAAAATTCTTTTCTGTTCACACAAATGAGGAATGAGCTTGAAGACATGGACTGCCCTACTTTCCCCTGTAACTAACAAATGTCTGAGTTTTATAATAATAATCTGTGACATCCTGGAGTCATCTGATTTTATTTGGAGGATCTCAGAAAAGATTTCCCGTAATGTAAAAACACTTAGTCTAGATAAAAGTCTGTCAATTCTGTTGTTTGTTCTAATAAATTACATTTGTCTGATTTTTCAGTCTTTTTCTGATTTTTTTTCTAGCCATGGTTAATTCTTTTGTGGTTTCTGCCTTCAATCTGAGTTGCTCCGATTTTTTTTCAGTGTCCTGTGGTGTGAGATTAAGTTATCATTTAGGGATTTGTTTTTATCATAGGCATTTATAGCTACAGATTTCCCTCTGAGGAATCTACTAACTGAATCCCATTTGTTTTGGTTTGTTGAGTTTTGTGTCTTATTCATATCAAGGTGTTTCTAATTTCCTCGTGATTTCTTTGAATTCTGTATGTTTAACATCCATGTGTGTAAGATTTTCAAGTCTTCCTATTTACATGTGCATGAATGTGAAAGTGTGAATGCCCATGGCTTTGCAGGCACACACTATGTATATGTAGGCATGCCCATGTATACTAGCATTTGGAGGATAGGTAACAATTTGGGGTTTCATTCTTTAGGCTCCATCTATCTCATTTGCAGAGACAAGATTTCTCACTGGCTGGTACACACTGATTAAGCTAGGATGACTGGCCAAGGAATCTCAAGGGTCCATCTGTTCTTACCTTCCCAGCACTAGGATCACACCCAAATGTCGATAGCCATCTTGCCTAGATTTTTAACATAGCTTCTAGTGATTGACCTCAGGGCCTCGTGCTTACGTGACAAACACTTTACCAGTTCATCTGATCCCCAAGTTTCTTTCTTGGGGATTTCTATTCCTTTTCTACATTCATATACATAGTATATAAACATTCATTTTAAATACTCAGTCTTGTTTTGTGGCCAACAATATTTGATTCGTATATTTATTTCCTCTTTAAGACTGTAAAAGTTGATGTTTTGGATAAATAATTCTGTAGAAGCCTGCTAAAGTTCTAGTTTGTGTATGTTTTCCAAGCTGTTTATTCCATTGTTGATCTTCTGCTTAGTTCTATCAATATCGATCTCTTCAGCTATTTTATTGATGTCTAGTTCACCTACCATAAAAAAGTATAAAATTCAGAAAATTTTAGTAAATCATCATTAGGCTATGCAGCCATCATTTATATTTTATTTCAAAATATTTTTCAGATTCCCCAATAGAATCTTCACACCTACAAACAGAGGAGGAGGCCAAACTGGCATTCAGTCTGCTGTCTAAGAGATCAGAGTTAGACCACCTTAGATTAACTAGAGGGTTGTTCTTTAGTTCTAGGCTCGCCCTTTTTTAAATACCTAAGATGTTGACAAACAAAGAATAAAACATGATCCATTTCTTAGAGCTCAGAAGTTCATTTGAATGAGAGGTGAAGTCCTGGGCTCACATTCAAAGCTATCATCAAATACTCATGTAGAGAAGGTACCCAAGTATTTTAGTTTTCTTACAACTAGAAGGGAATAATAATCTCTAATGAAAATCAGAGAAAACAAAGCATTTGGATTAAGTTCAGATTGTCTCTACTAGCTCTCTCCGGGATCTTTAAATATATTTAAGTGGGAGGAGCATAATGCTGATCTTTATCATAAGTCTTTCAGAAGATCTTAACTTTACAATAAGGTGAGGTCACTTTTTGGGTGTGAAAATTTTCAGCCCCTCCCTTCACTCTTACAGCCTCTAGCCCTTGGGCCATCAAACATATCTCCCTGTCAAAATGTCTATTGTCAGAAGCGTAGTCCTCATCAGGCTGTGTTATCCTACCCAAGCTGCCTCAAGTATGACTGGCGCTGTAATCACAAGGATACAGTTTCTCTGACTGTCTCAGCACCCCTGTTCCTCTGATAGCTAGAGAGATGTACCCCTCAACATCTATTACATCACATTTCAGGGCAGCAAAACTCTGTGGCTGACCACAAACCATCACTTTTGTAGTAACTCATAATTCATTTTCTAGGTCCAGCCTTCCTTTGTTATTAAAATAGCTTAATTCTTAATTATATTTCCATAAAGCAACCAAGGCTGAAAAATGCACTAATTGCTTACTATTCTTTGGTCTACTGTGTCAGAACCACCTTTGTTTTCTAAAAGAGGAAACTAAGGAAGAAAATAAGTAGTTTGCTCAATGCCACTAGCTTAATTAACCAGATTTAAGAGAGAGAATGGTGCTTCTAATTGGTCTGCAAATGCAATCCCTCCCCAGAGTGTCCTTAACTTTTCTGATGCCCACATAGATTCTATAGAGCACTTACATCAGCATCTCTTGGAGAAGACTAGAAATCAGTACATTTTTAAGGTCCCCAGTAAGAGTATAGAATATAGCCAAAACATAACATCAGTGATTTAGACAAATGCTTCACAAACTATAATATTAAATGATATTACTTAAAGCTTCTGTTTAAATGTAGATTATCATCCAATATGGCAGAATATGAAAAATGGCTCAATTTCTCTTTTTGATTAAAAATAAAAAAATCTAGGTACTACAGATGCTACTAGTCTATGGACCGTAATTTAAATACCAAGGTTCTCATTCATTGATCATCGAATGTTTTTGTATGTTCCAGTCTACTGAGTTGCTTAGTGAGCTATTCCTCAAAGCAGGCTTGTTTGGAATGGAGTTTAGGTAACTGTACTTTTAAGACTTCACCAGGTGAATACAATGGGATGTCCATTTGTGAGGCAGAAACTGAGAATCTCACCT
Organism: Mus pahari; assembly: GCF_900095145.1. Taxonomy (NCBI): domain Eukaryota; kingdom Metazoa; phylum Chordata; class Mammalia; order Rodentia; family Muridae; genus Mus; species Mus pahari. The sequence goes on along the minus strand of NC_034596.1, from coordinate 10,550,636 downwards.
CTTTCCCCCTTATGTTTATGTGTGGTGACAGATAGCATGATATATTCATATGTGTGAGTACACATTTGTTTTTGTTTGTTTGTTTGTTTTTACTAGATATTTTGTTCATTTGCATTTCAAATGCTATTCTGAAAGTCCCATATACCCTCCCCCCGCCCTGCTCCCCAACCCACCCAATCCAGCTTCCTGGCCCTGGCATTCCCCTGTACTGGGGCATATAATCTTCGCAAGACCAAGGGCCTCTCCTCCCAATGATGGCCAACTAGGCCATCTTCTGCTACATATGCAGCTAGAGACACAAGCTCTGGGGGTACTGGTTTGTTCATATTGTTGATCCTCCTATAGGGTTACAGAGACCTTCAACTCCTTGGGTACTTCCTCTAACTCCTCCATTGGAAGTCCAGTATTCCATCCAATAGATGACTGTGAGCATCCACTTCTGTATTTGCCAGGCAGTGGCATAGCCTCACAAGAGAGCTATATCAGGGTCCTGTCAGCAAAATCTTTCTGGCATATGCAATAGTGTCTGGGTTTGGTGGCTGTTTATGGGATGGATACCCTGGTGGGACAGTCTCTGGATTTGTACATGTGTTTGTGCATGCAGAAGTCAGACTGAGTGGTCTTTACATATTTTTTCCATCTTAAGCATTGAGGCAGTCTCTTGCATGTAGAGCATGCCAGTTCAGATAGCCTACCTAGCGTTACATTCCTATTCCGTGTGCTGTGAGAGCGTGTGGGCCACCGTGCTCTCTTAGCATTTACTTTAGTGCTAAGGATCTCAACTCAAATCTTCACGCTTCATGCAAAATGCTTTACCCACTAAGCCACCTCCCTCAGCCCTGAGATTTCAGCTTCTTTATGTTTCCAGATTTGCTATCATCCAATCAACAGGAAGCATGGGCCTTAAAGTGATTATAACTTATATGGCAAGGTTGTTTCAGAAGTCAAGTTGTACCTGACACAAAAGGGTCAAGGGACTGTCCATTGTATTTTAGAGGAAGGCAAATTTATGTAAAGTAGGGAAATTATCATCTCTAGCTGGTAACATTTGGAAAGCCACTGGAAGAAAGGAGCAACAGACTTAATGTGTGTTAGTTATGTTTCTACTATGCTATGATAAGGCACTGTAAAACAAAGCAGCATTTATTTGGGGACTCATAGTTCCAGAGGTAGTAGAGACTTTGACCACAATGATGGGGAGCATGGCAGACAGGCATGGCCCTGAAACAGTAACTGAGAGCTTACATCTGATTCACATATGAGATAGAGTGGGAGAGAGGAAGAAAGACGAGAGGGTTAAAGAGAAAGAGGGAGGGAGGAGAGAGAGAGGGAGGAGAGAGAGAGAGAGAGAGAGAGAGAGAGAGAGAGAGAGG
>NC_034596.1:10545160-10549178 GCF_900095145.1 Mus pahari | reverse complement strand
GAGAGAGAGAGAGAGAGAGAGAGAGAGAGAGAGAGAGAGAGAGAGAGAGAGAGACTAACTAGGAATACTAGGCTTTTGAAACCTCCAAACCAGCTCTCAATGACACACCCACGCCAACAAGACCACACCTCCTAATCCATCCCACCAACTGGGAACAAAGAATTCAAACATATGAGCCTATTGGTACCATTCTCATTCAAACCACCATATCTGTGTAGTTATAACAGCCAAGCCAACCTTTATATTAGTTTTAAAAAATGCAAGAAGAGGTTAAAAAATGCAACATAACATATGGAAATTGTCTTTGTAAATGAATTGTTAAACAAAGCTTAACTATTGTAGTCACACAAAATTATCGATCATAAAGGGTTGGGCAAGGAAGGATTTTGATTATTTCTTTTCTCCATGCCACCCTGCTTCTAGCTTCAGTGACAGTCAAGTGTGTAAGATCTACCTTTAAAATACTACTTTGTTTAGTCTGTCCTACAAATCTATCACCATTTCTTCCACTGAGTATAGGAATAAGCCTCCAACTAGAATAATCTATTATAATAGCTAATGTAATGAGAATGGCCTCTTGAGGGGAATATTCTTCCAGACAGAAAAATCTTCTTTAATAGGAATAATATCCCAGTTGGAATAACTGAAGGATGTTTTCTTCAATTCTTCTATCCCTATAACTTCCTACAGAAAGATTAGCCATTTTGTAACATTAAGTCATGTCTATCTTTCACTGTGCAGCCGCTCTGATCTTCCATTGCATTGAAATATCTCTCTGACCACGATGAACAAGACATTTCCCAAATCTGGCCAACCCACCTCTATCTAGTTTAGTTTTCAATGACCTTCTAGGCAATCGTCATTCATCAGTCTCTAAAGTCACAAGTCTCCTTGTTGAGGCTTGAATTACCAGACAAACAACCACCTTAAGGCCTTTGCTCTCACCACTCCCTGTCTGAAAAGCCAATATACATATGGTCAGCTCTTTTGGTCATAGAATCCTCAGTTCAAATACTATCATTTCACAGGATTCTTTGCTTACTATCCTGAACCGGTCACACTATTTTTCCATACTCCTTGAATTTCCCTGCCTAATTTTACATTGGTTTTAAATAACACCTAACAGAAGTTATTACTTCTCATCTTCAACACTTACCATGTTGCAGATGCTCTTTCAGGATACAGAAACTGAGGCCAAGGCCCTTATAGAAATATATTTATATTCCAGAAAATATACCCCTAATTGGCATTAATTTATTTGTGTATATATGTTGCCTGTCTCCTTCCACTAGGCTCCCAAGCCAGCAGGGATCTTTGCAACCAATTTCTACACTGTATGCAGAGAGTCTAGAAGATTATCAATGACATAGTCATAATCCAATAAATATTTGAAAAAACTAATAAATGAATGAAAAATGTTAAAGCATTAAAATGTTGGGGAATTTATCAATTCATCAATTTATCAATATTGGTAGATCCTAATATACTTTTAATCTCATTTCATTTGCTTCTGAGGTTATTCCTCTAAAAGAACTCTGTGTCAACATAATTCTCAACAGCATCACGAGGGTCACTTGGAAACTATTGACAAAGGTAAATTCTTGAGTCTTATCCAGAGATGCTGAAATTTACAGGTGATTCTTGAGCAGAGTAGACTTTGAGGGTAACACAAATGTCTGTGCCCCTTTCCTTAGACACAGGAAACAGGCCAAAAAGAAGATATGGGAGTCTGGGAATAAGACCAGTTCTGCTAACTTAAATTTTCTTTGTCTTATAGCATGATGCTTCATGGCTACTATGTTTGAATTCTCAGAGGACAGTGATACAAATTTGGCAGCCTGAAAAATGACTCCGACAGTGAATATTCACAAAGCATCAGCCCTCAGATACCTCTAAAATTCATCACACATGTCTCCCGCCCTTGCATCTTACTCTGTCCAACATCTAATACTGCAGCATGAGCAGATTCTCTATAAGGGCATTCCTTGTTGTACGTTCAGCCAGCCTCTTGATTTTTTTACACAAGTTACATTTTACTTTATTTATAGCCACAAGACAATTTCTGTCCGAAATCTTTCTGATAAGAGGGTTGTTTCTTGTCCACCTTATTAGATCTTGCAGATGTCAGCTAGCAGCAGCGAATGCTTCTTCCTGTCTCCATGTACTGCAGCTGAGCTTCTCCACTCGCCCAGCAGAGCCTGGCAAGCATTCTCCTGTTGTTTTCCTCGCAGTAGCAGACTCTGCAATGCAGTAGATTTGTTGCTGTTGGCTGAGATTTGCCAGCTGCTGGGTTGTCACATTCTCACCCAAGTCTCAGCTTATCCTCTGTAGAAAAGCTAACGGTGAGGTTGTTCCCTCTTTAAAGCACTGTGTTCAGCAGATTTAATTTCTTTGACTTAAAAGAAAAAAAAAAACAGAAGAAAGGGCATTTCAAAAGCTTGATTTTACCTTTTATATTCAAGTATCTGGATTTGGAATCCTGGCTTGCACTCTGTCTGAAGATGCTTGCACCCTCTTACATGAGATGACATTGTTTCCTTCTATGTCACATCAAATTTCAGAGCACTGAAAGGATATGAAGACTCTAAAGTAATAAATGTAACAATTTTTTAAATTTTCATCTTCACAAAATAAATGTTAATTTTCTCCCAGAAAGGCATTTAAAAAATATTATTTACTCTTCCCCTTGTTTTATTGGAAGGAACAATGATTTTGGAAATCCACAGATTTGGGGTTGAATCATATAGCTCTGGTGTTTACTAATTCCATTACTGTCTCTTAAAGTTTCAGAGTCAAAAATTCTATATTGCTGTAAGAGACTAATCTAATAGAAAGGGAAACTTTTGATTCTGTTGTAGAGGTCCTAAATGTAGACATTGATGGACATTACCTAACTACAGTTGGCATCACCAGAAGTCCTTGCCAGTAGTAATAAGATCACCATACACAGATTATCTGCTATATACATATGCATAGTAGATGATCAGTCAGCAATGACTACTAAATTTCATATGTATGGCTTTACTTGCAACCTCAATTGATGCCAAAGGCCATGCAACTACTTCAATGGTTAGTGTTAACTGTAACTTGACAGACTCTAGAACCATCTAGGCAATAGGTATCTAGCTATGCCCATTAGAAATCATCTTGAATGTATCTTAAGAAAAGCATCTATATACCTATGCTTCATTCCTTTCTTCCACCCTCCCTTGAGTTTCTTTCACCATCCATCCTCTTTTCCCCTTCTCTTCTACCCCCCCCATTCCCTCTACCTCTACCTCTCAAATCATCTACAAATTAATTCCATTTAACTAAATGAGTTTTGACTGTTTAGTTAACTCTATATGACAAACAGGTGTCTTCGTTTTTCTGTGTATTTCATTGGCAGTTCACTCCTTAATATGTCTACCATTTCCACTTCATTTTTTTGCCCATTACTATTCCCCCAGTTCAATTTTCCCATAGCAGGTTAGTTATTCTGTTGTCTATGATGTTTAAGCTCCTAATACATGGCTACAACAAAAGGCTGAATGCATTGCAGGATAAAGGTATCTCTGCTTCTCTCTTCATTCAAAACTTCTATCACAACATGAAGAATTATTGTCTGCTTAAAAATTCTAGACCAGATGGGGTAGTCTCTGGCTAGTCCATCCTTTCATCTTAGCTCTAAATTTTGTCTCTGTACCTATATCCTTTCATGGGTTTTTTTGTTCCTTATTCTAAGGAGGAATGAAGTATCCACACAATGGTCATCCTTCTTGGTTTTCTTTTGTTTTGCAAAATGTATCTTGGGTATTCTAAGTTTCTGTGCTAATATCCGCTTATCAGTGAGTGCATATCTAGTGACTTCTTTTGTGATTGGGTTACCTCACTAAGGATGTTATCCTCCAGATGCATCGATTTGCCCAAGAATTTCATAAATTCATTGTTTTTAATAGCTGAGTAGTACTCCATTGTGTAAATGTACCACATTTTCTATATCCATTCCTCTATTGAGGGACATCTGGGTTCTTTCCAG
>NC_034596.1:10543905-10544922 GCF_900095145.1 Mus pahari | reverse complement strand
CTGTACGGGGCTGCAATCCTGTAGGTGCAACAACAATATGGACTAACCAGTACCCCCTGAGCTCCTGTCTCTAGCTGCATATGTAGCAGAAGATGGCCTAATCGGTCATCATTGGGAAGAGAGGCCCCTTGGTCTTTTAAATTTTATATGACCCAGCACAGGGGAAGGCCAGGGCCAAGTAGTGGGAGTGGGTGGGTAGGGGAGCAGGGGCGCGGGAGGGGGTGTATAGGGAACTTTCGGGATAGCATTTGAAATGTAAATAACGAAAATAGTAATAAATAAAAAAATTAAAAAAAAATTCTAGACCAGTAAGAAATTGAAAGTGGAGTCTAGCTTAACCACCAACTAGGGAGCCTGCATGGGACTTATCTAGGCCCTCTGCACATATGTTACAGTTGGGTATCTTGGTCTTCTTATGAGACACCTAACAGTGGAGGATGATACTTGCTGCTTTTCAGACCAATTTCCTCCTACTGGGTTGTCTCATCTAGCCTTAATAGGCGAGGAGGTACCTAGTCTTATTGCATCTTAATATACCATGGATATTTGATATTCATGGGATGTCTGTCCTTTGCTAAGAAGAAATGGAAGAAAATTAAATGGGGTAAGGGTTTGGGGTGAAGGTAGGTAGGAGGGAGGGCCTGGGAAGAGAGGAGGGTAAACTTCAGTAGAGATGCAGAACAAACAAGTAACAGCACTTAACAGTGAAAAAAAAGAAGAGGAAGAAGAAAAGAAAGAGAGGAGGGGAGGGAGGAAGAAAGAAAGAAAAAGAAAGGAAGAAGGAAGGAAGGAAGGAAGGAAGGAAGGAAGGAAGGAAGGAAGGAAGGAAGGAAGGGAAGGAAGGAAGGAAAGAGGGAAAGGAAGGGAGGGAGGGAGGGGGGAAGGAAGGAAGGAAGGAAGGAAAGGAAGAAAGGAAGGAAGGAAGGAAGAAAGGAAGGAAGGAAGGAAGGAAGGAAGGAAGGAAGGAAAGGAAGAAAGGAAGGAAGGAAGGAAGGAAGGAAGGAAGGAAGGAAGGAA
>NC_034596.1:10520885-10543859 GCF_900095145.1 Mus pahari | reverse complement strand
AAGGAAGGAAGGAAGGAAGGAAGGAAGGAAGGAAGGAAGGAAGGAAGGAATAAACTGGAGTCTGGTTTCCTTTCGGTTTTAAAAGAAAAGGTCCCAGAAATTTATACTCTACAGAAATAATCTTCTGGGTGTGGTCTTCATCTCCAGTGATCTCTAGGCCCAGCAACCCAGCCAATGCTGTCTCCCATAAGCAGTTAGAAACCCTCAAGGATCCAGGAGGAAGCATGGACAACATATTAGCTGGGAGCTTTTAATAGAATGGGAAAATAGCAGAAATCACCTTTGTCTTTGGGAACTAGACATCCTATAGGCTTCCTGGGTAGAATTCCTCAGGAGGCAGGCATGTTTTCAGACATTCTAACCTCTCTCTATTACCTTCAGTGAAAGGCTCTCCCCTTCTCTGTTTGACATTCTCTGCCCCCACGCACTCCCACACTCTGAGTGTTTCTACCATCCGTGCTGATCATTCTTTTGTTGGCTCCATTTAATAAAAGATGATCTCAGCATGGAATGTTATATCAATTTTCATCAATTTAGCATGGTTTGGATAACTCATGTCTATGAGATTATCAGAAAATTCAGTTACAGCAGAGCATCATATAATGTCAACGCATAATAAATCTTGGAAGAATTTTGTCATGTAGACCTGGAAAACAAGGATTTTTGTCACAGGAGAGGGATTCAGGCTGGAGAAGGGAAAGAAAAAGAGGAATCCTTTGAAATATCTCAAAGTGTCTCAAGGGATACCAGTCTAGTATTAGTGTTCTCTGGTGATCCTCTCATGATCTATACCAGTAATTGAATCTAATATCTTTATAAAATCCCATAAGACAACTCTCATCTTGCCAGGCTTTTCTGCCTTAATATTAGAGCTTCTTGACTTCTCAGACTACTTTGGAATCTTCTTCAAATGCCTTGTGACATTGCTCCTGTTCCTCAGTCATCATCAGATTAAACAATTAAATAATTGCATAAGGTACTTTCATCTTTATATCTCAAGTCCTTAAAGATGATGACTGTGTCTATTTTATGTTTATCCTTGGATCTTTTACCAGCAGTCACAACAATGCCTACCTTCCAATCATGAAAGATTGATATGGTAATTATCAAACATCTACTATACAAATCAAGAAATTGAAGCTTGGAAGGTGAGATCAGCTCAAGGTCAATATCGAGTCTGAAGAGCTGGAGAATGAGCCAATTTCTGTGCTGCATGAGCTCACACATTTCCTAGAGTATATCTCTCTCAGTTTCAGGATTCCCAAACATCTGTTTACTTTATTTTCCCTAATTTTTCTTCATAAACATATAAATACTTCTGACCTTCTCATCAGAATCTTCCTCATAGATTTTGGATGGACCTCAACTGTTATCCCTTCAAGAGTCAAACACTGGTGCACAGACATGCACACACACACACACACACACACACACACAAGACACAAACACATACCACACCCAATGAGTTAATTCAAGAGAGATGTTCATTTGTTGGCTAAAATAAGAAACTATAACCAGACTTAGAATTCAAACAGATAAGGTGCCAACAATTTTGTCAAACATATCATAGAGATCTAATAAAAATTTAAGATGAAGAAAAATTAAGATGATTCTATGGCTAGAAAATAAAACATTATACCCACAACTAGTAGTTTTGGGGAAAGTTCTAGAGGGCTCAGAAGAAAATTCCAACCTTATGGATGTTGCACAGCTATGATATGGAATCCCTATCCTAGAAGTCAAAATATGAGTGAGGACAAGTGAAAAACCTAGAAATGCTCGTCTTATTTCCATGAGCTTTCTGATATCTCACAAAACCTGCAGAATGTTTGGATGAAGTGAAAGATAAATATCACCTGAGTTCTGAGTTCCTAGGGCCAGTGACGCCCTACATTTTTATCTAGAAACCATTTTGGACTTCCTGCATACTACAGGCTTCATCCATTCTAGAAAAGAATCCTCTCAGAATATATCAGCCATACCTTTATCTCAAAGTGCAGCATCTAAAGCTGTTGGCATCCTTTTGCAGCCCAAACTTCATTTAAGTAATTTATAGGTAGAAGAGAATGTCTAATTTGCACATAACTGATGGCAGGGGAATGAAACATGAGTTCAGTAATATTTCATCTGACTTGGCAACACTGTAGCTCAGAGGTTTTTAAAAAATTTCCCCATTATTCCAGCAAAAGACATCCAGGTATAATACTTTCACAGCCTCAGGATTACAGTTTGTCCCGGGCTTAAAGCCCCTGTGTTATCATTTCAGCATAACCCATGGCTACCAATTAAATTCCTGCTTCAGGATGCTCTAAGGCTACTGATCAACCCCCAACTCGCAGCATTCTTTCTTTTAAGCTTATTAGTGTATTTTTATTTGTTCTATAAATTAACCTTTCTTTGTTGCTGAGTGTGGGTGCATGTAGTTGAGTGTGACATTACCCATATGTAATAACTCCTATAAAGACAGATCATCAAATGCCTTTATCCACAGTCAGGTTCTATTCCCCTTTACTAAATGTTCTTTCTATTTTTGAATATTTTTTGAACCTTCTAGGGACCTTTCCTCCTTGCATTGTACCTCACTCTGACATTTCGTAGGTGTCATGTATTAGGTACAATGTGGCAACTGTCAGAGTCAATCTTGTGGACAGGTCATTCAGCTTGAGGTTCAAAATAACACCACGATGTACAACACCATTATGTTCTTCCTTACAGACAAGAGAGTGCCCAAGCTCAAAGCAGCAAACCCAGCCTTCCAGCTCAGGCAGCCACAGCACTATTTGCTGTCCACAAACTTTACCACAGTCACTTCTCCCCTACACCCTCTCTCCTTTCCTGAGAATTTCCTGAAAGTGGGATTTGTGTCCTGTTTATCTCCTATTTTAACCTGCCCATCAGACTCTCGCTTCCTGTCAGTGTGTTCCCATGGATCTAGACAGTGAGTCAATATTTGCTGGATTTAATTGAATTCCATGGGTATCCAATTTAAAATTCTGTGAGCTCTCCTTGGACCATCTAGATATGACCTTTTGAGCTCTTATAACAGGCCGGCTCACTTTGTACTTCAATATTTTTGTGGCTTAATTTGCATAAACTCCTTGGCATCGCTGTCTGCAGCTATTTACTGTGCAGGAGAGCTAGCTGGCCTGGCTTTTATTCATTCAGCTGCTGTTGTAGGAAGTGGGGAGGGAATTCGATTTGTCCAGAAGGCTGAGAAGCATTTATGAGGATTGATGGGTCTACACAGAAAGCTGCTAGGGTTTTCAGGAGGGCACAGCTCAGGAAGTGCCTCGAACAGAGATCCCTGCAGACACATCGCTCTCCATGTCAGGCCCACCTGGCATAGCTGCTGCTGTTACCACGTTATAACTCCCAAGCAGCAGGAGGCAACCTAAACACACAGCCACTGTTTCTCCCAGCAAATCCAGCAGGCGTTATTTGTGAGGAGGTGTAAATCTGAATTCAGGAGGGCAAGTGAACATTGGTTTAGAGTAATAACTCTTGATATCCTATCAAGCCTTCGCTGTGACAGAAGAGATGCTCCTTCCGATAACTAGGGAGTAAAGAGGTGGGGTGATACAGGAGACGTTGTGATATCAATATGCTTTTAGGATTTCCTCAGAATTATGAAAAGATTGCTATTTCATTTCTAAATTTGAGGTTATAGTTTGGATATTCAATGTAGCCTAAAAAGACAATATGTCAAAAGACTAGCCTCCAAGTGACAATTTGGAAGGAAGGAAGGGTCTTTGAAAGGTGGGGCCTAATATGCTGCGTTGCTGCAAAACCACAATCAACAGAATCTCCATGACTGCAGGCCAAAGTAGACTTTTAGTCTCTTTAAGTTGATTAGCTCAGGTGTTTGTTATGATAATGGCCAGCTAACACATTTGTTCTATGCACACACACACACACACACACACACACACCACACACACACACACACACACACACACACACCCCACACACACACACACACACACNACACACACACAGACAGAGAGAGACAGACAGACAGAGAGAGAGACAGACATACAGACAGACCAACTGACCCTGGATTTCCTAGATTACTGGAATGAAATTCTTAAAGATAGAAAATTTATTTGGTTGTTGCTGATATTCATAAGCAGGCAACACTAGCATAAAATGCATAATAATTATTATCATAGATCATATCTTCTATGCCACAATAGTTGATAGGGCCAAACAAAGGAAAATAAAATTTGCATATGGTTTTCCAAATTACTTATATCTTATACTTTCTGGCAAGAAATAACTTCTCAGGAGGTGTGCAAGATCTGGGAGAGAAACGAACATGAGTTAGTTAATTCACAGAAGTGAAATTGAAGTTCTAATATATACACTAATACCAGAAAAATGGGAAACAAACTTTAATATGCACAATAATATTGAAGTATGAACTACCAAACATGACAGCAAAATCTCAGAGACACAACGTGAAGTAAACAGAAAGATCAAAGAGCATAGACTAATACGAAATTCATCTATGTAAGAGCTGTGCAAAAGAAAGATAATTTTTCCAGTAGAACAAATACTGAAGCTCTAGGGTTGCTATGTATGTAACTATGGCAACTGTACTGCAGTATTTGACATGCTTTTCCTACACTATTATCTCTCTCTTGTTGGCCTGGTCAGCACCTACTCATCTTATACCCCAAGGTTCAGGGCAAGTATTCATCAAAACTTCCCTTCTCCTTTACAGAATTTTCTCTGGGAAGCAGTTAACAGAAACCAGGACCCATGAGCAAAGTGGGTCATAAAGAGCTCTAGTGTACAGACCTTTGACTTACAGGAGATCTATTTTCAACAGAACTTACAGTTCAAAAACACACAAAAAAGGGAGGGATGTAAAAGTTAGGAGTCTAAGCTCACAGTTTCTCATTAGCCTGGAATAAAGAGGCATGTGCCCTATCCCTTCCAGAAAATTCCCTTCCTCTTAGTTATCATGTGGGGGAAGTGTAGATTTTTATGTTCCAGAAAGCATTGAGCAAGGCTATGTTAGCCTATGTAATATCAAGTCAAGGAGGGATTCTTCTGCAACTTTTATAGGCTGCACATTAGAAAGTCCTCATTTTAAATTCTTATGTAACAGAATTTTACTGAATATTTTAAAAGTTACAAAGAACAGAGTATACCCAGAATACTTTGGGCACAGGTCCCCAGACTAAAATCCCCATGCTTGTAAGCTGGACTCTGAAGCATGTCTCATAGGACATTTCTCTTTAGTAATTTGAAAAGAATGGCATGCTTCTCACTTTGAAATTAAAGGGCATGACTTTGGAAAGATTACACAGTTTTATAAAATAGGATCCATAATTGATCAAGGGTAGTATAAATTTGACGTGACTATAAACTGCAAACCATGGCTAAGCTGATCTCTTCCAGTGTTCTAAAACCCTCCACTGTAACTTCTCTGATCATAAGAGAAACAAACTTCAGCCAAACTTGCGATTGATCTCTATTAAATATTCACTTGCTGTGAAGTGTAAAATAATGTGTGATCTAAGTTTCATGGAATTGTGTTCTAAAAGTAGGGTAAAACTGCAATTCAGTTCATTTTGGGAGACCTTCATTCATGGATATGTTGCGTGCTGAGAGCTGCCATTGCGTCCTTTCTTCTCATGCTGAGAGCTGCCATTGCATCCTTTCTTCTCATGCTGAGAGCTCCCATTGCATCCTTTCTTCTCATGCTGAGAGCTCCCATTGCATCCCTTCTTCTCCTGATCTCTTCTGTCTGCATGTTGCTTCTTCCCTCCTAATCTCTGTCCAAAATTCATGTCTTTTGCTTTGTGTTTCTTTGAGTTTAACCAGAGTTGCCTGCATAGCCATGGGATTAGAATTATCCATTGAGGTACACAACGAAAGATAATGGGTCCCTCTCTCCAAGAGCCCATCAGAAGCCTGTATATTATTGTTAGTGTTCCATGGGCCTCTTCGGAATCCATGATTTTCTGTTGATAGGGCCAGGCCTAGTGCAAGCAATCACTGGCATCTAGTAAGTTGGGATTGCACTGGCTATATCACGTCTAGAGGATGGATTCTGTTGCTCTTCTCCCTGACCGTTGAGTCACCCCCCTTTCTGCAATGTTCCCTGACCCTTAGAAGGTATAGTGTAAATAACTTATTTAGGACCCGTTATCTGCCTCTCACTCCTGTCATCATGGGCAGACTCTCTTGCCTTTACTATCATTCACTAGAAGGAGCTTCTTTGATTAGGATTGAGAGTAGGCTTTGTCTAAAGACAATTTAAAAGATAGTTTGATATTATATCTGTTTAGCTAATCACCAGTAGTGATTTCCCACCTGGGACCTGGGGCATCGCAAGGCAGTTATTTTTCATTTTTATTACATTTATTATTTGTGTGTGTGTATGTGTCATCACGTATGCCATAGTGTACATGTGGAGGTCAGAACGTTACAGGCAGGACTCAATTTTTTTTCCATCTACCATGTGAGTCCCACCCAAGATTTGAACTCATATTGCCGAACTGGCAGGAAGCACTTTTACCCATTGACCCACCTTGTTGGCTCATGGAGGCATGGCTTTTTAGCCATGTTTAGAGCATTAGAACCAGGAGCTACTGAATGTGGCAGGCCCCAAATCCAATCAGTGAACAGATGGTTAACTCTGTAATAGTGGTACCATATTGCACATGTAAACACACTTTGTCTCACATGTTGGTTTTATAGTTTCTACAGTTCACTGCTGTTTAAGGCAACTGATTCCTTTTCTTTTCATAAAACCTTCCTAACAACTTCAAATATTTACAAAGCTATCTACCACAGAAGTTTCCAGTTCAAGTACAGATTGAGGAATAGTAGTAAAAGAATGAAGTTGAAAGGCCACAATTTCAATTACACACAAGAATGTGTGTGTGTGAGTGTGTGTGTGTGTGTGTTTGTGTGTGTGTGAGAGAGAGAGAGAGAGAGAGAGAGAGAGAGAGAGAGAGAGAGAGAGAGAGAGAGAGAGAGAGAGAGAGAGAGAGAGAGAGAGAGGGGGGNGAGGAGATAGATATGGGGAAGAAGAGGGAGAGGGAGAGGGAGAGGGAGAGGGAGGGGGAGGGGGAGGGGGAGAGGGAGGAGAGGGAGAGGGAGAAAGGGCAAACAGAACATTGGAAGGGGCTATAAATTCTCAAAATCTGTCCCTAATGATGTCCTTAATCTGGCAAGGCTGGACCTCCTAAAGGTTCCATAACCTTCTAAACAATACCACTAATTAGAGACCAAATATCCAAATACATAATCCTATGGAGAACATTTCTCAATAACAGTTTACTCTGAGTGGATAAAGATACCTGCCCCCAAGCCTGGTGACCGGAGTGCCATAGAAAGAGAGCCAAACCCTGAAAATTGTTTCTGATCTCTATGTGTGTTATAAAATGCATGTGCACATGCACATGAACATGCACACACACTCACACTAATAAATTAAAAATGTATTTATACTTTAAAAATAACAATGCTAGAGAGGGTGAGGAGAAGAATAATCCTTATACTCCTCGGGGGAATATAAATTGAATATAGTATACATCGGATAGAAATTCCTAGAAAAAAACAACTACTGAATTTCTGTACATTTCAGCTACCTATTGATGCATATCTATGCATATATGGATTAAAATTGGCATTTAGAAATGCCTGTATCTCATGTTTATGGTGATACTCAAAATTGTTAAGATATGAAATCAATTTATATGTATAACATCAAAGAAGAAACAAAGAAAATATAATATTTAACCATAATAGGACATTTTTGCCATAACAAAAAATGAAATCTTCTAAATTTGATCTATAAGTATTAAAAGACCTACTAAAGAATGAGAATGGTATCAGTATGTCAGAGGTAAGCGATGAAGAAAGATGGTTGGATATAATTACTGCATATATGTCTGTTAAAGCACAATATACTCATTGATAAACAAAATTGATGTGTTAAAATATTTTTAAAGAATTACCATAAAAGCAAATACACTTATCACTTTTAAAATAAGACTGTGTAATTTATTGAGATAGCCTGAGTAGCCATCAAATGAATGAAGACAAAATAATAAAAAGCTAGAGTATGAGTTCCTTTTTATTATTTTTTCTAAAGCAAAACTTTACCAACAGGGCCACACTGAAATGACTACTCAGTGATTCTTTGGTGACTAGCCAATTGTCAAATGTTACATTATTAATTATTCTAGCCCTCAATACTATATGATCTTCCATTTAAGACATGGTTTTCCACTACTCTTTCCTCTAGTGAATTTCAATGATGACAAATCAGTAATCTACCATTCCCTTGGAGATTAGCTGCCATCTTTTAGGACATAAAACAGACCTGTCCCTGAATTCAAGTTTTTAATTCATCTGGGCATCAGGCAATTTCCATGTGTTTTCTGCATTATACATGACTAACCTAGAAACTCATGCTTTAGTAACTACTGAAGGGAAATCCTCAGTTATGTATTATAAGAAATGTATTTGAGAAGGTTCATAGCTATATGTAAACTCTGTTCCCTCAAAAATTTATACATTGAAGTCCTGAATCCCATTACCCTATATTGGGCAGAGTATGGCACTATTGCTGAATACAGCGGTTATCCGTAGAAATGGTTAAAATGAGATCACACTCAAGTAAGATGTATTTTTATCTTAGGTCGACTTTCTCCATCCAATTATCACAAACTTGGATACAACACTTATTTCTTACAGCTCTAAAAGTTAAGAAGGCCATCAATGTGGTGGCAAATCTGGTGTCTGGGAGGTGTTGCCTAGAATATCGATGAATGGTTTTAGTTTATATCCTCATACAGTGGAGCAGAAAGATCAGGAGCAGAAGTGTACTCCACTGTTGCTTCTTACAAAAGCAATGGGTATAAGAATTTCAATGCACAAATTTTGGAAGGCATAAGCAACACTTAATGTAAGAACATGAATATTGTTGTAAACCATGCGATGAGAGAGACACACCAATGAGAGCACCAGCCAGTCAGAGTTATACTTTACCTAGCCAATGAGCTATAAGAAATTAATACTCTAAAGGAAACATAGACCTGATAATACATGGACTCTTGAGGGTTAGCTTCCATAACAGTGAGATGTATATTTCCATTGTGTTAAAACAGTCAGCTTTACTGAGTTATTATGGAAGTAATAGCCAACCAAAACTCACTGATACTCAGCTTATATAAATTGATTTAGCCACCACATATCGGCATTATTACTTTCAGTGGGTACATAGGTTCTACATCACTCTTCGGAAGTTTTCAAAATACATTTTCTCCTTGTCCAATTGAATGTCTCTCTTTAAACCCATAGAGAGTATTCTAATGTGAAAACTAAAAAACCTACAGCCTTGTGGACTTAGCAGTCAGTGTCTATAACTTCAACCACCTAATCAGGCTATATCACCTTCCTCTACAGTACAGGGGAATGCCAGGGCTAGGAAGCAGGAGTGGGTGGGGTGGGGGGCAGGGTGGGGGGAAGGATATGGGGACTTTGGGGATAGCACTTGAAATGTAAATGAAGAAAATATCTAATAAAAAATGGGAAAAAAAGGAAGTGGGGAGAATATGTTCATCCTCACAGCTCCCCACTTTGTTATGACATCCTAAGGCCACATCACATTCACACTGTAGATCCTTTATCACTAAGCTCTCTGGAACAGAAAATAAATAGTTACCTTTGGACACTGGTAGGGTCAAGATCTAAGGGTCAACAGATCTTGGTTTCTGCCAAGGGCCTTCTTCCTGCTTTAAAAATGGGTGGTTGATAGAATCAGACACCACACTAGCCTGTACTAATAATAGCCTCCCAAGAAGAAGCAGATGTCAACTACATTTTTAATATGAACCCTGACTATCTAGGGAAATTAAGTTTCTGAGCCTAGATCCCTGTACTGCATTTTGCCATGATAAAAGCAGCCATGTGATTATAAAGTCGGCTTTTACAGCAAGCAGTAAAAGGAGATCCGGGATTAGAATAGACCTCAGTAGATGTCTAAAGAAACAAATAATAGATCCTGTCCTGATACCCTAGTTACTTAAAGGAAATATATATGTAGGCTATCTTTACTGAGCAACAGTCCTTAATTTTGATTTACTGCACATGGGAATAAATGAATGGCTTCTTGAGTAGATATTTAGAGCTTGTATGTGAGTTTCTATGGCTCTAACAGGCAGAGGTGCCAAAACAAAAACAAAAACAGAAACAGAAAACAAGCTCAAACAAACAAACAAACAAGCAAAAACCTCCCCTGAAATATGGATTCATTTGGTAATGTTAGCAGAGCAGACATTTTACCAGGCATGATTGTGACTAACTGTCCCTAGCTAGCATTGAAAGCATTTGGATAGACTGACTTCTAGAGCTTGCTGGCCAGCTAGTCTAGATAATCAGGAGTTAGAGCTCTGAGTTCAGTAAAAGGCCAAATTTTAAGAGATATGAGGTCACTCCTTGGGGACTGTCATGGAATATTCCTAGCTGCTACTAACACTAAGGTTAAGAATGCTCTCAAACTGCATCAGAAGCCTCGGCAGAGATTCCTACTTGTTACAACTTTCCTACTTGATATTTTCTGCCAGTGTATTTAAAACTGCCTTGACTTAAAATTCTCTTTTGTTCTGTTAGTATAAAAACTTCATGAAACTGTTACTACTTGGGAGCGTGATATTGAAGCTAACCTGGAGCTGTGATCCTGTTCCATGCACATTTAATCATGCTGGACTTAAAAATAAATGATCAGTTGTACTTCATGAGGTAAGAATGCTGAGGCAGTGCATGAGGGGTGTGTGTGTGTGTGTGTGTGTGTGTGTGTGTGTGTGTGTGACAGATTTTCAACCTTGGGTGTCATTCTTCAGATCCTATCTTGTTTTGAAATAGAGTCACCCACTGAGACCCTATTCTGGTACTCACTTCTTAGGTGAAGCTAGCTGGCATCAAACATGTATGATCTGCCTGTCTCTGCCTATGTCACCACCAATGTTTGTTTCATGGGTGCAGGGGATCGAACTCAATCCTCAAGTTTGCACAGCAGACATGTAGCTGAGTGTGCAATCTCCCTAGCCCATTAGATCCGTGCTTTTTCTATGGATATAATGGATATGATAATTAACTTAAAACATTATACAACAGATATTAATATTAAAATACTGTGTTGTATACCTCAGCTATATATGATGAGGCCCAAAATATATATGTAACACTGAATAAAAGCTTTTCTTAGAAGAGGGCTAAGAGACACAAATGAAAGATTTTGTATTTCTTCCAGATTTCTGAAAAGATACTAAAAAGCACAAACATATGCAATATTAATCTCACAGACAACAAAGTCATTGCAACTAGTATCTGGATCCCCTTCAAAGAAAAACAGTGCTGTATTTGAACTCTATTTCCTATTACATTTTAAGATATCTGAGAGCTTGTCTTACCTGAAATCACTGTTCTCTAGAAATTGATTTATTTACTCCAGCTTTCAGAACCCAACTTACCATTGAAATTCAAATGAAGCACTGCATAAATGCACCATCAACTTCCATGAATCTCAGGCAGGAGTCAGAAAGAGTGTGGGTGACACCTGGGAGGCCCTGTCCCTGTTCTGCTTTCCCCATTTCATGGGGCTTTGTATCATTAAAACCCACTTGTGCTAAACACTGCTATAGCTAAGCTAATCAATCTATGGTGACTGCTATTGTTATCTTAGGAACTTAAAGCTCTTCCTTGAATTATGTCTGAGGAACAGTAGGTCATTTGAGAACATTCCTGATTTAAAAGTAAACACATATCTTCTATTTCAGTTAAAATTCTGACAGATATTTCCAGTTACAATGATGCCCTGAAAGAGTTTTAGTTTCTGCAATGATAAGACATACCACTTAAAAATAGTTTTGCTGTGGGGTTAACTCTGCTGAACTCTCATTTGCCTGTGTCCTTTAAGGCTCTGAAGAAGACAAATAATATATTCCAAGAGTTATGTGATTTCATAAAACTTGTTGAAGAGATGTGCTTAGGCAATAGATAGTTAGCATGATTGCCTTACCTCTTCATCTTGTCACTGCTTTGTGAGGTGGAAGCTCACAAAGACAATGCCTTTATGAGAACATACCCTGGGGATAGTGCGAAGCTGACCTCATGGCTAAGCAGGAAGGTCTAGAGTAGACTGTGTGTCAAAAAGACGAAGTCCTAGAGCACCTGGTGCTATAACTAAAGGAGGAGCAGTGAGTGTGAACGACACAGAGCTGTTAGACTGCAGAAAGCCTCAGATCTTGTTACTTAGAAGCAAAAGAGATGCTAAATATTTCTTAAACCTGAAGATTATCTTAAAAATTTATTTCTCACCAATTTAAAAATTTAACCATGCATTGAAAAACATTTAATAATCATTATAAAAGTTATTTTGCTAAGCTCCTTACTATGCATGAAACTTCAGGATGCTATCCATTATATTTTCTTTTTTGTTGTTCTTTGATTTTCCAACCATCTTGGGATAAATACAGAAAAATAAAGCCAAAATGAGTATTTAATAATATTACTACTTTAGGGAAATTAAAATCATTAACAATTTTTCTGTGGTTTAAAATGAATAAATATGGGAAGGATCTGGAAAAGGAAAAAGTGATTAAAATATTTTATGCAAAAATGTTTTTCAATTAAAAAATAATAAGCAGTTAGAACTTTCTATCTATATATGCTTCCATACTTTAGCTTGTCATAAATATTAAATGCAATATTTATTCTTAAACATGAAATATAAAATAATATCCTGGACAAAATGGTCAAATAGTATTCAACCAAATAAAGAAAATGTTATACTAGAGATATGACAATTAATAATAAATATGACAGATTTCAAATCTTTTATATTTTTAAATGAAATTTATCTGAATTCTTTGAGAGTGACATGTGTGTTAGTTTGAATAGGAAAGATCCCCATAAACTCATGTGTTTGAATGTTTAATCTATAGGGAGCGTGGCTTTTTTGGAGTAGGTGGGGATTTGTTGGAGGAAGTGCATCACTAGGGTGTAGGTTTTGGGATTTCAGAAGCCCAAGTCTAGGCTCCGTGGCTCACAGTTCGCTTCTTGCTTCCTGCCATGCAGACGTAGAACTCTCAGGTCCTTCTGTAGTGTCATGCCTGATCACACACCGCTCTGCTTCCTGCTACGATAAAAATGGATTAAACCGCTGATACTATAAGCCAGCCCCAATTAAACGCTTTCCTGTATAAGACTTGCAGTGCTCGTGGTGTCTCTTCACAGCAGTAGAAACCCAAAGACAATGCACAATTTATTTTTGTTATATTCACCCCTCCCTAATTCCTCTCAGATAGAACCACTCTTTCTACATCCTTCCAACTTTTAATGGCTTCCCCCCCACACACCAATATTCCACCAATTCCAATTTACAACGTGTGTGGGTCGTTGTCAAGCAACTTTAGTTGCTATCAGTTTTTGACATCTGCCACTTAATAATCTTTCTGCTTTCCTTTCTGCTACCAAAGGCAGGTAGTGTAGGTACTCCATTTGTAGCAGAAAACTCCCCTGATATTTACTCTCTGATAACCATTATTCACTACATAAAGAAATTTCTCCCATAAATTCATTGTTTTTAATAGCTGAGTAGTACTCCATTGTGTAAATGTACCACATTTTCTAGATCCATTCCTCTGTTGAGGGACATCTGGGTTCTTTCCAGCTTCTGGCTATTATAAATAAGGCTGCTATGAACATAGTGGAACATGTGTTCTTATTACCAGTGGGAACATCTTCTGGATGTATGCCCAGGAGACATATTGCTGGATCATCTGGTAGTACTATGTCCAGTTTTCTGAGGAACCACCAGACTGATTTCCAGGGTGGTTGTACAAGCTTGCAATCCCAAGAACAAGCCAGCATCTGCTGTCACCTGAATTTTTGATCTTAGCCATTCTGACTGGTGTGAGGTGGAATCTCAGGGTTGTTTTGATTTGCATTTCCCTGATGATTAAGGATGTTGAACATTTTTTGAGGTGCTTCTCAGCCATTCGATATTCCCCCATTGAGAATTCTTTGTTTAGCTCTGTGCCCCATTTTTAAATGGGGTTATTTGGTTTTTTGGAGTCCATTAAGACAGGGATGTCTTAAGAGCTGTAATAATCCAGACAAGACCTGAGGAATCCTTAGAGAAATTGGTGCAAGTAGAAATGAAAAAAAAAAATTAAAAATCAACTAGCTGTATATCGACTGTAAAAAGGAAAGGCTAGGTAGAAATGCATTTGTGGTTCTAAGGTTTATGGAGTCCAGAAGATGATGGAACCATTTCCTGAGGCCAAGAACAACACAGCATGGGTCTGGGAATACAGCTTAGTGGGATGACCTCAGAAGACAAGCCTGAGGGTGACGCCTGTAATCCTAGTACTCAGGATGTGGATGCAGGAACATCAGGAGTTAAGGATTATCCTTGGCTATATAACAAATTAGAAGCCGCCCTGGACTACATGAGATCCTGTGTTGTAATCTGTTAGATATTTTATGAGACAAGAATGATTAGAAAAGAGAGGCTACAACCCCTAATCTAATACCATAGCTGTTAAAGTCAGGAGAAACAATAACCATTAATGTTATCTTATAATCAAATTTATGCTACTAACCATGCTAAAAGTTTCTTGTGAGTTCTCTTATCCAAGTTGCATACAAAACCTATAAATAAAGAATATTGATATTAAACAGCAGAAAAATGTAATGACGATCATACGAAACTGATCTACTTGTAGTCCAATCTTGGCTCAAGTGGTTTACTCTCTGTTTGGTTAGGGCATAGCATTTAAACAGCTCTGTGTTTAAGCATTCTGATAATAATTACTTAAGGCTTTGACAGGATGTATTGTTTATAACTGTGCCTGGGACATGATAAATGTTGGATAAATATGAACAATTATTTTTAATTTCCTTAAAAGAAGCTGAATTATAGAGGCAATAGCTACTTAATAAATCTCACTCAATAAATGGCTATTTTCATTCACTTCCTAGATCACATGTAACCGTTGAGACAGGCAAATTCCTGGGTAAGGCAATGTGGTCAATGTCACATCCTTGGGAGACACCTCCTTAATCAGTGGATAGAAACTAGAGTACAATTTGCCTAGACTAGCTCAAGGCTCAACACCATCAAATGACAGGAAATATTACAAGCTTTTGTAGGATATGTGGGGGAGGGGTTGTCAATAATTTTTCAGAGCTTCAGAAAGTAAAAGTGAATAAATTAATAAATTCAAAATAAGTTATAATTAAAAGACATTGCTACATTTAGCCAACAGAAACTTTCAGGGGATAACTAGGGACACCTAAGGTCAAACATCAAATGAAAATGTGTAAGAAATGACTGCACAGGAGAGAAATGGAGTGGAAATTGTAAATCTATGAATAGAGTGGGGAGCAGTGATTTTTTCTGGTGTAACTTAAGTGAAAAGTTAGGGGAGATGTTCATGGAATGGGAAAATCTTTTTTTTTTTTTTTTTTTTTTGGTTTTTTGAGACAGGGTTTCTCTGTGTAGTTCTGGCTGTCCTGGAACTCATTTTGTAGACCAGGCTGGCCTCGAACTCAGAAATCCGTCTGCCTCTGCCTCCTGAGTGCTGGGATTAAGGGCGTGCGCCACCACGCCCGGGTGGAATGGGAAAATCTTAAGAATTTTTATTTCTGTGTACAGACAAGACCACTGACAAGAAGGAGGTAAAGATCATGGGGAATAGCCAATCAATGAATCAAGAATCAAAGAGGATGTAGGGGTCCATAGTACAGTGACAACAGTGGCGCCTGCTCACCTTGGAAATGAAAGACAGAGGCTCCTTGGAGTCAAGAGAATGGAAGATATTTTAATATTTAAGTGTGAAGGGAGTGGGTGGAACTGATTCCCTAGAGACTTCTGTTTGTTTGTGTGAAGAAAGCAGTATTTTTGAAACTGTCAGGAAAGAGACCTTGAAGAAGAATGAAAATTTATCTGGATGAATAAGAGTGAGATTGCAGAATATAAGTTTGGCCATCCCAGTGTAAAACAGCTAATTAAGCAGCTTGTCCAAGGAAACATTTGCTATTATAAATACCCCATCCACAGAATAAGTTAGAGAGGATAAAACACATAAACAACCCTTTTGGATAGAGATGGTCCTGCTAGCTAATATTCATTTAATAGGGCATGGTATAATATATTTCAATAAGCACAATGCATGAATGTGTGTAACTAGGCATGCAGCATGTGTCAAGAAAATTCTTGTACAGGCAGACCACAATGTGGCATTCAGACATTGTATTTGTGTGTGTGTGTGTGTGTGTGTGTGTGTTTGTGTGTGTGTGTGTGTGTATGTAAACAAAAAGAACAAAAATTCAAATTCTGATTCTGTGATCAATGTTTCAGTCAACTGACCTCACTAAAAATGTTTACCTATCAATTACTTGAGCTTCAATTACTCCCCACCCCAAAACAAAAAGAGGCTGAAGGAGAAATCTTCTAAGGATGCTTAAGACAGCATGAGTCTGTTTTACAAATAATAATGCCCACTGCTTATCCTCTCCGCTGCCTAAACCAACAGGGGTTTAAAAAAATATATAACAGGATATAATTTTAAGCTGCTGTTAAAGAGCTGTATTAGTGAAAGCACTTGGATTCAGGCTGTCCTTGCTATCCCAAGGCAGGTGTGCAGCTAGGGTGCAAAGAAGGGATGCTTCCTTCTTATCTCCTTCTGCAGCTTCATGTGCTGCTTAATCCCCAGCGAGGGAGAGGACGGCAGCACAGTTCCAGGGGCTTAAGTGCTCATATCTGGTGATGCAGCGGGATCACTAAGACCCTATCCACACATTCAGATACATTTGAGAAGTCTTTCCTACTTCAGCATCCTCTGCACAAATGGACAACTTTATTGTGCCTTTATGAATAGCTCTGCAAGCCAAAGTTAAGGTATTAGGTATTCAGCTTCAAGCTATTGCAGCAGACAACAATATATATAAAATGCTCATTATAAATCCCGATGGTGAAAACATAAACCACATTAGAAGGTGACCAACTAGGAGTCCTGATTCTTTCTTCTTAATGGCACTCAGATATTTTCACCCAAATTATATGGTAATTATTTTATTACAACAGAAATTAAAGCACCTAAAGATTTATTCACTGTCTCCCTATAGTCAGTGGTGAAAGGTATAAACTCCGATAATCTTCTCTAGCAGATATAATGACATTCTTTTAATTGCTGTGATTTGTTATTTTATTTCTTCTCTTGCTTCTCTCCAGACATACAGGTAATAGATGGGACTGGAGGGTCTAGAATACGATAGGCATTTATTAAGATGTGTTGGAAAATATCCTTAGACCCATCTTGGCATCTCAGTACACAGCACATTCTTGCATGCTTAGAGAGTTTCCTCAAGAGGCAGCATAAGGACTCTCTCTGCAGCTGGACTCCACTGCCACCCTACAGTGACACACTGCACCCAAATCACCCTGGTTCATACTGTGTGAGAGCACTCTACCTAGAGTTCCAACAAGGAAGTGTGGAGCAAGGCCACCCATCAGTAGATGGAGACTTAGAGAAGGAAGATGCAGTTGAGATCATGTTATAACTTCATCACAATGCCTTCTACCAGTCGCACTAATCCTGCCCATAGAAAAATAAACAAATTTGTAAATCTTATAATTCCACTTGCATTCAAAACTAGAATTCACATTGTTCTTGATTAATAATCTTGCCATTTAAAAACCCCACCTAGTCAAAGCATATGCCCAGACACAAATGCATTTATAAACATTTTTCTCATCTGTGACTGAAGTTCAGTCATCAATGTAGCTTTGGAGTAAATGGGCATTTACTCTTAATGTGAAACAGCAATGGGAAATCACATTTACTCTGAGAGAGAAATGAATTGGTGTCAGAAAATGAACTCTTATCAACACAAATAAATCAGAAATGTTCATTGAGAAATGCTAGTCCAGAAAATGATGCAATGTGTGTAAAAATAAAGCAAGTTAAATATGGAAAAGAGATATATTAAAAATCACCTCAGCTTCACAGTAGAATTGCTATAATCAGAAAAAAAGAAATGATTTTTACAAATGAGTATTGTCTTATGATAGATTAATAATTTTGCTGCTGAACACTAAAGAATTTACACAGATGATTAGCTTCCATGGTACAAAAGTGACCAAACTCATTATCAGTATGATAGTCTGTAAAAGCACGCCATTTTCTAAATGCAGCATGAAAACACATCACTAAAACTTTCGCTATAACCCTACTTAAGTATAAATTTATCCACTAAATCATCTTTTTATGAGTCTAGATTTCAAGCAATATGACACCATTTGAGAATGATGAAGCTATATAGCAATTTCCTCAGAGATGAAACATTGCACCCTGGATTAAAGCTCATGAGACTAGGAAACTAAACAGACTTCACAAGGCTAAGAAAGTTGAAGCTTACAGGAATCACAAGGTGGGGCCAGAATTACAAGACCTGCCCACAAGGCCACAGAAGCATAAACAACCCCTCAAGGAGGAGGATTTGACCAGCAGTGCTTCCTGGAGGAGATTGCCTAAATGTAGACCCATCCATAAGTAGTGCAGGGAACTCCAGGGATACACCTTCCATGAGTTACCTCATGTCAGGGTGGGCTTTTCCATGTCATAGCTGAATTTTAGCCATCCCTGTTCCAGTAACCAACCTCTAACCCTATAAGTAGGCCCATTAAAATCAGTGGTTCATGAAGATGGAGTTCAGTGTAATTGTTACTTTGGTGTGTGGTGGGCCCCTTGTCTAGGTATAAGTAGACGTGTATGTTATGTCTACCCCTGAAAAGGTCTCACAAGATAGATGCTAACATATACCCTGTTGTGAATATTAGGGATGATTTAACAGCAAGTATATTAAAATTACTCCATGCAATTTGACACTTGCACCTATAATGTTGCTAAGAGACTACTCAGAGTTCAAACATCTCGTATCCTCAAAATATTAACTCACACTAAAATATGAATAAAAATGAATCATATTGGTTTCAAAGCACACTAGCCACCATAGACTCACTCACCTTGTTCTAAGTACTTAGACGGCTTATCACATATTAAAATATAATCCAATTTCCACATGAAGGCACAGTCTGACCCCATGCCTCCTTTCCTGTTGATCTCACTCACTGAATTCCAGTGAAAGCAGAGTTACAAGAATCGTCTGAGCTTGTTCTGTCTCTGTTTTGCTCGTGCAGTTTCTTATCCTGAATCTGTCCTTTATGTATTTAACCACAGAAATTTTATGCAGTCTATACATTTCTTCTATGTGTGCAGCGGCATTCTGATTTCATGGATGTCACAATGTATCATATTTCTGTGATTGGCTTATTCTTACTGACTGGCCACCTTTTAGCCTCCAAGAGTTTTGCCCTGTAGGACCAACACCATTGTAGGAAAACTGAGTTATTTGAGCCCTTGCCTCTTATTCTACTAAAACCTTTTTGAAGTGGGTTCTAATTTTCTTCTGTTATTTGAGTATCTTCAATCTAATTTATTTTAGACATGAGACAAGTGTTCAGGTTAGTGAACTAAAAATCATGCTTAAGGAAACAACCCACGTAGTGATGAATTCAGAGATAATTCTTTAATCTTACCTGAGTTTCCAGGATATCTCATAAAGTCTGTACAAGTGTTAATCAGATCTAGCTAGTTTTATAATTCTCATCACATCTGTAAGTAACTCTGCTAATCATATAAAAATACTCTACTGCATATAGACGTGTTAAGCAAGTGATACAAACCCATATGTATCCATCCAAATATTTTATTCAATCACCAGAAAAAAAAAAACAACTTTCAGAACTTGTGGAACTTTAGGATTTTTTATCCTATTATGAGAAAAATCAGATCATATAAAATGGGAAATCAAACGCAAAAATATAAAATATAATTTTAAATCCCTAGACATACAATGTTAATTTGAAATGCCTTTGGTAGTGGGTCCTTCCTCCCTATATGTGAGTTTGGGACTCACATAAAAATATCTGTGCTCTCCCCATGTATGCTTTCTAAAGGTATATTTAATACTCTTAACACTTGAGTAAAATTCATAGGTTATGAAGCCTAACAACATATCTTGGATTCTGGACATTCTCGGGTGCAAAATCAACCTCCAAGGTACCATATGTAAAGAGACCACCGCATCTCATCATTCAGCCTGGGATGGGGTGAAGCTGTATCATCCTGGTCCTCTTACAGATGCTGAGTCTCAGTCTTCTTCCTCAGCTATAATCTGTATGTTTTGGTTCCGGTGTAGAAACCAGCTTTCTTTCTGGCTAAGAAAACTGACCTCTGTCATGGCTCAGAATAAAGAAAGTCTGTCTTCATTTTGGCAGCAATTTGACAATTACAGAGAACACTACTGCCCAGAGGGTTTCAGGAAGCATCCTGAGGTCATGTGATCTACAGGATCACTGAAGAGAAATGTCAGTGCTTTTAAAAGAACAGGACCCCTAGCTCTCAATAACTAGCCCTCAAATGCTCACCTGATTCATATTCAGCAGTATCCCAAGACAGATTGTTAACAAATGAGCTTAGTGGTCAGTGTTCTCCAGCTCCTTCCTGATCACCTGGTTTGGATAAATGAACATAATTTATGAGGAGAACAAAATACATGTAAATAGAAATGTGCTTATTCAGAGACTCTTTGAGAAAGGATTATATTGGATGAAGAAATGAGTTGATATCATGCCCATGCCTCTTGAACCCGTTTTGTTGGGTTTTCCAGCTGGAGATATAGTTATAAGCATCTGAATTTGCTTTTATGTTCCTAGTTTTTAATGAACATGTCCTTATAGTCAGAACTACTTTCTTTTTTTAAATGTTTTTAATTGATTTAATTAATTAATTTTTTTAGATATTTTCTTCATTTACATTTCAAATGCTATCCTGAAAGTCCCCTATACCCTCCCCGCCCTGCCCTGCTCCCTTATCCACCCACTCCCACAAAGCAGATTAAAAACCATCACTGTCAGCCACCATCACCACCAGCTACAGGAGCACTAATGGCCAAAACTCTGAGATCAAACCTTGACTGACTTATTTAATCAAGTACGGCTGTGAATTCACATCTCATGTCTGGTTTTAAAGTGATATGAGGTGCAGAGTACGCATATTAGTTACGTCTACACATTGCTGGGACAAAATATCTGACAAAGGCAACTTAATGAATACTTTGATTTGGCTTTCAAATCAAAGGTACAGTTCATTGTGGTGATGAAGCACTGTGACAGGAGAACTAGGCAGCTGCTAATGAGATGGTAGTAAGGAAATCAGGATGAGCAGAGAGAGGTGAGAGGGAAATGATCTTGTACAGTTTTCCTTCTCCTTTCTGGGAGAAGGGAACTGTCTAAAACCCTATCCGCAGGATAATGCCGTTCACATTTAGGGTGGATCTTCCCATCTTAATTAACCTAATCTAGAAACTCCCTCAGAGAGATGGCCAGAGGTTTATTTCCATGGTAACTGTCATTCCGATTGGGATGACAAGTATAGTCATTAGCCTGTTACCCTTTTTACTCACTATGAAAAGTTTAGTATTAGAAAATATCTTATATAGAAGGAAAATAAAATTCTCAAATATGTGCAACCCTGCTGAGTATGGTGTATGTATTTCTCATCACCGGTGTGTCGGGTTCATTTAGTAAGTCTCCGGAAGTGGCAGTTTCTGATTTCTTTTGAGACTCAGTTTGTGTCATTGATGTTTTTCTGGAAGTTGTCTTATAAGATGCTTTGCAGACACAAGATATTTTTCTAGAAGTTGTCTTGTGAAAGGGCATGTGACATCTTACTGGAGCAGATGTTTGAGAATGTGAGTGATGTTTAGAAAGAATATGAATATAACCCCCACAGACAGTAATATGACGTTCTTGCATTGGTTTGCCTTGCAAATGCTTCGCTGGTCTTTGCTGGTCTTCGCTGATGATGCTCTTGCACTGATATGCCTTGCAGTGCTTTGTTAGTCTTCACTGGTCTTTGCTTGTCTTGACTTCGTAGAGGCAGATGTGTCAAAGAACTTCTCGTGGTATTCTGACCACTCTGTGCTATTACAACAGACTCAAGCCGATTCTGGGGAGCCTCACAGTTTCTTCTGAATGGAGCCACTGCTACCGATTCATGTTTAATGGTTTTACTAGACTGCTGATATCCTTAAAAAGAAGATTGGAATTGCCCCCCAAAACTACCTTTGTATAGGACCACATTCCCCTTTACCTATTAACCATCTTCCTCCCTTACCTTTGGTGGGTGGGCTATCAGGGAGGTTGAAACATTTAAGAACCCTTATTAAAGTAGGGGTTTTTTTATTTTAACATTTTTTAAAATTTGTATTCGTTATTTTATTTATTTACATTGTAAATATTATCCCCCTTCCTGGTCTCTCCTCTGCAAATCTCCTATCCCATCCCAATCCCCCTGCCTCTTGAGGGTGCTGCCTTCCCCTCCAACTCCCACCTCACTGCCTTATAGCACTCTCCTGTGCTAGGGCATTGGTCCTTCACAGGACCAAGAGCATCCCCTCCTAGTGATGCCAGATAAGGCAATCCTCTGCTATATATGCAGCTGGAGCCATGGGTCCCTCCACATATACTCTTTGGTTGGTGTTTTAGTCCTTGGGAGCTCTGGGAGGAGGGGTGGAGGTTAAAAATCTAAATCTACAATCCCCTGTGAAAAAAGGCTACCAATGATTATTTTACAAATCTGAATCAATATATTTTTCTTCCTAAATATCTTCGTGTAGTATAGCAATCGTCCTTTATGAATACAAGCTAAGTTAGCATCAGTTTGTCAGGGGCTGCTCCCTCAGACTGTGTCTGGCCCTATAGGATAAGCATGATCATCTAAACATAACCAATGTGTCTTAGTCAGGGTCTCTATTCCTGCACAAACATCATGACCAAGAAGCAAGTTGGGGAGGAAAGGGTTTATTCAGCTTACATTT